>NC_138882.1:10584497-10880273 GCF_965194825.1 Balaenoptera physalus
GTACTAGGCTTCTTTCACTACTGGACTAGCCTTCCAGGCACCAGTGGGTCCTTTGGTTGACCTCCACTTCCACTACTATCATCCTTCCCTCCTCCCATTTTGTCTTGTTTCCGTCTACACTCAAATTTCTGACCAAAGCTTACTAATTAACTTCTTTCAAGGTACATTTCCTGATCCCTTAGACTTGGATTTTCCTGTTGCATGCGACCACATCACCTGTATTTCCCTATCTCAACACTCATGAAAGTTCATTGTAATTATCTTTTTTAACTACAGTTTTCCCACCAAGATGGTTAGCTTTATTTATTCAGAGACTGTCTTTTTCTTAGTGGCACCAGCAAGGTGCTTGGTATGTAATAGACACCTATCTATTGATTAGTGTACAAAAACTTAGGAAATTAATAAAAAAGCATGCATTTTATCTGGAGGTGATTCAATAGTTGGGGGGCACTGTTGGCAAGCACCCACTTGTGGGGCAGGACCAAGACTCAAAATAACATCAGCACATTGTGGAAGTGACACTTAAAAAATGCAAAGAAAATAGGAATACAAAATGGAGGATACAAAATTGGCGTTCCAGTAATATCAGGAAACGCCTCTAGATGCCCATGGCCTTCTCTCTACCAAGAATTCTGTCTCTTCCCTCAAGACTTGGTTTAAAACTAACCTCATTTGAAATAAAGGCCTTATCTCAATATCCTGCCTCAGAACTATTCAATCATTATATCCTTTTAGGTATAATGCAAACAATTTCACCTGTTACTTTTCTTTTTTTTTTTTTTTTTTTGCACTTAATCATTTGTTGCTTTGCTATTTTTTTCTTAGAAAAAATAGCAAAGTTCTAGAAATTAGAACTTAATTTAGTTCTAGAAATCAGTTCTAGAAATTTCATTTTTTAACCCAATTAGGTTGAAAGTTTCTTTTGAGCCAAACCATAGTTTCAACCTGTTTTATTTTCTTGCATTTCCTTATCGAGCTGCCTCATTCACACAGAACATTGCATTATACTTCTGTGTTTATTACCTGTTCTCTTGCCTAGACCCAGCTTCCCTTCCAATGGAGGGAATTTATCTAATGAAGGTGAATCGTAGGCACAGAATAAGCAACTATTGATGTGAAATAAAAATACGAGTCAATAAATAACATTGTACTACAATAAAAATAAAAGCAAAAAATCCAGACAGAGGTATTTTAAAAAGTGTCCTGCACAACCCGTTAAGACATCTTTTCCTTTATGACTATAGTTGCTTCTGTTTCATGTTATGACGTCCTCACATTTAATAAATACATTTAGGAATTAAATATTTTGTACTAACATTTTTTACTTAAGAAACTGCCAATGTATTTGTTCCTGGATTGGTCATACTATGAAGTTGAATTTATATAAGTTTTAAACATTACAGTGTAGTATGATTTGGAATATTTTCTAATCTCACAGAATGACAATCAGCATAATTTTCTCTTTAATCACATATTTTCCATCCTGACCAATTTTCTTTCTAATATAAGGGAGTGATGATACAAACATAATGTATATAAATGATATAAATAAAACATAAATAGTTAAAATATGTCAGTGTCTTAGCTGAATATAAAAATATTGTTTCCATTTTTTGAAGATTTACATTCTTTTGAAACCAAGTAATATTTTTTTGAAAATTTCCAAATATTGTGAAATTAGTGGTCCAAATTGAAGGAAGAATAAATACAAGTTTAAGAATTTTTTTTCTTTGCCACTCACAAGTTCTTACTGTGTGCAAAGTAAGGGCACTTTAAAATATATATTGCTTATCTAATAATTTTCTCATTTTCAAATCACTTAGTCAAAATATCTGGCTCACACTTATTTTTTTTTTTCCTGCAGTACCTTCTGAAAATACTTAGGTACAATCCATTCAATGAGTAGCTCTTTCTATCTGAAACTAATGATTTGCTGTCATGTTTTTCTAATTTGTGTTCACATATATACATTTATCAAGTCTTTTAAAGTGGCTTTTCCTCAAGTGTTCTTTATAGTTAGTTAATGGATGTTTTCAGGTAGATTCAGTAGCACTTATAGTGACTTGTGTAAAGAAAAAAAGGATTAACAGTAGGAGCTAACACAACATTGTAAAGCAACTATACTCCAACTAAAAAAAAAAAAAAAAAAGGATTAAAACTTTTTAAAAACTGTTCTGCCCCATGTAAACACTAGACGCTTGATCTCATTCATCATTTTCATCTCTCCTGTGTGGTGGCTACATGCTTTTTCATAGATACGTTTTTAGACGTGGAAACTAAGGCTCAAAGGGGTGAAATAGATCACCACAAGATTACAGGATTTGAATCTGTATCTCTAACCTTTAGGTTTTCCACTACATCACATGATTAGTGTAGAAACCAGAGAGATGGTAACACTGTAAGGGAGAGGGCATGAGGTTCACTGCGATTATTATCATCTCTCATAGAGACCTGAAATTTCAATTTTTGTGTGCAGTTTTGCCTATTAGAATAGGAAACTGAGAACCATTAGTAACATCAATTTATAGACAGGGATCATTTAGTAAATTTAGTATAGTCTAATTGTAAATTGTCTATTTGCATCAATTAAAAATTATTGTCATGCTTGTAATTTTATAGATGAGGAAATAAAGACATAAAAAGTTGAAAAGAAACTAAATGGGATTTAATAGATATCTGGATAACGTGACTTTGTCATTGTTCTCTGTTTTAGGGTTTTCTAGCAAGGAAATTGGTTATAATTTTGATTCTTTATGAGAGTCAGTTTTACAACTATAATTGAATATAGAAAAATGGAGAATACTTTCATGTGAATCTCATTCTTGAATTAATTTTCCACTTAGGAAAATCATATTTTCCAACCTCCATATCAAACATATCACTTTGTCATGTGAAGCCCGCCTACTAGATAAATCTAAGCTACTTCCCACCCTCTCTTTATCTCTACTGCTGCCTGTCTGGCCTTATCCTCCTGCTTCTCGTTAGCAATATCAAAATGCTTGTGATTTCTGGAAAACGCTAGGGAGCTTTGTACATCCAGGCGACACACTGTGCCCCCAGTTTGAAATATTCTTTTCTCATTTGCTCTCTTGATAAATATTTCTTATTTTTAATGACATAACCTTTTTCATATGTGAACCACCCGGCAAATCCGTCCCTAAATTCTCAAGGTAGACTTAATCGCTCTTTCCCACTGTGCTAATAACAAACTTTAATTATTTAAATTATTAAATTGCTTATCGTGTATTTGACTGTTTTTTATCACATGTCAATCTCCCCTTCTACTCTGTGACTTCATTGTGGGAACAGGCACTCAAAAAAAAATTCATTTAATGAATCATAGTAACAGTCGTATTATATTTAACGTATAACTGATGGACTATAGAGAGATACCTTGAAGACTGCAATTGGTATATAAGAGACAAATGCACTTTAGTAATTGGAATTGGAAATAATTAATGGCAAATAATTGGAAAGATAATGACTGTTGCAAATGTATATACACACTTCTTTGTCTTCAATGAGAATTTTGTCATACCCAATAATAACCTTTTTGGACACTTCAAGGAGACAGTATAATCTATTATTTGAAAAGCAGCCATAAATTTAATTATATTTTATGTAGTAAAAATTAATTAGATGGACAAATTATTAAAAAGTATGAAAGTTTTATATCCTAAAATAGTAACTGTACTATTTTTTAAAAATTATTACCATATAAATTTATTTTGGAAGGGAAGATTAGGAAAAAAAACAAAACTATTTTGTCCAAGTTGAGAATTTATTATATATTGTAACTTTGAATCCAGCTATAATTAAAAGATTACATTTCTTACTAGAAGATTTTTTATACATAATATTTGAGAATGTTATCTTAAAATAATCATTCAGTAGATGGATTCATAAAGAAGAAAAACATCTGACTTTCAAACCAATACCACAGTAAATAGGATACCTCTAGAGTTGATTTCAAAGCCTTTTAGGGAATGAGACATTAATCAACTTGACAAATCTTATATAATACATTTTCAGTTTTCCGGAATTATTTATTGATTTTTAGATAGTGACTGGGAAATGAATGTTGAAATAGCTCCACAGGAGTTATGTTCTTTTCTCTTTCCCCCTTTGAATTTCAGGCTAAGCTTCAATTGTTTCACATGTCTGTGATGTTATACTTTACCAATATATGCTACAGTAATTAATGTCCATCTAAAACTTGAACTGTTGATACGGCAACTTTATGCCCTAGATTTTCGGAAATGTTTGCATTTCATCTATGCTGTCCTCTGTTCTCGCTAGTACAATAACTTCTCATACCATGAATTTTAATTTTGGATTAGAAAATGTAGTAACTGTCACTTAGGAGGATATCAGTGTTTCAACTCTGTAGGGAAAGATGATGACTTGTGCTAGTGGTTTATGTTTGGTGCTAGTAGTTTCATATAGGTTCCTGTTTGCTGCTTATGCGTTAAAACTCTCTGCATATGTTATATTTAGTGAGGAATCAAAGAAGTTTTAAAATATATATATATAGTTAAACATTAAGGGGGTGTGCAGAGATGATCATGGTTTGGTTCTGGAAATGAAGTCAAATATAAATGAGATGTTACACACATAAAACACTTTATGGGGTCTATTCTTGGAGTCATTGCAGGTTTCTCTCTAAAGCCCTTTCTACATACTTGCCCCTCAGCCCCAGCTAGTGATCTAATCTTTATATCAGAATGGCTCCCCTTTGATAGTTTAATAAGGGAAGACCTCTGCCCGGAGAAGGTACTTAGCCAGAGGGGCTAAGAGGGCCCTGCCCCCTCTGCTGGTTTCCCTGGTAACCGATGAGCCCAGCTGATGGCAATTCCCCCTATAAATGGGAACCTCCCTATTCCCCGCCCCCCGCCCCCCGCCCCCCCACTCCCCTGCGACGTCGGCCGCCACGTCCTGCCCGTCGTCCACAACACATGGTGGGGTGTCGCTCCAGGACCGTGCTTCAGACATTTAAGCTCTGCCATCCATTAAACTATTGATGACTCTTTCACTGACTCCGGGCTCTTTCTTCGGTCTTGAAGCTGGGCAAGTGCAGGCCTCGTAGGCCAGCGGGGGTGCAGCCCAACACCCATCAACGAAATAAAGGTAAGCAAACCCCTCTTTTGGAAGGGAAGACGTCATTGTATGCTGTTTGTGGGTCTCCAAAGTAGTAAATATAAAGAATTTACACTGTTGGTTAGTCGTTGTTTTTTCCCCTCACATACATACCTTTTTGATTTTAAAATTTTTATTCCAAATTGACGTCCGTGGTTTACAAAAGGGAAAATGAAAGTGACTTTGAAATCCAGCAGCACATTTAAGTAGGATTTCTGTAGAGCTGTTAATTTTTGACATATTAGACTGTTTTTAAGAGGCTGCGTGTTGTGCTCAGAAAACAGAAACCTTTAAGCACATAGAAGGTGCTTAAAAATATTTGCTGAATCAGTGCCAGAGGATCACGGTAAGGAACTTCGTTTCGAATTTGCCAACATTTTCTGTTTGAATACATAGTGACAATTTAATTTCCCTGGAGATGGACTTCGCGCCTTTCAATTGGGAGCAGATTTGTTAGCAGATACATGTTCACTGCTGTGGAATATTTCACTCACCTCTTTAGGGGCTTCAGCGTCAATGAATTCAGAATAAATCATCTTGGCTTTGGAAGCAATTTTTTCTGCACTTTCTGTTTCCTTAAAGTCTTCACAGGCAAGCCAGAACTCAGCGTTTTCTTCACTGAACTCTGATTTTAGGAACGTTCGAAAAGCATCTAGACCAGCTGTAAGATATATGAGAAAAAATTTGTATATCACACAGTGCAGTCGTATGACCAAAACAAGTACGTTGTGTAGGGTGAGCATGTGAGGATTCAGTGGCAAGTATTTATCATCCCTCTAAATATAACATGTATATATTTTAGTTTTTAACTTTTGAAAACTTTATTTTGGATCAGTAGTCATAAACATAAAATATTTATATCTGCATTTCTACAATTAGCATTTCTTTTTTTTTTAATGACTGTGTTGGGTCTTTGTTTCTGTGCGAGGGCTTTCTCCAGTTGTGGCAAGCGGGGTCTGCTCTTCATCGCGGTGCGCGGGCCTCTCACTATCGCGGCCTCTTGTTGCGGAGCACAGGCTCCAGACGCGCAGGCTCAGTAATTGTGGCTCACGGGCCTAGTTGCTCCGCGGCATGTGGGATCCTCCCAGACCAGGGCTCAAACCCGTGTCCCCTGCATTGGCAGGCAGATCCTCAACCACTGTGCCACCAGGGAAGCCCTACAATTAGCATTTTTAAATTGAATAATAACAGGTAGTGCTTGAAGTCTGGGATTCCCATAGGTCCCACCTCTTCCCATTATCTTATTTTCAGCCAAATTTACACATTTATTATTCCTTGCATTCATAAATAAAGTTTGTGACTACCTGTTTAGACTCTTCCTTTCTCTAGTGTCCACAGTAAAATGTGCCCCGAAATCTTCTTTGGCACACCTAGAGCTTCTTTGGGAAGGTAATGCTTCTAATAAATCCTTTAAGGCCGAGGATGGTTAAGAGTGGGCCTCTACAGAGGTAGCAGGTTAGAAAGATTACTGTCAAATTCCCAGAGGTGCCTGAACTAAGCCAGTCGTTTCAGTTCGTGTTACTCAGTTTCAGTTGGCGCCTTCTGATGGCAGTGTCTGATCATAAGTGAGACTGTGTTTCTCCGAGGAGGAAACACCCTTTGGCGCATTTGTGGCTCAGAGGAATTTGCCTTCCTACGCGTTGGTGGGTTTCTCCTCCACCTGCCATGGGGGCCCCCGTGCCTGCGCTCAAAGCCGCTCCTCCCTGACTGCGTGCTGAAGGGCTGACCCTTCAGGTCGCAAAGCAGGGAGAAATAAATTGATGGAGAATCGGGGGAAAGGAAAAATTGACCAGCATAAAAGAAAATATCAGAGAAAACTGTATGGAAAAGGGGCCTAAGTTAGCTGTTCGTAGGTTGCTGCAGGTTGGAAGGAAAGTGAAGGTTAGTGAGAGAAAATAGAAAAGGGCTTCATGGAGCAAGATTAAAGTGTCTAAAAACACTATTAAAAATAGATTTAACAAGTTTTTAATTATTTGAAATAAAGTTGAAATAACAGGTCACTGCAAAGGGTCGTCAGGTACCAATGAGAATTCTCAGTAGAAATATTGGAGAGTGTGGATGTTGTTAATATGTGAGCACTATAAAAAATTCAATTAACTGCACATTTCTTGCATTTAAAAATACATCTGAGAAGCTTCTGAGATTCTGTGACACATATTTGGGTTATAAAAATCCTCTTAGTAACACAGTTAAAATTTTCCATGAGGTCCAAACAATGGTGAATTTGACAGGTCTAAGCAGAATTTAGACTACAATCTATTTTATATAGGAGATTAAGCAATAATACTGAAAGAATATTGTAGATTCATGTCTGGCACTATTTTATTTGTGTGTCATTATGGCATATGAAGTTTTTTCCCAATGAAGGTTATCTAAATGCATCCCAGAGACAGGAAGTTAGAGATCAAGAAACTATTGTTATTTTCTTCCCTCCTGCTATTTTAATGAAGGGCTACATCAAACTAACAACCATTTCCTTCTTTTCTCCTCCTATTGGTCTGTTTGGACACAAGGGAACAGAATAAACAACTAAAACTGGGGCTAGTTATCGCTGTCTTGGACACACTATTGTTGAACTACTCGTCTACTCTATACATACAATTTGAATGTTCATAGGATGTCGAGTGACTTTGGAATAATATGGTACATACAATCACTATCATGTCATCTGAGGACTCTCTACAGGAGGGAATGGCTACTGCTTAGGCACAACAGGGGCTGATGGGTAGAATAGGTCAGCAATAGGTGGCGGAAGCCACACTAATACATGCGAGACATATCCTCAGGTCACAAGACAAGGAGGTCATATGGTAAGTCGTTTAACCGTTTAAAGCATGAAAAAGCATGGGAGCTATTTCTCTGGTTTCATAAAAAGCAAAAACCAAACAGCTTTGCAGATGAATCTATGACTTTTCTGCTTTATGTGGGCATGAGGTACAAAATCCCCGGAGGTTTGCAGGTGGAAGCATTTGCCTTCATCTAACACCTTCCATGTCTCTGTTCTGCGGTGCCGTCCCAGCCAACTCTCCACCTGCAGAGATACCTTCCTGAGGCTCTTAGCAAACCTGATCTGTCCTGCTGGTTACATATTTAAGGAAAAAAGAGACACACCATTCGGAGCTTAGAAAAATGCAATTCCATATCCCTGACATCTTTAATATATGTCCTTAGTTGGATTCTAGGTGTACTGTGGATTTTTTTATGTCTATGCTTTGGGAATTAGTTATTTGAGAATCACAAAATGAAAGTGTAATTTCATCTATTTCAGTCTAATTGTGTATATAAATAAACAGCCATGAAGAATTTATTCAGCTTTACCATGTTTTAAACTTTTCTAATATTCTGATATTTACTTTATAAATTTAAACTGGAAGTGCCATTTGATTAGAACAAACAATACTGCATTTCAGACATTTTCTATGTATGTCTCTATAATGTCATTTCTATCCCATATGAAACAGAAATACTGCAAAGCAGGATTATGTATAACAAAAGGAGAATTCTACATATCTTTGTAAATGACTATTTTGTATTAAATTCTTGGATGTTTTATTTATAATTGACCAAAATTACCTTATTAAGCCATCATATTAATTACGAATATATATCCAAAATGTACATATTAATATATACACACACATTTAAATATGTTTTTGTATTCACTAAAGTAAGAACTCAATGGAAATAAATATTGATACTTAAAAAACTTTATTTTAGCCTGCAGGACATAAAAAACAAGTGATTTGTTTAAATTTTCAACTCTTCAATAGTCTGTATGTGTCTTTCAATTTGTAACAAAGGTAGTCATGATATACATCAAATGATAATGAGTCTAAGAAAATGACAACTTTATCACTTCCTATTTGGGATTTTCTTTTTGTTTTAACGTTTGGAATTTCTATCATCTTGTCTTATTTTGGACCCAACCTAATTCTGTTTAAACTTTGGGCCTGTATAAATTTGTGTGACTTTTGGGAATCTCATTCTTCAAATATTGATCAAACTCATACTGTGTAACATGACTACAACTTTCAGAATTTAATGATTTTATTTTAATCATGGTATTTTTAAACCTATTATTAGTTGGATCTTACCTTGGTTGGTTAAAAGTGTGTCCATATTTTCAGACCACACTGTTTTTTTTGTTTTTTTTTTTCACACACACACACTGTATTTTATTTTTACAAGAGATAAATAGACTGACACCAAGCATTGTTCATGGATGACCACA
The DNA here is from genome assembly GCF_965194825.1 of Balaenoptera physalus. NCBI lineage: Eukaryota > Metazoa > Chordata > Mammalia > Artiodactyla > Balaenopteridae > Balaenoptera > Balaenoptera physalus. The sequence continues at coordinate 10,593,865 of NC_138882.1, forward strand.
ACAAAAGCAACAATGATTGCAATTACCAAACATGAAACACACTCATACTATGTCATAATATTGACATTCAGTCCAGTAATCCTCCACTGTAACAGCTCCTTTACTTTGCAGTGAAAATTGATTTGTATATTCTTTGCCTCTGAGTCCTTGTTGGATTTTTTTTTTTTAATTCAGACAGAAAGTCACAAAAATTATACTCATCCTCACCAGTTCACTCAGTCCCATGTAATTAAAATTTTTTTTTCATCTTGATCTTTTGTTAGCACTTTTATGAGTTCATCAGTTTTTCATTAGAGTTCTGAAAATGCTTATTCATTCAGTTCAGCAGTACAGTCAGTTACCAGAAACCTGTACTTGTCAGAGTCTTTTCCATGAATTTCTTAAAGATGAAACCCTTTTATAGGAACATATTTGCAAAAGCATCAGAGTACACACAGAACTGTCTGTAAATGACAAAAGACTTAAAAATGACCACAGTTAAAAATTTGATGAAAGTTCATAATAATGCAGTTGACAAGAAAATTAGTTATTTCTGAGATATACATTTTAAGGTAATAACTAGGATTATGACTTATAACATTATACCAGAACATATAAGATTTTTAGAAATTTCATGTAATGTCTGAAACATTTATATTAACATATTTCCATACAAATAACCCAATGAAAGTTTAGTATTAGTTGTTTTGTTTGTTTGTTTTTTTATACTGCAGGTTCTTATTAGGCATCAATTTTATACACATCAGTGTATACATGTCAATCCCAATCGCCCAATTCAGCACACCACCATACCCACCCCACCGCAGTTTTCCCCCCTTGGTGTCCATATGTCCGTTCTCTACATCTGTGTCTCAACCTCTGCCCTTCAAACTGGGTCATCTGTACCATTTTTCTAGGTTCCACATACATGCGTTAATATATGATATTTGTTTTTCTCTTTCTGACTTACTTCACTCTGTATGACAGTCTCTAGATCCATCCACGTCTCAACAAATGACTCAATTTCGTTCCTTTTTATGGCTGAGTAATATTCCATTGTATATATGTACCACAACTTCTTTATCCATTCGTCTGTTGATGGGCATTTAGGTTGCTTCCATGACCTGGCTATTGGAAATAGTGCTGCAATGAACATTGGGGTGCATGTGTCTTTTTGAATTACGGTTTTCTCTGGGTATATGCCCAGTAGTGGGATTGCTGGGTCATATGGTAATTCTATTTTTCGTTTTTTAAGGAACCTCCGTATTGTTCTCCATAGTGGCTGTATCAATTTACATTCCCACCAACAGTGCAAGAGGGTTCCCTTTTCTCCACACCCTCTCCAGCATTTGTTGTTTGTAGATTTTCTGATGATACCCATTTTAACTGGTGTGAGGTGATACCTCATTGTAGTTTTGATTTGCATTTCTCTAATAATTAGTGATGTTGAGCATCTTTTCATGTGCTTCGTGGCCGTCTGTATGTCTTCTTTGGAGAAATGTCTATTTAGGTCTTCTGCCCATTTTTGGATTGGGGTGTTTGTTTCTTTAATATTGAGCTGAATGACCTGTTTATATATTTTGGAGATTAATCCTTTGTCCGTTGATTCGTTTGCAAATATTTTCTCCCATTCTGAGGGTTGTCTTTTCGTCTTGTTTATGGTTTCCTTTGCTGTGCAAAAGCTTTGAAGTTTCATTAGGTCCCATTTGTTTATTTTTGTTTTTATTTCCATTACTCTAGGAGGTGGATCAAAAAAGACCTTGCTGTGATTTATGTCAAAGAGTGTTCTTCCTATGTTTTCCTCTAAGAGTTTTATAGTGTCCAGTCTTACATTTAGGTCTCGAATCCATTTTGAGTTTATTTTTGTGTATGGTGTTAGGGAGTATTCTAATTTCATTCTTTTACATGTAGCTGTCCAGTTTTCCCAGCACCACTTATTGAAGAGACTGTCTTTTCTCCATTGTATATCTTTGCCTCCTTTGTCATAGATTAGTTGACCATAGGTGCGTGGGTTTATCTCTGGGCTTTCTATCTTGTTCCATTGATCTATGTTTCTGTTTTTGTGCCAGTACCATATTGTCTTGATTACTGTAGCTTTGTAGTATAGTCTGAAGTCAGGGAGTCTGATTCCTCCAGCTCCGTTTTTTTCCCTCAAGACTGCTTTGGCTATTCGGGGTCTTTTGTGTCTCCACACAAATTTTAAGATGATTTGTTCTAGCTCCGTAAAAAATGCCATTGGTAATTTGATAGGGATTGCATTGAATCTGTAGATTGCTTTGGGTAGTATAGTCATTTTCACAATGTTGATTCTTCCAATCCAAGAACATGGTATGTCTCTCCATCTGTTGGTATCATCTTTAATTTCTTTCATCAGTGTCTTATAGTTTTCTGCATACAGGTCTTTTGTCTCCCTAGGTAGGTTTATTCCTAGGTATTTTATTCTTTTTGTTGCAATGGTAAATGGGAGTGTTTCCATAATTTCTCTTTCAGATTTTTCATCATTAGTGTATAGGAATGCAAGAGATTTCTGTGCATTCATTTTGTATCCTGCAACTTTACCATATTCATTAATTAGATCTAGCAGTTTTCTGGTGGCAGTTTTAGGATTCTCTATGTATAATATCATGTCATCCGCAAACAGTGACAGTTTTACTTCTTCTTTTCCAATTTGTATTCCTTTTATTTCTTTTTCTTCTCTGATTGCCGTGGCTAAGACTTCCAGAACTATGTTGAATAATAGTGGTGAGAGTGGACATCCTTGTCTCGTTCCTGATCTTAGAGGAAATGCTTTCAGTTTTTCACCATTGAGAATGATGTTTGCTGTGGGTTTGTCATATATGGCCTTTATTATGTTGAGGTAGGTTCCCTCTATGCCCACTTTCTGGAGAGTTTTTATCATAAATGGGTGTTGAATTTTGTCAAAAGCTTTTTCTGCATCTACTGAGATGATCATATGGTTTTTCTTCTTCAGTTTGTTAATATGGTGTATCACATTGATTGATTTGCGTATATTGAAGAATCCTTGCATCCCTGGGATAAATCCCACTTGATCGTGGTGTATGATCCTTTTAATGTGTTGTTGGATTCTGTTTGCTAGTATTTTGTTGAGGATTTTTGCATCTATATTCATCAGTGATATCGGTCTGTAATTTTCTTTCTTTGTAGTGTCTTTGTCTGGTTTTGGTATCAGGGTGATGGTGGCCTCATAGAATGAGTTTGGGAGTGTTCCTTGCTCTGCAATTTTTTGGAAGAGTTTGAGAAGGATAGGTGTTAGCTCCTCTCTAAATGTTTGATAGAATTCACCTGTGAAGCCATCTGGTCCTGGACTTTTGTTTGTTGGAAGATTTTTAATCACAGTTTCAATTTCATTGCTTGTGATTGGTCTGTTCATATTTTCTGTTTCTTCCTGGTTCAGTCTTGGAAGGTTATACCTTTCTAAGAATTTGTCCATTTCTTCCAGGTTGTCCATTTTATTGGCATAAAGTTGCTTGTAGTAGTCTCCTAGGATGCTTTGTATTTCTGCAGTGTCTGTTGTAACTTCTCCTTTTTCATTTCTGATTTTATTGATTTGAGTCCTCTCCCTCTTTTTCTTGATGAGTCTGGCTAATGGCTTATCGATTTTGTTTATCTTCTCAAAGAACCAGCTTTTAGTTTTATTGATCTTTGCTATTGTTTTCTTTGTTTCTATTTCATTTATTTCTGCTCTGATCTTTATGATTTCTTTCCTTCTGCTAACTTTGGGTTTTGTTTGTTCTTCTTTCTCTAGTTTCTTTAGGTGTAAGGTTAGATTGTTTACTTGAGATTTTTCTTGTTTCTTGAGGTAGGCTTGTATAGCTATAAACTTCCCTCTTAGAACTGCTTTTGCTGCATCCCATAGGTTTTGGGTTGTCGTGTTTTCATTGTCATTTGTCTCTAGGTATTTTTTGATTTCTTCTTTGATTTCTTCAGTGATCTCTTGGTTATTTAGTAACGTATTGTTTAGCCTCCATGTGTTTGTCTTTTTTACGTTTTTTTCCCTGTAATTCATTTCTAATCTCATAGCATTGTGGTCAGAAAAGATGCTTGATATGATTTCAGTTTTCTTAAATTTACTGAGGCTTGATTTGTGACCCAAGATGTGATCTATCCTGGAGAATGTTCCGTGCGCACTTGAGAAGAACGTGTAATCTGCTGTTTTTGGATGGAATGTCCTATAAATATCAATTAAATCTATCTGGTCTATTGTGTCATTTAAAGCTTGTGTTTCCTTATTTATTTTCATTTTGGATGATCTGTCCATTGGTGTAAGTGAGGTGTTAAAGTCCCCCACTATTATTGTGTTACTGTCAATTTCCTCTTTTATGGCTGTTAGCAGTTGCCTTATGTATTGAGGTGCTCCTATGTTGGGTGCATATATATTTATAATTGTTATATCTTCTTCTTGGATTGATCCCTTGATCATTATGTAGTGTCCTTCTTTGTCTCTTGTAACATTCTTTACTTTAAAGTCTATTTTATCTGATATGAGTATAGCTACTCCAGCTTTCTTTTGATTTCCATTTGCATGGAATATCTTTTTCCATCCCCTCACTTTCAGTCTGTATGTGTCCCTAGGTCTAAAGTGGGTCTCTTGTAGACAGCATATATATGGGTCTTGTTTTTGTATCCATTCAGCAAGCCTGTGTCTTTTGGTTGGAGCATTTAATCCATTCACGTTTAAGGTAATTATCGATATGTATGTTCCTATGACCATTTTCTTAATTGTTTTGGGTTTGTTTTTGTAGGTCCTTTTCTTCTCTTGTGTTTCCCACTTAGAGAAGTTCCTCTAGCATTTGTTGTAGAGCTGGTTTGGTGGTGCTGAATTCTCTTAGCTTTTGCTTGTCTGTAAAGCTTTTGATTTCTCCATCAAATCTAAATGAGATCCTTGCCAGGGTAGAGTAATCTTGTTTGTAGGTTCTTCCCTTTCATCACTTTAAGTATATCATGCCACTCCCTTCTGGCTTGTAGAGTTTCTGCTGAGAAATCAGCTGTTAACCTTATGGGAGTGCCCTTCTATGTTATTTGTCGTTTTTCCCTTGCTGCTTTCAATAATTTTTCTTTGTCTTTAATTTTTGCCATTTTGATTACTATGTGTCTCGGCGTGTTTCTCCTTGGGTTTATCCTGTATGGGACTCTCTGTGCTTCCTGGACTTGGGTGGCTATTTCCTTTCCCATGTTAGGGAAGTTTTCGACTATAATCTCTTCAAATATTTTCTCTTGCCCTTTCTCTCTCTCTTCTCCTTCTGGGACCCCTATAATGCGAATGTTGTTGCGTTTAATGTTGTCCCAGAGGTCTCTTAGGCTGTCTTCATTTCTTTTCATTCTTTTTTCTTTAGTCTGTTCCGCAGCAGTGAATTCCACCATTCTGTCTTCCAGGTCACTTATCCGTTCTTCTGCCTCAGTTATTCTGCTATTGATTCCTTCTAGTGTAGTTTTCATTTCAGTTATTGTATTGGTCATCTCTGTTTGTTTGTTCTTTACTTCTTCTAGGTCTTTGTTAATCATTTCTTGCATCTTCTCAATCTTTGCCTCCATTCTTATTCCGAGGTCCTGGATCATCTTCACTATCATTATTCTGAATTCTTTTTCTGGAAGATTGCCTATCTCCACTTCATTTAGTTGTTTTTCTGGGGTTTTTTCTTGTTCCTTCATCTGATATATAGCCCTCTGCCTTTTCATCTTGTCTATCTTTCTGTAACTGTGGGTTTTGGTCCACAGGCTGCAGGATTGTAATTTTTCTTGCTTCTGCTGTCTGCCCTCTGGTGGTTGAGGCTATCTAAGAGGCTTGATGGGAGGCTCTGTTGGTGGGTAGAGCTGACTGTTGCTGTGGCGGACAGAGCTCCGTAACACTTTAATCCACTTGACTGTTGATGGGTGGGGCTGGGTTCCCTCCCTGTTGGTTGTTTTGCCTGAGGCAACTCAACACTGGAGCCTACCTGGGCTCTTTGATGGGGTTAATGGCAGACTCTGGGAGGGCTCATGCCAAGGAGCACTTCCCAGAACCTCCGCTGCCAGTGTCCTTGTCCCCACGGTGAAACAGAGCCACCTCCCGCCTCTGCAGGAGACCCCCCAACACCAGCAGGTAGGTCTGGTTCAGTCTCCCCCAGGGTCACTGCTCCTTCCCCTGGGTCCCGATGCGCACACTACTTTGTGTGTGCCCTCCAAGAGTGGGGTCTCTGTTTCCCCCAGTCCTGTCAAAGTCCTGCAATCAATTCCCACTAGGCTTCAAAGTCTGATTCTCTAGGAATTCCTCCTCCCGTTGCCGGACCCCCAGGTTGGGAAGCCTGACGTGGGGCTCAGAAGCTTCACTCCAGTGGGTGGACTTCTGTGGTATAAGTGTTCGCCAGTCTGTGAGTCACCCACCCAGCAGTTATGGGATTTGATTGTACTCTGCTTGCGCCCCTCCTACCGTCTCACTGTGGCTTCTCCTCTGTCCTTGGACATTGGGTATCCTCCTTGGTGAGTTCCAGTGTCTTCCTGTCGGTGATTGTCCAGCAGCCAGTTGTGATTCTGGTGCTCTCGCAAGAGGGAGTGAGAGCACGTCCTTCTACTCCGCCATCTTGGTTAATCTCCAGACCACACTGTTGTTTCTGTAGTTGGTGACCTGTGGAAACAGCATCTACCCTTGACAATAGCATTGTGATCTTTTCTTCTATAACCTATAGTAATATTTGAGTTATGTGTATTTGTTGAATTATATCATTTAAATGAGCTTTGCTTCATGAATTAAACTGCAAAAGGTCAACAAGAATTATATAATGTTTTCCACAGTAGAGAGCAATAGCAAAGCAAAGTGGGATGTAATTTGACATCAGCAAATTATTAATCTAGCCAACAGTGTTACTAGTACTTACAAATTCTTGAATTATAATAAAGGCACGAGAGATTGCTCATTGTTCTACATAGCCTTGTGAATTTCTTCTCAGCTATATTAATTGTTAATTTATATGGCATTACACTAGTCTATTCCTGAAGAGTTATCATGATAGCAATAATGATGAATGAACTATTTTCTAAGTTTTCACAGTATACAAAATTGTCCATTTCATAATTATGCATCTTAAAAAAGTTTTTTTAAAGTTTTGATTAAGGATTTCTAACATGTGATGATTTTAAAAATGTTTATTTATAGTATTTTGAGAAGTCTTTACCCTACTCTGAGACAGCCTTTATTTCTCTTTAGACTGGTATGCTTCCAGTTCTGGGTTGATTTATTTAAATCTAGGAATCAGCCAGGACAGAGTAATATCTTTTCCAAAACAGTCAAAAAATTTATTGACTTAAGTCTTCTAAAGAAGGTATACTTTTGGGGATGTGCTGTAGGCATAATAAATCAGACTTGAGATATAAACTTTCTGAGATGTAAATATATCATGCATTAGTCCCCTTAATAAACAAAGATCCTGATGAAATAAGCCCCCATCCATAGAAAGCATCGGCTACCCAGAAGAAAAATTTTGGATAATGTAGCTGTGATGTGCAAATGACTTCGTTATGGAAAGGAATGGTCTAATTGAAGGTTTCTATTAAAATGATTGATAATAAAATAGATTCTCCCACCCAGTCATTCTTATAAACTTTTACATTTGCATATCAAGGTGACTAATCTTAAATATGCTAGTGTGGCTCGATCTCTAAGCTTTTTTATTCTATTACTTTGTGTGATTTGCTGCAGTTTTCATCATTTGTATTAGGAGTGACTCTGCTCCCTTCTGCTATTGCAGTTTTAGTTATATTTTCAGATAGTAATGTCTGTCCTTGTAGAGGCTACATGGGGAGGCTATGTTGACAGGGAACTCATCTTGCTATCTCCCATTACTTATATTTCCTATCTCCCATTTCTTTTACTTTCTCCCCCAATAGCAGGTAGCTGATTTTCCTGTCTCCCTTGATCTACTAAATCTTGGGGACACAAGGTTTCCTGTGAAGCCATTTTGAAATGGTGTTTTTTTTCATTCAAATGGACATTTTAAAAGATTTAGGTTGCATTTCCGTCTTTCATAAATGCAGAATGGGACCCGACATAAGATCTAATTTTCTGTAGAAGAGCTTGTGTGCACTATGAAAACTGTTACTGTAAAATGCTTACATTATATTTCATATGAGTCAAATATTGTCTTCTGTCAAATATTAGGAATTCTATCAAATAGTGCTAAAATTATATGATTGCTTAAAATGCACATGTTTAAAATGTTGTGTGTATTTGTAGATTGAAATTTGGTGGTTAGCATGGTACTCAAATTTCTACTTGGTACCTGTGGAATGTATGTTAATGAAGAGGGCAGAGAGTTTTGATCCCTAGTCTGGCCACACATTACACCCATTTTGAATAAGGAACAGCCATCAAAGAAAAACCCTGAGAAATAGAATCTAGGCAGAATCGTTCAAGAATGAACATGTACTCCCCCATTTGTATGTAAGTTGTCTGATGACAGGAAAATATGTTATTATCGAGCACAAGAACAGTGTGTCTGGTTCAAGAATTATTTGTTGGACATGTAAATAAATAATGACTGAATGGCCAAACCCGAAATAGTGGCAGGCATTAAAGCCTTCAATGGAAGCAGTGCAGTGGCTTTCAAGATGCTGGTAGATGACCGTGATAAGAAGGTTACTAAAGGTGTAGTTGAATTGTGTTAACTTCAAAGTGTGTTTTGGGTGGGGAAAGAGGAGAAATGACGCAAAAGCATCACTAGGCAGCGACAGACCAGGGACCTCACTCTCAGCCCTGAGTGTGTGAAATTGGAGGAAATGGACAACATCCATTCTGAAGGCATCAAAGCAAGCCATGTCCTTCAGGGAGAGCCAGAGTTTGCTTAAACCAAAAGCAAAAGGAATATTCAGTGAAGGACTTGTTGGATGTAAAGGAGTCTTTTTGAAATGGAAGTGTTCAAATGAGTGGTAGCTATTCTTAGTGTCATCATTAATGTAGGGAGGCAGTAAAAACAGAAAAAAGAGAGCAAAGTCTGGGAGATGGTGTAGAACCAAGGACAAATGAAAATTCCTAATGTTTTGAATTAGGGAGATATACTAAAATATTATAGATATTCTATAGATATAGAATATCAGTGGAGATACTAGGATATTCTAGTAATATTTAAGGTCCACCAAATACTGACATTGTTGTAAAGGAAAAAGTTGTCCTTCAACCCTCTGAAGAAATACCCCTGCTGGTGTGTGATAATGCCTGGAATGCCCTCAGCTCACTGTTTTCTAATAGATATCAAATTTGACTTGAGAGGTTCAATTTTGACTACCTGATATGATCGAAGGGTTGGTTGTAAGGCAGTATTCATTTTTCAGAAGTTAGGTGAAATGCAACTATTTACGAAACAGTATTAATTTGCTGTTCAAATTTTTAAATTTGAGGTTGATTGTAATTCTTTGGAAGAGTAATTTCTATATATGAATAAACCGAAAGACAATTTTTATAATAGCACTAAAATGAAAAGCAATGTACTGAATGTTTACAATCTATACCACATTGTGCTTATCATGTCACATACTTTACCTCATTTAATCTTCAAAATGACAGTCTGTTTTAATCCCATGTTACCAATGAGTAAGAAGACACAGATGTTAATAACTGGTGTAATATCACACATATATTAATAGGCAGTTAGAGTTCAAACACAGGTGTATCTGCTTGTAACCCAAACTCTTTTTACAATTCTTCCTGGAATGGATGAGTCAATATACATATGCTTATACTTTGTTCATGTTTTGGAACGTCTGTAATAAATGTTTCAAATAAATTTTAGGGTGTTTTTCCTGTAATAGAGTTTATTACACATCACACAAATATTTCCTCTAAATAACAGTTAAATTATAGTAATTTCTACTCAATAGAAAGTTTTCAGAAGACAGTGATTCTTCAATTTTGTACATTATGAAACGAAAATAGGACATTTCTTATGTTAGATGTGACTGACAAATAGGTTTTAAATTTTTAGAAACGCAACTATATAAATGTTAAGAAAAATCTATTGAATTAAAATTGGGGGATAGAGGGGGTGGCTGATTTAAAAATGGACTGACTGGGTTGAATTTACTTGACAAGTGCTACCTTAAATAAATGGACAGTGTACTTCTCCCTCCCTCCTCTCTCTCTCTCTCACTTTTCTTTTTTTCCCTTTTATTTGGATTCTAGTTGGAACTTTACAAAGATTTTGTCTGGCTCTTCTCCATTGTGTGTTCGCATATATTTCCTGTAAAATTGTGGTGCATAGTCGGGGTAATTTTTGTGTGTGTGTGTATGACTTGACTTGCCATGAAAATTCACTTGTGTATCTGGAGCCAAAATCACACTTAGTGTTTCATGGGGCTTTGGCTGATTTCCTTCATTAAACGAGTGCCATCAAGGCCAGCAGTTCCCATATTATGTGTCCGGAGAAGAGCCGGGCCAGATGGGAACTGCGTGAAAGCTACCAGTTATCTTGCTAATTGTGCCCGCTAGAACCAGTTGTACTGCATTTAAAAATGTGGGCTCTGACAACTGAGCTCTCCACACTCAATTAGCGGTTTGCTGGAGAGTGAGAGATTCACGCAAGGAGCCTGCGTGCTCCAGGAAGTGACAGCTGCTGCCTTACCCAGCAGTTAATATCTATGTTCAAATTTCTCAATCCATGTTGCAACAACGAATAGTTTTTGCAAGGATCATATATATCTTATGTCTTTAACCTGAACATTTAATAATTTGGGAAAGCTTCACATAAAGGGAGCTCAGTGGGTTTTCTCCACTTTGTAGCCTTTCTTTATCTTAGCAAGTATAAAGAATTAACTGTACAGGCAAGCCATGCATTGTGGACAGATTTTAGAAAAGAAGAAGAAATCAGTGGAGAAAGGAGAAAAAAATAAATCAGGAGGAAAGGCAACAATTAGCATATTTATCATAAATGAAGGAAACAAAACATCGAGACTAATGAAGACTCAAGTGTTTTCATTTGTACATCTTCTGAGACAAAAATAGCTTTAAACAGCAACTCACTTCACTGGCATTTTTTGTTCCACTCTCTGTCTGTCACAGATGATGCTGAATTTCTCTTTCTGACTGATCTTCAAGCTGAAGGGAATGTGACAGCAGGAACATTACAATTAGTATGCAAATACCTATCCCCTGGGTTACAAATTGGCATTCTTTAAATCATGCTATTCTCAGCTTTTTTTATTTTGCTGTTAACTTTTCACTGGTCAGAACACTTAAACTTCTAAGTAACAAATAACTCTTGGAATAAGTGTGACATTTCCTCAAGTCTGTGGCATAACTGAAATAAATTCCATTTGAAAGTTTGTTTTCTAAAGTTCGTATACATCTGTTTACAAGACAACTATTGTTCACATTAGGTTAAATCAACTCAGGAAAAAGCATATAGATATAATTCAGTATTCACCTTTAGGTCTTTAATCTGTCTAAAAGGTCATTTTCCTTTGTTCTTTGATTTTCAGAAAGTCTGAGGAAGACTTTCTTTTTTAGTACTCTTAAGTATATATGTTTAAGGATTTTTACAGCTTTATTCATGGACTAAAATACTCTAACACAAGACATCACACTTTTTAAAAAATTGTGGATTTATTATAGTTTAATAACATGCATTTCTCAATTTATTTTAACCATGCATTTTGTGCCAATATTTCTTTATACAGTGCTGATGCTTGAGATAATGACACTTAAATATGTTTATCAAGATAAAGGATTTATATTGGTATTTTTATTTGTAGTAAAAGTTTTGTACATGCTTCATCAAGCTTTTTTGTCAATATGACAGAGTTCTTCGGTAGCAAAATTCTACCAGTGTATATTTATGACCCTTAATGTAAATTAAACACTCCTGAAAGACTGACGATTTTCAGGGTAGAAGAAATAAAGGAGTCAGGGACTTCCCTGGCGGTCCAGTGGTTAAGACTTCACTTTCCAGTGCATGGGGTGTGGGTTCGATCCCTGGTCCGGGAGTTAAGATCCCACATGCCTCACGGCCAAAAAACCGAAACATAAAATGAAGCACTATTGTAACAAATTCAATAAAGACTTTAAAAAAATAAAAGGTCCACATCAAAATATCTTAAAAAAAAAAAAAAGTCAAAAGACCACAGAAAAGCTGCTTGTCCCTGAGTTAGCATGGAAGTGTCCCCATTTCGCTGATCTACAGAAATGCCAGAGGGCATGTCCTAGGCAAGTGGCCCTGGGCTAATGAGACTGATCGAAGCAGAAGAGATGACCTAAAAAGTCAGTATCATTAAGAAGGGATGCCATCAGTTAGTTCCATTTATTTGGTTAATTCAAGCACCATTAAGTAATGTTCTTATGATATGCAAAAACAGAATCATTAAACATATTTAGAATTGTTTTGCTGATGGGAAATAATGAAGTACTAACTTTATAATATATGCTTGAACACAGTACATTTTGAAAAATAAACTGTCCAAATTTAAAGACCCTCATGGTAAAAAACATGCTAAGTCTGTAAGAAATATGAGTCAGGAGTAGAATGATTTTACATTTAAACTTAAAAAAATTGACATTTCTATTTTGAGTTCAATGCAGTTGCAAGTATACGCTTTCTCATAAGTCCTTCCACACATACAATTGTTATTTAATGTGTCCTTCCCATTCCTCTCAAGCTTCTTTTAATTGTTCAGGAAGAACAAAATTGAATTTTATTTACCAACCTGAAAGTTCAGAATAAATGAGCAGGTGCGTAAATAAATTGTCTTCTTAGGTAAATGATTCTTGATTATGTTCCATGCCTCTTGACAAAAGATTGCCATGTATAGGTATTGCTAGGACATCGAATTATCACCAGCTCTTGGTTTCAGGGGATTCAGGCTCTGTTATCAGAGCTCATGCCTAGTGTATAATAGGCTGAATGATGGCCCCCAAAGATGTCCATGTCCTAATGTCTGGAACCTGTGAGCATGTGACCCTACATGGCAAAAGGAGGTCAATGATTCTAGATTAGCCAGATGGGCCTAGGGTGGTTACAAGAGTCCTTACAAGAGAGGGGCAGGAGGGTTCAAAGCAGTCATAAAGTATGTGAGGACAGAAGCAAGAGATTGGTGTGATGTGAGGCGGGGGCAAGAGCCAAAGAATACAGGTAGCCTCTAGGAGCTGAAAAAGACAGTGAAACCGATTTTCCTCTCAGAGCCTCCAGAAGCAACCAGCTCTGCCAACACTTTGATTTTAGTCCCGGAAAACTGATTTTGGGTTTCTGACCTCCTGGACTCTAAGATAACAAATTTGTATTGTTCTAAACCTCTCAATTTGTGGTCGTTTGTTACAGAAGCAATAGGAAACTAACGTATCCAAGGAACTCTGTCTTTAAAACACTGCTTAAAAGAAGGTAGGAATGGAATAAAATAGGCATACATTTTGAGGCCAGAACAGTGACTTCATATCTAAGTGTGGTTCCTTCCTGCTGAACAGTAATCTTGATGTCTCTGAGCTTCTTTGCTACTGAAATGGAGATAGTACCTTTATCACAGGTTACTGTGTGAGACTAAAATGAAAATATACTAAGCCAAGGCGTCCTACATATGGTATTTGTATATGTTCGTTTCATATCCTTTGCCCTTATTTGACATTCACAGAACTATAGTTAAGATGCAGTATGGGACTCTTAGGGCAATACTACCATCATGCAATCAATGGGGGTTTCTGTGTAAGGAGATGAGATTTATTCTACAAATTTGAGTGTTTACATTGTATAATAAATTGTATTAGGTGTACAAAATGATGTGCATGATACAACTTTATTCAGACAGTATGAAACTGATTTTGGAAAATTAACATGATGAGTGTATGTGGAATGAATGGATAGAATGTGAGGATAAAGGCAGGTGGGCGAGTTAGAAGTAAAGCGTAGTGGTCTACGAATGAGATGCCAAGGGTTTGGACAAGGGCGATCGTAGAGGGATGGAAGAGTGAGCATCAGTAGTGTGGTGGCTGTGAAGAAGGGATGGGACAGAGAGGGTCAAAGGACCAGATTTCAAACCCAGTGCCCAAAAGGTGTTCCCACGTGTGATCACGGTAATCACAAAAGAAAAGCAAGTTTGGGGAAGTCAGTAGGATAAGAAAGTTTAGGGGTACACAGTATGTTGACACAGTTTTGATTAACTTTCCTGTCAATTGGAGGTCACAGCATTTTGACAGCATACCCCAAGACAACACAGAGCATTTACATCTGTATGAAGCCTCTCTATTAACTTAAGAAAACTATTGCTGTCTACCCTTCACTACTAAAGGTAGGAGAAAAATAATTAAATAAGATTTAATTCTAGTACTTGCATAATTTAAGTGAAAGAATAACATTTTATTTTGGTGCAAGTTCTAGACGATGTTTATATTTTTAAAAAATATGCTGAATTGATTGTGTGACATCCAAGTGAGGATGTCATGAAGTATTGGGGGGAAAAACAATAACAGTTGAAATAATTGAACACTTGAAATGTATCAGAAACTTCCTAAGTGTTCCTTCTCTGGTCATAATTCTGTGAGGTAGACAAGAGTTTCATCCTCATTTTACACATGAGGAAACTGAGACTCAGGTTAAGTAACCTGATCAAGGTTGCATATCTAGAAAGTGATATGGATGGAGCGAACTTGAGTAGTGGGACTTGATATCTGAGAAGCGGTGACAGTTAAACATGTAACATTTCGTTTAACAAGGGAAACAACACAGAAAAACAGCAGAGAACCGAGGGCTTAACTGTTTATTTAGTCAATAAATATTTAAGTACGTTTGTAACTCTGTATGTAGAGCAATGCTTACATGAACGGGGGAAGAGGACACAGCACAGTAAGTCAGAGAAAGACTAAGGACACAGAGTGGTATGGAATTTCCTTTAAGAACGCTGTTCACAGCATGTTGGGGCGAAACAAGGATGATCAAGAATGTCAGATGATAAAGAGAAGTCGAGAAGAATGAGGGGAAATAGAATACCGGAATTTGCCAAGGTGGTCACTGGAAGAACAAACAAGACCAACAAGCTTGAGGTTCATGAGTGAGGCACTGATTACGGGTCCATATTATGTCCCTATTCAAATTCTAAGGGGAAAAGAAGGATCATGATTTTTATTATTATTTTTACAATTGTCTTTCTAGATTGAAATAACAGGCTTATAAAAGCAGTTTATTTGGGGGCTTAATAATTTAACATTTGTTTCTTTTTGTAAATAAAAGAGAAGAGAAAATTACATATTTCAATTCTGCTTTGCTTCAAATCGCTGCTATATGAGGTGCAATTTATAAAGCAATGAGCCTGAGCTCTGTATGCTTCATAAATTATTTCTGAGAACATTCTAAAGGAGAAGTTTGAAATGTGCTGCTCAGTGGCAGCGCCACTGAAATGTGTCTGATCTCCCATAGTGGCTGCTTCGAAATGTAACGCTCGTTTGGATGTTTAGTTCTTAGTATGCTTGTTGACAAATCAGTCACATTACTTGCTAGTCACATCTCATGATTGTATGTCCTAAGTGTACTTTTTGTTATCTTAGAATACCAAGTCACTGAGATAGTCAAAGAAACATCTGCCTCGATAAAGTGAAATATTTAGAAGTTTACAAGCTTTTGAAGCAAGCGAAATGGTCTTTTATGTTTTAAAAGTTAAATACCATTTTATATTTTAATGGATTCATATACCTAAATTAATTACTTAGAATTAAATTTGAATATATGATAGAAATGAGTAAAGCTAAATGTATTCTCCAAATCGAAAGATCAACTTCTCTTTTTTCTTTGGTAAAAAGTATTGACTGCCACATTATAATCTCATAGTCTTCATAATATCTGTTATTAATTGATTCCCTGTGAGTTTTCTTTAGCTGACAACACAGAGAAAAGTAACCATTGAACTGGCTTTTTTACCTTCGTGTTTCAAATTTCTGTGTTGCCATCTTGTACACACAGCATCTGACTTTTCCAATGAGCTAAACTTCCCTTTGCTCACTATCTGATAGAGTTTAGTATTCAATACAAAAATAGGTAGGGCAGGATAGCAGTCATGGGAGTATTAATAAAACTAAGCATTATAGTTTTTAAAAGAATATTTCAACTGGAATCTACGTACATCTTTGGCTAAAAATATTTTGTTCACTTTTTGTGGCCTAACAAAATATTCAAGACATTTTAGTAGGGAGCACCACAGCCTGGCTACCGGAATTTTGACATAATGAGAAGAATAATTCTCTGTACGTTGTAATTTTAAAATATACAATAGAAAGAAGTTGCTAAGGTGCTCCTTGTATTTGAGGGCACTAATTTCTAAAAAGAAAGGATGAAACACAAATTTGGGCTATGTATGTCTAAACTGAAACTCTGTTACATCTAAATACATTTCAAGCATAGCATACAATATCCTGTACTATTTTATAAGACAGTGGTTTCATTTCTTTTATAATATATTACTAGAATCAATTATCTAAGCCATGATATAAATTAAAGTTTATTTAATTCTCTTATTTCAGCCAGATTCAAATTCCTACTAGGGATGACTTGACCCATCCTACTTATCAGTTATCCAGAAAAAAAAAGGAAAACGGCAAATAAAATTCTCACCAAGGCAATCAACTTTCTTCCTCAGTACATAAAAAGATTATTTTTATTTTTTTTCTTAATCACGTATTTCCCCTTGCAAAATAATTTGCCTTCACGAATACTCTATGTGTGTGCGTGTGTATATACATATATATGTATGCGTATATATCCATATATATTTTGACTTTTAAATGTTAAAAAAAAGTTTCCTTTCCTAGAATGGAAAATTTCCTTTCCTAGAATGGAGAAGGAAAAAAAGACAATGAAAAGCTATTCACTCTTTGTGGCAAGTATTAGTAAAATATCTGACTAAGTACTTCATGATATTCAACCATTTAATTTTTTGACAGGCTGAATGTGTTGCTCTTAATTTGCAGATTACTGCTGGAAGAACTCTCTTTTCGATATTATAAAGTAGGCAGGAAGTCATCAAATATGTGCACTGCTGGGAATCAGACAGTAGCAATGTCTTCCATTGAATTTATCACTTTGACTACTTGAGCCTTTTAATCTTCTGATCATTGGTGCTTAGGCTTTACTTACAGGAAATGTAAGGCTACAGGAAATTCAGAAATGTCATATGTACATTAATTTTCAATCAATTGATTTTTAGACAGTATGCTTTACACAAAAGGATATTATACGGAGTTGTTAACCTAGATGATATTACAATGAGTATACTTTCCAGAGCACTGGTTTCCCTTTGCTTATCCAGTAAGTCCAGAATCCTTAACATGGCAGTATGTAAACCATTTCTCTAAAACACAGATTTTTTTTTTCCCCCTCAGGCAAACTGATTTCCTGTATTCCCTGAGGGTGCCTCTGCAGTCTATCCATTCTATTCTGCATGGAATTTTTTTCTACTTGGAATTCTCTATCCATTTTTTGTCTTCTGAAATATCACTAAAGCATAGCTTAAAATTTGCCTTTACGTAGAAGCCTTTGGTATTCTCCAAAGAACCATCCTATCATTCGCCTTCAGTTGGTAGCACTGCGACGCTACTAGAATCCTGTTTCCTACTTGTCACACTCTGTGTCCCAGTCTTATTTTCTTGTCTGAGGCAGAGATAAAGTTTTGTACATCTCACAGAACATGGCATAGTACCTTGCCCTCTAAGAATGCTCCCTGAATATTTGTAAAAAGAATGAAGTGAGATGGATATGGTAGGAAACCATGTGTAAATCTAAGGGACATACTGAAAATATCAAAGAACCCACAAATAACAATGAGGAGGCAGTTAATAAATAAAATAATTAATAATAGTGATTGCCATTAGTAAGCCTCTACTGTATGCCAGATAGTGTATATAGCTTTACACAGGGTGTTCAAGTTCATTCTTAAACAAGTTCAAAGATTCTCATTCTGTGTGTGAGAAAACAAGCTAAAAGTTCAGTTCTTTCTTTCCAAAAGTCATTTGATTTAAACAATGGGGTAAGGACCTAAACATGGGCTTAAGTGATTCCAAAACCTATGTTCTTTCCTTGCATGTAATTTAAAATCTCAAATTATATTCACCCTTTGCTGTGAAAGTATTTGTCATAAGTTTAAAGGAACAAAAGTATCAAGCATTATTCTGATGACCTATGATATTACTATTTAATGGAAGTTGTGTCTGTGGGAATTATACAATGAGCAGTTTTGTTCAGGATCATATCTGAATACTCTTATTTGTAGGCCCAGATATGGTAATAAATATATAATTGGAAGAGTATATGAAATACAACTTTAAAATAAGAGTTATGCAGACTTATTAGGCAGGCTTTCAAGTTTTGCAATGACATAAGTGGAGTAGTGATTATGATTTATTTTAAAAGAAGCACTAACCTAGCATCAACTCAAACTTGGTGGGACAAGGGAAAGGAAGTGAAGGGGGTGGATATAGAGCACGTATTCTTTTACAATTTTAAGAGTATGATTTCACACATTTAATGCCTTGGTTACATGGGGTCTCTTAGTAAACTAAACACACACACCCACAAGTAACATATATTATCTCGTGTCTGTTCCGAATTTTGCAACTCATTCTTTATTCCAACATCTCCTCCCTTGTCAGCATTTCCCTGATTTTTTTTTTGGTGGGGTCAGTCCTAAGTTTCCTACATATATTCCAGCATAAATTAGACATCACTTGTTCTCTTTATTTGATAAAGTTTCTAAATTAGAAAAAAACAAATGTTAGGTGACCTTTCATGATACAATCATACAAGTAGGTTATACTCATTGTTCTATGAAAAAATGTCGGTTTTTCCCAACATTCAATTCGAAAACTAAAATGGGAGACTGTTGGTAGAAATCACTTCATAAATTGTGTTTTATCTGGACCTCAAAACGCTACAATCACTATTGATTATCTGCGCTTTAAAGATTATAAACTGAAGTTCAGAACATACATTAATATTTTTACTTATGACTACACAAGTAGTAAATTTCTTAAATTAATAACGGCTGGATCTTGGATTGAAGCTCAGATGTCTCTAAATCTAAATATGTCTTCTACTACACTTCTGAGGAGCAGTTCTCTGTTTTAAAATAGAGCCTAGATTAGCAAAGGGCATGCAGACCCAAAGACAATGCTATATATACAGGAAGTCCATCTTTTTATAACCACAATGTGTTCAGGGAGCCATATGTTAAAGTAGTTCACTCTTTCCACGCGACTAATGATATAATTTTGAGTTATATTTTAAACCATACAGTATGTTTTATTTTACTTTTTAAAAAGTTTTTTATTCTGAGACAATTACAGATTCACAGGATATTATAAAGGTAGGACAGAGAGGTCCCATATACCCTTCACTCAGTCTTCCCCACTGCTTGCATCTTACATAATTATAACACAATGTCAGAGCCAGCAAATTGACACTGGTACACGTGTGTTTAGTTCTGTCATTTATCACATGTAGATTCATGTAATGACCATTGCCATCAAGACACAGAACCTCAATGACCTCCTTCATGCTTCCCCTTTATAGTCCTCCCCTCTGCATCATCTCTAATCCCTGGGGATTAGCAATCTGTTTTCATCTCTCTTTTTTGTCTTTTGATAATGTTACATTATCATACATATATGAAATCATACAGCATGTGACCTGCGATGACTGGCTATTTTCACATAGAAAATGTCCTTGAGACCCACCCACGTTCTTCTGTTATGTGTTCCTTTTTATTGATGAGTAGTATTCCATAGTATGGATGTGCCACTGTTTGCTTAACCATTCACCTATTGAGGGACATACTGATTGTTTAGAGTTGTTGGTCTATTATAAATAGAAGTGTTACGAACATTTCTGTGCAGGTTTTTGTGTGGACATAAGCTTTCACTTATTTGGAATAAATGCTGAGGATTGCAGCTGCTGGGTCATATGGTAAGTGCATGTTTATATATATATGTGTGTACAGATATATACATTTACATATACATGTATATACATACGTACACACATATTTTTAAAAGAAATAGGCAAAATATTTCCAAAGAAATATTTTATTTTCCACCTGCAATATATGAGCTATCTAGTAATTTTGTATCCTCACTTGCTTTTAGTTTTGTCACTGTTTTTTATTTTATCTGTTCTAATAGGTATGTAGTGATAACTCATCGTGGTCTTAATTTTAATTCTCTATTAGCTAGTAGTGTTGTGCATCCTTTCATGTGCTTATTTACAATCTGTATATCCTCTTCAGTGAAGTACCTCTGCATGTGTCTTGCCCATTTCCTAATTGGACCACTATTTATTTTTTAAAAACTGTTGAATTTTGAGAATTATGTATATCAGATATGAGTCCTTTGTCAAATATGTAGCTTCCAGATATTATTTCCTAATAATATTTCAGCCTCTTACTAGGGTCTTTCACAGAGCAAAAGTTTTTGATTTTAGTGGAGTCCAATTTATTAATGTTGTTTTTCTTTTATGGATGTGCTTTTGGTGTTGTTTCTAAGAATTTTTCCCCAAGTCCTAGGTTTCAAACATTTTCTCCTATTATATTCTAAACAATTTAGACTTTTATGTTTTACATTTAATTCTATGATCAATTTAGAGTACATTTTTATATAAAGTGGAAGTTTAGATGTAGGATTTTTTTTTTTTTTTTTTGCCTATGGATATATGATTGATAGTTTGGCTGGGATAGAATTTAGGTTGAAAAACATTTTCCCCTGTAATTTTGATAGTATTGCTACATAGTCTGCTTCCATCAAATGTTGCTGATGACTGATACCATATAATTCTCATTTCTTTACATTTTTATTGCTGGATTCATGAAGTAGTTTGATGCTGTTACTTAGTGTGGTTCTGTTTCATTCACCGAATAAGCTGGACACATGATTAATCATTTCAGTGTGGAGCTTTATGTTCTTCAGATCTGGAAGTTTTTCTTTCATTATTTTCCAATAATTTCTTCTTTTAAAGTTTTTTTTTTTTCTGGACTTTCATTTACCAAGTATATTATGAACATCTTGAGATTTATATTTATATAAATATTTTATATTTCAATTTCTATATTTGGCCTTTTCCCCCCACTGTGAAGCTTTAGTCTAAGATTCTGCTTCATCTGCCCTGATGCATGATCATTTTTTTTTTGCAACATATAAGTCTTCCAAATTAAAAAAAAAAAAATCTGTTTTACTCAAGACTCTTCTCCAAATATCTTTGTTATTGTGGATATATGCAATATTTATTCTTTTAATATTATTTCAAAATGGTCTCTTGAGGGAGAAGCAATAAATATATTTTCAATCTGTCATTTTTTAACAAAAATTAGAAACAATTTTATATCCATTTTTTAAAGTCTAAAATAGTAAATATTTTTCATTATTATTTTCATTTTTTCCTACATCATTGTAATTTTTGAGCCTATGAATGTAATGATTTCATGGAATTTAATGATTAACCTATCAGTTTAATGATTTCAGGTATTTATCAAGTACCTGTAACTTAATTTTTCATAGCTACTCTTACTATGCCACTTATTAGGTATTTAAGTATGTCTGATTTTCTGAACAGTATATATTAACATACAAAAGAATAAAATTGGACCATTGTCTCACACCAGATATACAAGTATCAACTCGATGGATTAAAGACTTAGACACAAGACCCGAAACTATGAAACTACTAGAAAAACAAAAAGAAAAGCTTCTTAACTTTGGTATTGGCAGTGATTTCTTGGATATGACACCAAAAGCACAGGCAACAAAAGCAAAAATAGACAAATGGCATTGCATAAAACTAAAAAGCTTCTGGACATCAAAGAAAACAATGAACAGAACAAAAAGGCAACCTACAGGATAGGAGAAAATATTTACAAATCATATATCTAATAAGGGGTTAATATCCAAAATATATTAAAAACTCATACAGGGACTTCCCTGGTGGTCCAGTGATTAAGACTCCACACTTCCACTGCAGGGGGCATGGATTTGATCCCTGGTTGGGGAACTAAGATACCACATATCATGCGGCGCAGCATAAATACATACATACATACATACTCATACAACTCAATAACAGATAAAGTAACCTGATCTAAAACATGGGCAAAGGACATGAATTGACATTTCTCAAAAGAAGACATATAAATGGTCAACAGGTACATGAAAGGGTGCTCAACATCACTAATGAACCGGAAAATGAAAATCAGAACCACAGTGAGCTATCACCTCACACCTGTTAGGATGGCTATTATCAAAAACCAAAGATAACAGGTGTTGATGAGGATGTGGAGAAAAGGGAACCCTTGTACACTGTTGATGGATATTTAAACTGGTACAGGCACTATGAAAAACTGTATGGAGGTTCCTTAAAAAATTAAAAATACAACTGTCATTTAATTCAGATATATATCCAAAGGGCATGAAATCTTGATCTCAGAGCAATATCTGCACTCTGATGTTCATTGCAGCATTAGTGACAATAAGCAAGCATTGGAAACAACCTAAATGTCTGTTATGTCTGTTGATGGATGATATATATATATAAATGTGAAAATATATATATATATGGCTGAATGATATTCCAGTATATTTATTTAACAAAGAAGGAAATCCTGGATTTGTGACAGTATAGATGAACCTTGATGGCATTGAGCTAAGTGAATAAGTCAGACACAGAAAGACAAATACTATCTGATTTCATTTATATATGGAATCTGAAATAGTCAAACTCATAGAAGCAGTGAGTAGAATGGTGGTTGCCAGGGGTGGACACCAGGGGTAAATGGGGAGATGTTGGTCAAAAGGTACAAAGTTTCAGTTATGTAAGATGAATTTGTTCTGGCGAGCTCATGTATAGCATGGTGACTATAGTCTGTAAAGTGTTCTTACAACTTGCTGAGAGGGTAGACTTTAAATGTTCTCAGCACACAGACACACAAAGAAAGAAAAAGGTAACTATGTGTGATGGTGGCTATGGTAATTAGCTTAATTGTGGTGATCATTTCACAAGGTATACCTATATCAAAACACGAAGTTGTACATTTTAAATGTATACAATTCCTATTTGTCTATTATAACTCAATAAAGCTGAAAAAAAATCAGTTTAAACACATCCACATTTATTTAAAATAATAAATTTTTTATCAGATCACCTGTAGCTTTTTGATCCAGGAGCAAGGAAGAAAGTAAATTGTGTCAAGTTTGCACTGCTACATGCAGCCAGATTAAACAAGAATGTGGAACTCCTATTTACCCAGGGCTCCATGTGCTCTACTTTAAGTGGCCTTGGTGGTATAGCCGAACTGTATACGTCCACTATAAGTATTAGCTATTACTGTATATATAGGAATCAATACAATCTGCTATATTATAATCACCCAATTAATTACCAAAATAAATCTCAAAGCCAAATTGCCAGTTGTTACATACCTCCATTCTGGTTACCCCTCCGCTCATCAAATTCAATGTGTCAAAAATGAATTCCTCACTTACCATCTTCTATCACTGATCTTCAATTTTTGCTTATGCCTATACTATACTGTCAGTCTCTCAGTTGTAAACTTTATAGTTATTATTAATGTTGCATCACATGAAGATAATATATTATCAGATCTCATTTAGTCATCACTCACATTTATGTATAGCTCCCAAGTCTGCCAACATGACCCAAGTAACCAACGAAACTAACACATCTGTCTTCACTGACTGTGATGCTATCTCCAGATTCTTTCCAACCCATCCTATATATCTTAGAAGAGTCTTACTGAAAACAGATTAGATCTCATTATTTTCTGTCCTAAGACCTTACACGTCTCTCTGTTACTTCCTAAACAATGTGTAAACCTCTTTGGATGACTTTCAACATCTTCCACAATCTGGTTTCAGTTTCATATTTCCTTCCAAAGTTTATTGTCTCAAAGTAGATTATACTTTAGGAAAACTATTTTTTCCCCCTTTAATTTATTCACTGTGTCCCTTTGTCCATACTTTAACCCCCCTCTGGAATTGCTTAAACGGCACTATCTTTAATTTTCTAAATTCTGCCGATGAATCAAAGTTTGGCTTACACACGTTCCTGTCTCTGATCCACAGAGCTGGGAGTGATCTTGTTGCTCTGAACTTTCATAGGCTCTACAAAATGTGTAATCACTTACTAACTTGTGAACTTCCAGTGTCTCTCCTTCTAGACGTTTTTTTTTTTTTAATTAATTTATTTATTTATTTATGGCTGTGTTGGGTCTTCGTTTCTGTGCGAGGGCTTTCTCTAGTTGCGGCAAGCGGGGGCCACTCTTCATCGCGGTGCGCGGGCCTCTCACCACCGCGACCTCTCTTGTTGTGGAGCACAGGCTCCAGACACGCAGGCTCAGTAGTTGTGGCTCACAGGCCTAGTTGCTCCGCGGCATGTGGGATCCTCCCAGACCAGGGTTCGAACCCGTGTCCCCTGCATTGGCAGGCAGATTCTCAACCACTGCGCCACCAGGGAAGCCCCTAGACGTTTTTTTACCCATGAAGTTCAGGTTTCATTCAGCTTTGAATTTCTTCTCAGAACTTAGCAAACTGCTTGATACATAACAACAGAATTGGTCGACATGTAATATTAATAGCATTAGATGTAAAAATGTAATTCAGTAGAATAGAATAAATAACTTGAACATTTTTATTTCTCCCTCAACAGCTAGGGAGACTTTCATGGCAACATGGCTTTAACTTACCATGAATGTATCTGCAAGATGGAATTCATCACTGAGTTAGAATAACTCTGTTTAAATAAATAAGCTCCTATACCTAGTCCTGTTCATAATGTGGAAAAGGCAAAGAACGTCTATCCTGAATATGCAGATTTTTGGAGTTTGGGGCAAGATTCAATTTTTGTACTGTTTTGTGTCTCTGCTGACCTCCTTTCCTCATTTGTATTATGGCCTCAGGCAGCAAGATTATAGCACAAAGATTTGGCTACAGTTTTACATTAATTGCATGACACACCTCATTTGAGAAACATCTCTCTGCTTTATAGAGTCCATTAATTGCCTAAATACTTTAATTCCTCAGAAATGTTTTCTTCAAATCAGAATAACAGGTGGCAACACAGTTTTATTTTTCTTATGTAAGCTGCAGTTTGCATAGATACTTTTTTTTCCCCTTAACAATAGCCAGCAGGTAAATTAAAACATATTTCCACATTTTAGTCTTTTCAGGAATAGACACTACAGAATCAGAAACAGTCAAAATGTTGCTTTAATAAGCAGGAGACCTGGTTAATCTCAGGGTAATGGCCTTGAGAAGCAAAATTAAAAATATAATAATGTATGTTCTTCATGAAGCTGACATATATCCAAAGGGAAAAACAGACTAGGTAACTGGATTTTGTGCTCACACTAATGGGATCAGTGCTGTATATTTTAGCTGCCCGTTATCTACTTTTTTCACTGAATTTAGTGAGGTGCTATCATTTATTTCCAGTTAGACCTGAAGATATGAAGCCACTAACCGTCCATGTGAAATTTGTTAATATTAAATTTGTGATTTATTGGATCAAATAACTTTTACCTGTGTCATTCTGATAGAGATTAACTTCTGAATCTTTTTGTTTAAAAGGAGACAAAAATGGCTCATGGAATTGTCATAAGAATTGATCTGTTTGAAATTATATAAAATTGCATAATGCTTTACAAATAAATTTAATCATATTTATAATGTGAAATATGAGATCCTATTAATATCAAACTTTAATCTTTTCATATCAATAAATAGATTTCTTGAGCACAGTAGCTAGTGTCTGCAAATTGTTTCATGATTTATGTAATCAATCCACAATTAAAGTTTGGATTGTTTCCCCTTTTTCACTATTGAAGATAATACTGTGATGCACATTCCTGTGTGGACATGTTTTATACATATGTCGTTATATCAGTGTAAATTCCTAGAAATGAGATTGCTGCATCAAATTCTATGCACAATTTATATTTTGATACTTCCTGTCAAACTTCGCATTAGAAACTTTTTGCCAATTTGCATTTACACAAATAGCATTTCCCTCAAATTTTTGTACAGTGAGTTTTTATTATTAAATCTTTGTCATTTTGATTGAAGAAAGCAATAAAATGCCATAGCATAAGCAATGGCCTGTTTTGTTGAAACTCTTATATTCTACTTGTAAATATGTTTAATTCAGAAAAAAAAGACAAATTATTAATGGAGCTTACTAAGCACTTACATTACAAGTAATAAACCAGCTAATTTCAGGAAAGTAATAACCATCTGTGTTTAAATTTGTCTCCAGTTTTTTTTACCTCCAATTTTACAAATTGAGTTCATAATATGAAATTGTATAATATGTAATAATACATAATGTGAAATTAGTGTTAATTTCAATAGCTCTGCATCATTGTGTATGCATTCATTTTTTTAAATTGAAAATATTGTATTTTATTTTGCATATGGGATATAGTCACATTGGCAATTACTTGGATTTTACTCATCAACCTTCTTGGTTGATTTTGTTTGGTTAGCCAGTACAAAGCACATACATATATTTAGTACTTATAAAGTTATTTCTCTTAGTAATCTCAAAGTTGACTTTGAGGTAAAAAGCTGTATTTTTAAGGTATAGAAATTGATTCACTTAGTTCACAAAACTGACAAGATATAGAGTTAAAATTGGAACGCAGTTTTCTCCAAAAGTTTTGCAGAAGTCTAATTTGCCCTCTGCCTTTCCCTATCCAGTCCAATAATCCTGGCTATAACACGACTATTTATCTCATTACTGTGTTTGCTTTTTTTTTAACATCTTTATTGGAGTATAATTGCTTTACAGTGTTGTGTTATTTTCTGCTGTATAACAAAGTGAATCAGCTATATGCATACATATATCCCCATATCCCCTCCCTCTTGCGTCTCCCTCCCACCCTCCCTATCCCACCCCTCTAGGTAGTCACAAAGTACCAAGCTGATCTCCCTGTGTTATGCGGCTGCTTCCCACTAGCTATCTATTTCACATTTGGTAGTGTATATATGTCAGTGCCACTCTCTCAATTCGTCCCAGCTTACCCCTCCCCCTCCCCATGTCCTCAAGTCCATTCTCTACATCGGCATCTTTATTCCTGTCCTGTGCCTAGGTTCTTCAGAACCGTTTTTTTTTTTTAGATTCCATATATATGTGTTAGCATACGGTATTTGTTTTTCTCTTTCTGACTTACTTCACTCTGTATGACAGACTCTAGGTCCATCCACCTCACTACAAATAACTCAATTTCGTTTCTTTTTAGGGCTGAGTAATATTCCGTTGTATATATGTGCCACATCTTCTTTATCCATTCATCTGTTGATGGACACTTAGGTTGCTTCCATGTCCAGGCTATTGTAAATAGTGCTGCAATGCACATTGTGGTACATTGCTCTTTTTGAATATGGTTTTCTCAGGGTATATGCTTAGTAGTGGGATTGCTGGGTGGTATGGTAGTTCTATTTTTAGTTCTTTAAGGAACCTCCATACTGTTCTCCATAGTGGCTGTATCAATTTACATTCCCATCAGCAGTGCAAGAGGGTTCCCTTTTCTCCACACCCTCTCCAGCATTTATTCTTTGTAGACTTTTTGATGATGGCCATTCTGACCAGTGTGAGGTGATACCTCATTGTAGTTTTGATTTGCATTTCTCTAATGATTAGTGATGTTGAGCACCTTTTCATGTGTTTGTTGACAATCTGTGTATCTTCTTTGGAGAAATGTCTATTTAGGTCTTCTACCCATTTTTTGATTGGGTTGTTTGTTTTTTTGATATTGAGCTGCATGTGCTGCTTGTATGTTTTGGAGATTAACCCTCTGTCAGTTGCTTCATTTGCAAATATTTTCTCCCATTCTGAGGGTTGTCTTTTCGTCTTGTTTATGGTTTCCTTTGCTGTGCAAAGCTTTTAAGTTTCAATAGGTACCTTTTTTTTTTTCATTTCTCTAGGAGATGGGTCAAAAAGGATCTTGCTGTGATTTATGTCATAACTTTTGTTTCATCAAGTGATACAACATAAAAAGGAATATCATCATTTTAAAGTCATCCCCAGCATTTTTCTCATCCAGTCCCACAAAACCTATCCAGATTTGTCAGTCCATGTAGACAACATTCATTCTATATTTTTTGTACTAGAGTTGTAATAGTTATAGGATATATACCTTTTAGTATTAATTATTTACCATAGGCTAGCCATGTTTTATTTCTACAGTATAATAAATTGTTACAATCTTCCATGTAGAATATTACTTCTTTTTCACAAAATAACCTAAAAAGATCCATGTTCTTTCTTCAAGATCTGTCTTTAGTTAATCAAAGCAAAATGCTTGGTATCACAAGGCAATTGAAAACTAAAATAGAAAGATATACAAGCTAGAACACCTTTATTCACAGAAATAGTGCAACTTAAAGACAGAGAGAAGAGGCAAATTTTATCCCTATTATCACAATTATTTTAAAGACTTTATTTTTTAAGAGTGGTTTTAGGTTCACAGCAAAATTGAGAGAAACATACAGAGACTTCCCATATACCCCCTGCCCTACACATGCACAGCCTCCCCTATTATCAACATCCCCCACTAAAGTGGTACCTTTGTTACAAATGACAATTGAAAAATCTACACTGATACAACATAATCATCCAAAGTCCATAGTTCACCTAGGGTTCACTACTGGTGTTGTACATTCTGTGGGTTTGGACAAATGTATAATGACCTGTATCCATTATTATGGTATCATACAGTATTTTCACTGCCCTAAACTTTTTCTGTGCTCTGCCTATTCATCCCTCACCCGCCCAACTCCTGGTAGCCACTGATCTTTTTACTGTCTCCATAGTTTTGTCTTTTGCAGAATGTCGTATACTTGGAATCATACAGTATCCAATTGGCTTCTTTCACTTAGTAATACGCATTAAGGTTCCTCCATGTCTTCTCATGGCTTGATAGCTCATTTGTTTTTAGTACTGAATAATATTTCATTGTTTGAATGCATTTATGCATCTACTGAAGGACATCGTGGTCGCTTCCAAGTTTTGACAGTTATGAAGAAAGTTGATATAAACATTCATGTGCAGGGTTTTGTGTGGGTATGTTTTTAACTCCTCTGGATAAATACTAAGGAGCCCAAGTGCTCCTAGTATGTTCAGTTTTGTAAAAAAACACCAAATTCTCTTCCAAAACGCTGCACCATTTTGCATTCCCACCAGCAGTGAATGAGAGTTCCTGGTGCTCCACATCCTTGCCTGTATTTGTTGTCAGTGTTCGGGATTTTGGCCAGATATTAGGATAGGTGTGTAGTGGTATCCTGTTGTTTTAATTTGCATTTCTCAGACGACATGTGATGTGGAACATCATTTCATATGCTTATTTGCCATCTGTGTATCTTCTTTGGTGCGGTGTTTGTTAAAATCTTTGGCCTATTTTATTAGTCAAGTTGTTTATTTTATTATTAATTTTTAAGAGTTCTTTGTGTATTTTGGATAACAGTCCTTTTATCAGAATTGTCTTTTGCAAATATTTTCTCCCAGTTTGTGACTTGTTACTTGTCTCTTATTCTCTTGGGAAATGATTTTTCAGAGCTTCAGAAGTCTCACTTTTCCAGTCTATTCTTAGAAACATCAGTTTCATATTATTTCAATATAGCTACTGAATAATTACCTTGTGACTAAGGTATTCGTTGGCATGGGATAGATTTTGTAAGCTTGCCTTTCGTGAGATTTGATATAACTTATTTTTCAACATTGAAGTTAAAAGGGATAAATAGTTTTTAATAAATATAGATGGAGCCAATATATTTTTTTCTGTGGGTGGAAGTTCTTAAAAGTTAAAATTTTATAAATATATATCCTCTGTGATACTTTTGGTTTTTTATGTGTAGATTTCCAAGTGCAACATCATCATTATTTCCATTTTCCCAATGTGAAATTCACATCGAGGTGAAATACTATTCCAAAGGGAACAGCATATCATGTTTTTGACTTTTAGTTCAATTTTACAACCAGTGCAACATGAAATCACTGCTAAGTGCATCTACTAATGCCTTATCCTTCTGTGAAATAGATCTCTTTCAAAAAGAAACCTAAACAAGGGGAAAATTATACCAAATGTAGACCAATAATCAAACTGAACTGAAAATTCTCCTAGGGAGAAAATTATTTAAGTAGAATAATTGTAAAATTATTCTTGCAGAATTTGTCATCATCCTAGGGCTTTACCAACTTCTTTTGAACCTAGATGTAACTATATATAGTTGGTCACAAGACTCACTGATCTTTTAATATTAAAGAAAACTCTCTATGCTAATTTCTTGACATTATGACTGTACAGAAATATACATGTGTCTGTGGAAATAATTATTGCATGTATATCATTTCTATCTGTATTTAGCTATATATTTGCTTTTCTTTATCAATTGTGGTATTTCTTAGGAACGAATAATGAAACGTGATACATTGACATGAGGCAAAATTGGTTTTTAAGAATCAGTTTTTCCCTACAAGCTACTTTTTTTGGTAAAAATTCCATATCATAAGGCTATGAATCTCCTAATAAATAACTTGGTAATGATCGCTGGGCTGTGCATGTCTAAGGCTTAGCACCTGACTTTTTTCTATCCTAAATATGCATTCTGTTTACATCATCCCAATAACTTTTTGAATAATCTTCAATAAATTTATCCACACCACTTTAAGGCTGATGATTTTCAAATCTTCATTTGCAGCTCAGACCCTTCTTCTGAGCTTCTTATCTTTTTATCTCTACTTAAAATTTCCACAAACTTAGAAGCATGTACATGCTATCACCTTTGCCCTCTACCTAAATGGCTCTTTCTTTTGTAATTTCTATTTCAGTAGTTTTTCTGTCATTTACTCAGTGACCTGAGCAAAAAGCAATCCGGGAGTCATTTTTGACTCTTCCCTCTCTCTCACCACATCTTGTGTAGTTTCTTACTATCTCTTGATTCGTCATTTCATCTTCTCTTTGCTTTCATTAGTCTAGTACAACTCTTGTCTGGTATTCCTACTTGTTCACCTGGAGTCCTCCCTTGCCTTCCTAAAGGCCACGCTCCATGACGCAACACAATTCATCTTCCTGAAAAGTAAATCTGAGATGATGTTGGTGGCTGACCAGATGTCATGCAAATGAATGCAATTTCCTTCACAGCCAACTTTTATGCAAAGGCAGAGGGAGGCAGCTGCCTCTATGAGGTAAAGCGAGGAGTGACTGAAGTTTCATCTCAAACTTCTGTCTGCAGAACTATCACCGTACCTGAAATTTCCATCTTCCTCATTCTCTTTGTGTTAATAAATTGAAGTCTCATTTTAAAATGCAATACTTGTTTTTTGAAATCAACCACTTATTTTGCACTAGTTTAATTTTACAGAGAAGTTACAAAGCTAATACAGAGTTTATATAGACCCCTCATCTATTCCACCCTCTCCCCCTTAATGTATTACATTATCATGTAGGTTTATCAAAACTGAGAAGCCAGCATTGGCATATTACTGTTAACTAAACTCCCAGATTTATTCAGATTTCATCTGGTTTCCCACTGATTTCCTTCTTCTGTTCCAGGACCCATTCCAGAATGCCACAATGCCTTTTAGACAGCTCTGATTTTGATAGAGAACATTAATTGCAGTCTTTGAAAACTTAGTTTAAGACAATTTATTAGATGAATGAGCCGATCACTCTTTATACTCTGAGGAAATGGAGGGAGAGGAGGAGAGTAGGCAGAAAAATTTGGAGAGAGCGCGTTGGGGTGTTTGAGTGGTCTGCTCTCATGTGAGATCCCAGGCAAGACGGGTATTGGTGGGAGACCCTGAGAAGCCAGGGGACACCCTGAGGACACTTGATTTAGGAGATGCAAAGTGTAGGGGGAAATGAATAAGGGAGCAAAATGAATCATTGCAAACAAATATTTTAATTCCTAGTTTGTTTGAAAATAATATTTATTGATTATATAGATAATGATCAAATCATTTTGAGTCCAAACCCAGAATGGGAAAATATTTGAAGAAAAAATTAAAAACATATGTACCATTGACTAGAACTGCAAATCTACAAATGTCTCAAGAGATCCTTTGTGTGGCATCTGAAGGAGATACTGGTTTGAGGATGGGAAAATATATTCCGAGTAACTAGTTTGATTACTGTCTTGTCACAATAGGCTTTTCTTCAGCTGCTACAAAATTTATGATTGACCTTAGGTATTTGAATGTCATGTTTCTATATTCAAATGAATCTTCTCAGGTTCTAAAGGGGGCAAATAGAACTTTCTGGCTGACTCATCTACCTAGGAAGCTGAGAGGAATATCTTTGTGGTTGTCAGTCTCCCTGGAAGCATCAGCTGTGGCCCCTGCAAGGGGCAGGATATTGGATTAGCTGTTCCACTTCTAATTTCCTGGGAACATATTGTGTAGTTCCAAGGACATGATAAGAAAAATCTGCTTTACAGTCCTTTTTGAAAATGAGACATTACAGGAGGTTTACCTGCTGTAATCTATATGGGTGGGGGAAGGGTTTGTGGATGTAGGTTTGCATTCTGGTGGTTCTATTCTATGGAGTTAGATTTTCCATTTTAAGATAATATAATGAGCTATTGAAAATGAAGGATTTGTTCAGGCACTGAAAATGAAAAACATTCAAAAAGCACATTCTCAGATCAGGACTCTTCTTATTACTGTTTCAGTGTATTTAGGTAGTATTAATGAGAAACTATTTTGATTTATATTAACTGTGCAGCCATATTTTAGTTTATCATGTTTATATTATGTATGAACATGTAAATAATTCATAAACAAGCAGTAACAAAGCATAAAAATAAAATCAATAAGGATTAACTCCTTTTGATAGGTGTCAATAACTTACGTATTTATTTATATTTATAATGTTTAGTACCTAGTTATAATTAGAAAACAGCAAGGATCAGGATGATTTTTTATTACAGTTGGATTTTATCAATATGCCTCAGGATTAGAAAAGCCTCAAATCATAAAACTTTCCACTGTTTCCAGTGAAAATTCAGCCATAATGTCAAATCATTATAAGTTTATTAGGCACTTGTCATAATAACACTGATTATAAATTAGATCATTTTATATTCTTGAGAATGGGAAAAGTAATTAAACTGGTAGTTTCATTAGTTGACGAACAGTTTAAAAGTGTTTATTTCTTTTGGAAAATCAAGGTGTATTGTTCTTTCTTCTTCTAAATAAGTGCTTAGTAGAAAAATGGGTTTAATAGAAATCTAAATTTAACAGAATAAAGTAATGTTGTTATGACTATTGACTTGATTTTATTAATAAACTTTAATATACTTATTTTAAAGATGTAAAGCCTTAGCTTAGAATTTGAATATTAGAATTTTTCTTCATTATATGAGACTTCAATTTTAAGATAGATATTTAATTAGATAAAAACAGAGTCATGATAATATTACCTGTTGTGCAGTCTATTCTTTGAAAATATGCTAATTGCAGACTTTACAAAAGATATGGAGATTAAAATCTTTGTAAATCCTTAAGCATTGTAATTAACCTTTATGATTTTTTTTTTCTAGCCAGATTTAAAAGCATACACATGATTAATTTAGGATCAACCAAACTGAAAAAGAATTTTTCAATATTTTTAGTCAATTAACTTATTCTAAATTTGCTTTATTTCCTCTCATGCTCTTTCCTATTCTCATTTTTTTTCTGAAATGGCTAATGTAGCAGTAGAAAATTAAATTAACAGTATAGTAAATCATAAATATCATGTTCTGATGAAGTTTTAAAAGTCCATTGTTTGTAGCCCTGTTTTAGATTGCTAATGTTTTTCTTAACCCAAAAACCTTGAAGAGATGATTACAACACATCCTCACTCTTTCCTTTATGTTTTTTATGCTCTGTGCTACAGAATTAGCATCTACTATTTCTACTCTATGCTGTCCTCTGACTTAACTTCTCATGCAACCATCGTCATGTGAAACATTTCATGTGCATATATTCTTGCAAAGTGTGTATTGCTATGTGTATGCATGTACTTTAAATAACTAAATGATGTTGTGTTATATATTTCATTCTGTTTCTTAATGTCTCTCATCAGCATTATGCGTTTTTAAAAGATGCAACCATGCTGCTATGCATCCTTTGCTGTAATAGACTCCACTGTGTTTGTCCCCCTATCTGCCCTATACGCAAATGCTTCCACCTCCCAGCAACCACAGGTATAGCTCAATTGGACACCCTCCTTTGACCTTCATCACCATTTTTTAGATGACAAAACTGAGGCTTGGGGAGTTGAGTAATCTCACCAGGATTGCATGGCTGGGATTAGAACTCAGGCACTCTGCACCCAGATTCCAGCAGTACTCTTACTTCCTGCAGTACACTGCTCTGATTGAGTAGCCATCTTGTATTATATATTCCAAATAGCCATCTCTAGAAGGACTACACTAGCCCCAACTTTGACCTTGGTACTTAGTTTAAGCAGAATAATTCAGTGATTGATCCATGAATCTAAACTCTACTAGCATTATAATAAGGTGCACAGTGTGTAATGAAGAGCTAAAAATATTATTTTGTATAGGTCTAGTCAAAACCGAAGTGGAAAAGGAACCGCCAATTTTTAAATGCCCACTATGTGTCAGGCATTGTAGCAGAAATTTTATGTTCAGTAATTAACTTTATCCACTTAGGTGCCCTATGAAGTAGTTTAAATGGCTCTCTTCTAACAAATCAGAAAAGCAGCCTGAATTCTCACCATTGATCATCAACTGAGTCAGAAGTTCAGTCAATATTGGTCAGTTCCCAAAGCTCACATTTTTCATACTAAACCACAAGGTCTCATTTTAATGAATCCATTCTTTAAAAGAACAAAAATTAAAAGATGGGAGGCAAGTTTGCTTGATGACGCAG
Source organism: Balaenoptera physalus (assembly GCF_965194825.1). NCBI lineage: Eukaryota > Metazoa > Chordata > Mammalia > Artiodactyla > Balaenopteridae > Balaenoptera > Balaenoptera physalus. The sequence continues at coordinate 10,628,727 of NC_138882.1, forward strand.
GTATTTATCTCATTTTGGCAAATTGCCGACATAGCCTTACCAAAGGTTTGTGTGAAATTCTTTCCAAGCACCAAATTCTATATACATGTCATTTTCTTTTTTTAAAATAACCTACAGGAGGCAGCAAAAGTAGAAAACATTAACATATGTTTTAAGAACGAATTGGAGATTCATTTTCCTAGAAAACAAACACTTTGAAACTAAAGCCATAAAAAATTTGGAAATGGGATCTCATATATACAAAGCCTGTTGCATGCTTACGGTGCCTTGAGCCTTGCCCTCCTCTGTTTATTGGTGTCCAGATAGACACCCAGATGGTGTTAGACCATTATTTCTGTTCCATTTACCTCTAAGTGAAAATGACCTGCAGGTCTTTATGGTCATTATGACAGGGAGTTATTAAGGGTCTATATTTGTTCTCAGAAGGAATATTTTGAAAATTGTTTAACAAAAACCTTTCTCATTTTTTCCAGAGGTAGTTTTTTTCCTGAGCTTGAGCAATGATGAGTGTGATGATGAATCACCATCAGTTTGGGTGTTAGAGTGTCTCCCGAATGATAAATCCCATCAACAAAGACAGAACTAACGTCGCCCAAACTAGGAAGTAAATTAACTTTGGCACGGGAGTTTCTTTTACATGAGACATCTCTTTCTCCCCTCATTTCTGCTAGAAGACCAATTCTGGGAGAGGACAATGTTGCAGAAAGACCAGAACAGAGAGTTGAGCTCAGCACAAAGTTCTGACAGGGTTTGCTATTGTAGGAAGGTCAGAGTCCAGCCCCAGGGAGGGGAAAAGTTAGAGGCAGGCTGATGGGGTGAGATCGTGTGATGTCCCTCAAAGCAAACCACATAGGAGACCACTTTGCTTCTTCCCCACAAAGTGTTCATTCGGCTCAGAGGTAATTAGCAGAAGTAATTAATAGTGTTACTTGGAGAATGCTGTGGCTGCTTGATTTATTTTCAAATCAAATGGAAAATTGTAGTGTCCCCTTAACAAACCCAAAGGCATACTTGACATTTCTAAGTCTTATGACTATGTTTTTTAGATAATGCAACATTTTGACAGTGTCTTGAAATAGCAAGGCATTGATTTCTTTAAAATACAGATATATGGTGGAGAAATTAATATGTATTCATATTTCATAATATACATACTAGAAAAAAGGGAAAGAGCTGTCAGCATTCGATGTTGTAAATTTTAGAGCATGCTCCAAATCACTAATATGTAACTGTATGCACGTATATACTAGTATGGTACATGTAATAGTAAATGTACAAATATGGTAACAACGCTTCTTGAGTTTGGAATGTGTACACTGAATAGCAAAATCTTACGAAATTGCAAATTAAAAGTGTATAAACTATTTTTAAAGAATGAAATATTTCAAAAGACTTATACTTTTATTTAGGATGGTATGAGGATGCATCTTTCAAAATGATTTTAAAAAGAAAAAGTTGAAGAACAGTGAAAATACTAGTTTAAATACATCTTTAAAACTTTAAACATGGTAAAAGTAGTAATTTTATCCTTTTAAGTTCTGCCTAAGTTCTTTAACTATATATAAACACAGACATAAGAAGAGTAATTTTATATTTAATATGCTTTTTTTTGCTACATATAACATCACATTTTCTTTATTTATATAATATATTGCCTGAGAGGATGGTAATCAGCCACATATTGACTGTGCCCTTGACTAAGGTCTTATTATTACTTGTTCTAGTTGCTTTTCCAGAAAGATAGAGGAAAAGGATGAGATAGTTTTTTACTTCTACTTCCAAAATTCTGTGGGTTCTATGATCCTGTGTCTCGTCTCTTTGTTTCCTCCCTGTGAAGTCTGATCTTTGTTCATCTTACTCTTACAAACTTGAATCAAAGAGTACATGGCAGAGTGTCACTTCTCTGACAATCTGTGACAATATATTATTTTGTGTAAATGTTGCCAAATGAATAGCTAGTAAAAGTTTTCCATTTTATGATTCTAAACTTGCTGAGTTTGATGAATAGTATCTAATATTTGGCATTTTTATCTTCAAATGTCATCATTTTAATCTCTATAACAAGGTCATTGATATAACAAACTTTATATCTCTATACTCGCACAAATACAAGGCAGGGAAAACCATTTTCCTTCTTACTCTCTTGATTCCTTCTTTGTTGACAGGATCAGTGGGAAAATCAGTGCTTCTTTTAGATGAATTTTTTTCCAAGTGGAAACTTTTCTATATTGACATATTCCCTATCATATATTTTTTTCCCCACACAATCTTCATCTAACTGCATTATTTCTGAGGCCAAGTTTAATATCTAAACACCACTGAATCCATTCCATACTCAAGATATTTAGATTTTAGTTTTAATTGAAGGATTTGGTGTTTCTACTAAGTGTATAATAAATCGAGTTCAACAACAATCTCAACTATCTGAGTCTCTTTTTTCAATGGTCTGGTACCTGTGGTGTCAGTGTCCTAAAATCTTCACATTGTGTAGTCACTTGTCTTGTGATATGTAAATTATTTTTTCAGTCAAAAATATGTAAATCTCGACTTTGCAATTGTGCTCTGAGGAAAGGGCTTCACTTGAGGGGAAAAAAAGCTTTTTTTTTTCTGAAAGCAGCATTTGCATGGCTTTCATATGGTGTAAATGTCTACATAGGAAATTTATCTTTTATTTTACATCTGCATGGCTTATAGCCTTTAGTTTCAAGGATTCAAAGCTTATCTGAAGGACAAGCATTTTAAAATGCTTAGAAGCTGCATACTATTGTTATGATTTCAACTAATTAGGAAATATCTTTTAATGCATAAATAACATCTTTATCAAGTTAAGTAGAGTTGAAGGGAAATTATCACACTGTGATGATATTTTAAAGGAATGAGCCTAAAATTGGAAAGATTTAGAAGAAGAAATAGCCACTGCATCTGCCCGGACCTTTGCATCTTTTTTGTGTCAATAAAATATCAGGTCTGCTCACCCACCAGGGTGGGTGGGGGCTGGGACCTGAGGCTTGGGCTTCTTCAGAGGTTAGAACCCAGGGAGAGGACTGGGGTTGGCTGCATGAACACAGCCTGAAGGGAGCTAGTGTGCCACAGCTAGCCAGGAGGGAGTCCAGGAAAAAGTCTGGAACTGCCTAAGGGACAAGAGACCATTATTTTGGGGTGTGCGAGGAGAGGGGATTCAGAGCACCTCCTAAACGAGCTCCAGAGACGTGCACGAGCCATGGCTATCAGCACGGAAACCAGAGACGGGCAGGAGATGCTAAGGCTCCTGCTGCAGCCACCAAGAGGTCTGTGTGCAAGCACAGGTCACTATCCACACCGCCCCTCCCGGGAGCCTGTGCAGCCCGCCACTGCCAGGGTCCCGTGATCCAGGGACAACTGCCTCCAGAGAACACATGGCGTACCTCAAGCTGGTGCAATGTCACATCAGCATCTGCTGCCGCAGGCTCGCCCCACACTCCATGCCCCTCACTCCCACCGGCCTGAGTGAGCCAGAGCCACCTAATCAGCCGCTCCTTTAACCCCCTCCTGTCTGGGTGAAGAACAGATGCCAGAGGGTGACCTACATGCAGAGGCGTGGCCAGATCCAAAGCTGAACCCCAGGAGCTGTGCGAACAAAGAAGAGAAAGGGAAATTACTCCGTGCAGCCTCAGGAGCAGTGGATTAAATCTCCACAATCAACTTGATGTACCCTGCATCTTTGGAATACCTGAAGAGACAACGAATCATCCCAAATTTGAGGCAGTGAATTTTGGGAGCATCTGTAGAGTTGGGGTTTGCTTTCTGCATCTAATTTGTTTCTGGTTTTTTGTTTATTTTAGTTTAGTATTTAGAGCTTACTATCATTGGTAAATTTGTGTATTGATTTGGATGCTCTCTTCCTTTATTTTTATATATATATATTTTTTTCCTTTTTCTCTTTTTGTGAGTGTGTATATGTATGCTACTTTTTGTGATTTTGTCTATATAGGTTTGCTTTTACCATTTGTCCTAGGGTTCTGTCTGCTTTTTTTTTTTTTTTTTTTAGTATAGTTTTTACTGCCTGTTATCATTGGTGGATTTGTTTATTGGTTTGTTTGCTCTCTTCTTTCTTTTCTTTTTTTAAATTACTTTTTAATTTTTTAAAATAACTTTATTTATTTTATTTTATTTTTATTTCTTTCTTTTTTCTTCTCCCTTTTCTTCAGAGCTGTGTGGCTGACAGGGTCTTGGTACTCCAGCCGGGTGTCAGACCTGAGCCTCTGAGGTGGGAGAGCCGAGTTCAGGACATGGGTCCACCAGAGACCTCCTGGCCTCACATAATATCAATCAGTGAGAGCTCTCCTAGAGATCTCCATCTCAACCCTAAAACCCAGCTCCACTCAACGATGAGCAGCCTCCAGTGCTGGACACCCCATGCCAAACAACTAGCAAGACAGGAACACAACACCACCCATTAGCATACAGGCTGCCTAAAATCATGATAAGTTCACACACACCCCAAAATACACCACCAGACACGGTCCTGCCCACCAGAAAGACAAGATACACCCTCATACACGAGAACATAGGCACCAGTCCCCTCTACCAGGAAACCTACACCAGCCACTGAGCCAACTGGGGGCAGACACCAAAAACAATGGGAACTACGAATCTGCAGCCTGTGAAAAGGAGACCCCAAACACAGTAAGTTAAGCAAAATGAGAAGACAGAGAAACACACAGCAGATGAAGGAGCAACATAAAAACCCACCAGAGCAAATAAATGAAGAGGAAATAGGCAGTCTACCAGAAAAAGAATTCAGAGTAAGGATAGTAAAGATGATCCAAAATCTTGTAAATAGAAGGGAGAAAATACAAGAAACGTTTAACAAGGACCTAGAAGAACTAAAGAACAAACAATGATGAACAACACAATAAATGAAATTAAAAATTCTCTAGAAGGACTCAATAGCAAAATAACTGAGGCAGAAGAATGGATAAGTGACCTGGAAGATAAAATAGTGGAAATAACTACCACAGAGCAGAATAAAGAAAAAAGAATGAAAAGAATTGAGGACAGTCTAAGAGACCTCTGGGAAAAAATGAAATGCACCAACATTCGAATTATAGGGGTCCAAGAAGAAGAAGAGAAAAAGAAAGGGACCGAGAAAATATTTGAAGAGATTATAGTTGAAAACTTCCCTAATATGGGAAAGGAAAGAATCAATCAAGTCCAGGAAGCACAGAGAGTCCCATAAAGGATAAATCCAAAGAGAAACATGCCAAGACACATATTAATCAAACTATCAAAAATTAAATACAAAGAAAAAATATTAAAAGCAGCAAGGGAAAAGCAACAAATAACATACAAGGGAATCCCCATAAGGTTAACCGCTGATCTTTCAGAAGAAACTGCAAGCTAGAAAGGTGTGGCAGGACATATTTAAAGTGATGAAGGGGAAAAACCTACAACCAAGATTACTCTCCCCACCAAGGATCTCATTCAGATTTGGCAGAGAAATTAAAACCTTTACAGACAAGCAAAAGTTAAGAGAATTCAGAACCAACAAACCCGGTTTACAACAAATGCTAAAGGAACTTCTCTAGGCAGGAAACACAAATGAAGGAAAAGACCTACAATAACAAACCCACCAAAATTAAGAAAATGGTAATACGAACATACATATTGATAATTACCTTAAATGTAAGTGGATTAAATGCTCCAACCAAAAGACATAGACTGGCTGAATGGACACAAAAACAAGACCCGTATATATGCTGTCTACAAAGGACCCACTTCAGACCTAGGGACACACATAGACTGAAAGTGATGGGATGGAAAAAGATGTTCCATGCAAATGGAAATCAAAAGAAAGCTGGAGTAGCAATTCTCATATCAGACAAAATAGGCTTTAAAAGAAAGACTATTACAAGAGACAAAGAAGGACACTACATAATGATCAAGGGATCAATCCAAGATGAAGATATAACAATTGTAAATGTTTATGCACCCAACATAGGAGCACCCCAATACATAAGGCAAATGCTAACAGCCATAAAAGGGGAAATTGACAGTAGCACAATCATAGTAGGGGACTTAAACACCTCACTTTCACCAATGGACAGATCATCCAAAACGAAAAGAAATAAAGAAACACAAGCTTTAAATGATACATTAAACAAGATAGACTTAATTGATATTTATAGGACATTCCATCCAAAAACAACAGAATACACTTTCTTCTTAAGTGCTCATGGAACATTCTCCAGGAAAGATCATATTTGGGTCACAAATCAAGCTTTGGTAAATATAAGAAAATTGAAATCATATTGAATATCTATTCTGACCACAGTACTATGAGACTAGATATCAATTACAGGAAAAAATTTGTAAAAAATGCAAACAAATTGGAGGTTAAACAATACACTACTAAATAACCAAGCGATCACTGAAGAAATCAAAGAGGAAATCAAAAAATACCTAGAAACAAATGACAATGAAAACACCACAACCCAAAGCCTATGGGATGTAGCAAAAGCATTTCTAAGAAGGAAGTTTATAGTAATACAATCCTACCTAAAGAAACAAGAAACATCTCAAATAAACAAACTAACCTTGCACTGAAAGCAACTAGAGAAGAAGAACAAAAAAAACCCAAAGGTAGCAGAAGGAAAGAAAGCATAAAAATCAGACCACAAATAAATGAAAAAGAAATGAAGGAAACAGTAGCAGAGATCAATAAAACTAAAAGCTCGTTCTTTCAGAAGATAAACAAAATAGATAAACCATTAGTCAGACTCATCAAGAAAAAAAGGGAGGGGCTTCCCTGGTGGCGCAGTGGTTGAGAATCTGCCTGCCAATGCAGGGGACACGGGTTCGAGCCCTGGTCTGGGAGGATCCCACATGCCGCGGAGCAACTAGGCCCGTGAGCCACAACTACTGAGCCTGTGCGTCTGGAGCCTGTGCTCCGCAACAAGAGAGGCCACGATAGAGGCCCGCGCACTGCGATGAAGAGTGGCCCCCACTTGCCGCAACTAGAGAAAGCCCTCGCACAGAAACGAAGACCCAACACAGCCAAAAATAAATATAAAAATAAATAAATTAAAAAAAAAAAAAAGAAGAAAAAAAGGGAGAAGACTCAAATCAATAGAATTAGAAATGAAACAGAAGTAACAACTGACACTAGAGAAATACAAAGGATCATGAGCGATTATTACAAGCAACTATATGCCAATAGAATGGACAACCTGGAAGAAATGGGTAAATTCTTAGAAAAGCACAACCTTCTGAAGAAATAGAAATAGAAAATAGAAACAGACCAATCACAAGCACTGAAATTGAACCTGTGATTAAAAATCTTCCGACAAACAAAAGCCCAAGACCAGATGGCTTCTCAGGCGAATTCTATCAAACATTTAGAAGAGAGCTAACACCTATCCTTCTCAAACTCTTCGAAAATATAGCAGAGGGAGGAATACTCCCCAACTCATTCTACGAGGCCACCATCACCCTGATACCAAAACCAGACAAAGATGTCACAAGAAAAGAAAGCTACAGATCAATATCACTGATGAACTTAGATGCAAAAATCCTCAACAAAATCTAGCAAACAGAATCCAACTGCACATTAAAAGGATTATACACCATGATCAAGTGGGGTTTATCCCAGGAATGCAAGGATTCCTCAATATACGCAAATCAGTCAATGGGATACACCATATTAACAAACTGAAGGAGAAAAACCATATGATCATCTCAATAGATGCAGAAAAAGCTTTTGACAAAATTCAACACCCATTTATGATAAAAACTCTCCAGAAAGTAGGCATAGAGGGAACCTACCTCAACATAATAAGGCCATATATGACAAATCCACAGCCAACATCGTTCTCAATGGTGAAAAACGGAAACCCTTTCCTCTAAGATCAGGAACAAGACAAGGTTGTCCACTCTCACCACTGTTATTCAACATAGTTTTGGAAGTTTTAGCCACAGCAATCAGAGAAGAAAAAGAAATAAAAGGAATGCAAATCAGAAAAGAAGAAGTAAAACTCTCACTGTTTACAGATGACATGATACTATACATAGAGAATCCTAAAGATGTTACCAGAAAACTGCTAGAGCTAATCAATTAATTTGGTAAAGTATCAGGATACAAAATTAATGCACAGAAAGCTCTTGCATTCCTATACACGAATGATGAAAAATCTGAAAGAGAAATTAAGGAAACATGCCCATTTACTACTGCAACAAAAAGAATAAAATACCTAGGAATAAACCTACCTAAGGAGACAAAAGACCTGTATGCAGAAAAGTATAAGACACTGATGAAAGAAATTAAAGATGATACAAACATATGGAGAGATATACCATGTTCTTGGATTGGAAGAACCAACATTGTGAAAATGACTATACTCCCCAAAGCAGTCTACAGATTCAATGCAATCCCTATCAAACTACCAATGACATTTTTCACAGAACCAGAACAAAAAATTGCTCAATGTGTATGGAAACACAAAAGACCCCAAATAGCCAGAGCAATCTTGAGAAAGAAAAACGGAGCTGGAGGAATCAGGCTCCCTGACTTCAGACTATACTATAAAGCTACAGTAATCAAGGTAGTATGGTATTGGCAGAAAAGCAGAAATACAGATCAATGGAACAGGATAGAAAGCCCAGAGATAAACCCACACACATATGGTCACCTTATTTTTGATAAAGGAGGAAAGAATATACAATGGAGAAAAGACAGGCTCTTCAATAAGTAGTGCTGGGCAAACTGGACAGCTACATGTAAAAGAATGAAATTAGAACACTCCCTAACACCATACACAAAAATAAACTCAAAATGGATTAAAGACCTAAATGTAAGGCCAGACACTATAAAACTCTTAGAGGAAAACATAGGCAGAACACTCTATGACATAAATCACAGCAAGTTCCTTTTTGATCCACCTCCTAGAGAAATGGAAGTAAAAACAAAAATAAACAAATGGGACCAAATGAAACTTAAAAGCTTTTGCACAGCAAAGGAAACCATAAACAAAACGAAAAGACAACCCTCAGAATGGGAGAAGATATTTGCAAACGAAGCAACTTACAAAGGATTCATCTCCAAAATATACAAGCAACTCATGCAGCTCAATATCAAAAAAACAAACAACCCAATCCAAAAATGGCCGAAAGACCTAAATAGACATTTCTACAAAGAAGATATATAAATTGCCAAGAAACACGTGAAAGGATGTTCAACATCACTAATCATTAGGGAAATGCAAATCAAAACTACAGTGAGGTATCACCTCACACCAGTCAGAATGGCCATAACATCAAAAAACCTGCCAGCAATAAATGCTGGAGAGGGTGTGGAGAAAAGGGAACCCTCTTGCACTGTTGGTGGGAATGTAAATTGATACAGCCACTATGGAGAACAGTATGGAGGTTCCTAAAAAAACTAAAAATAGAACTACCATACAACCCAGCAATCCCACTACTGGGCATATACCCTTAGAAAACCGTAATTCAAAATGATTCCTTTACCACAGTGTTCATTGCAGCACTATTTACAATAGGCAGGACATGGAAGCAACCTAAGTGTCCATCGACAGATGAATGGATAAAGAAGATGTGGCACATATATACAATGGAATATTACTCAGCCCTAAAAAGAAACGAAATTGAGTTATTTGTAGTGAGGTGGATGGACCTAGAGTCTGTCATACAGAGTGAAGTAAGTCAGAAAGAGAAAAACAAATACCGTATGCTAACACATATATATGGAATCTAAAAAAAAAAAAAAACGGTTCTGAAGAGCCTAGGCACAGGACAGGAATAAAGATGCAGATGTAGTGAATGGACTTGAGGACACGGGGAGGAGGAAGGGTAAGCTGGAACAAAGTGAGAGAGTGGCACTGACATATATACGCTACCAAATGTAAAATAGATAGCTAGTGGGAAGCAGCCGCATGACACAAGGAGATCAGCTCGGTGCTTTGTGACCACCTAAAGGGGTGGGATAGGGAGGGTGGGAGGGAGATGCTAGAGGGAGGGGATATGGGGATATATGTATACATATAGCTGATTCACTTTGTTATACAGCAGAAACTAACACACCATTGTAAAGCAATTATACTCCAATAAAGATGTTAAAAATACATAAATAAATAAATATCAGCTGTTGTAGTGATGTCACTGTTGCATCGAGTTTAATGCTCATCCTATTCAAGGATTTAAAGGCACTAAAGAGTAATTTATAGAATATGGTTTACCTTGTGTGCTGTAACACTGACAGTATATAAAAAGCTAAATAGATTAGTTTGTCACATTTTTACTCTTGATCATTTGGAGGTTTAGCTCAAATAATTATCTCTTCCTTCCTTCTCTCACATACCCTCAAATTAAGTAATGATATTTAAGTATTACATTGCATGGGGGTATATATTTATATTCCTTTATTTAGTAATTCGCTTGGCATTTTACTTTGTTACATATACCTTATGAGTGTAGTATTTGAAATGTGATACATCTATAAAGGAAAATATTTAGCACAATCATTAGCTTTACCCAAACAATCCTTAAAATTAGATTATTTTTGCTTTTGCCTCAGTGTCTGAACATTTAACATGGTTCTTTGCCCCTTGAGGGCTACATAAAGTAACTGAAGAGAAATGAGCTTTATGAGAGGAAACCAGTTCACATAGAAATGCTGATTAAGTCCTCAGAATTCAGAAGTCAAAGGGAAAAGTCAATGCCATGTAATGAAGTAGGCCATCTGTAACAGGATAGCTTCCACTGATATAAGTAGGCCATTTCAGTAATAAAACAAAGCAAAACGGGACTGGACAGCTCAGGACGTAAACATATTCCTACTTTTATATCATCTATAGAATATCTCTTTCCTCTTAAGTTCTCGGTAATGGTTTTATTTTATTTAAAAATATATACTGAAGGTAGTTAGTTATTTTAAGTATGATTATAGATGATGGCTTATTTTAAGTCTGAGAAAACTGTTACGTTTGAGTACTGGTAATCTTGTCTAAGTAAATGGTCGGATTTCAGATTGATTTTCTGAACCAATTCGAGCCCAGAACTGAGCAGTGAAAGACAGTGTTTTGCTGTCTAATTGATGAATTCTGAGGAAAAGTCACATTGCTTTTAAAATTCAATCTAAGATAATTGTGAAGAGATCATGTCGAGGGACAAATAGGGATATATTTTGGCTACTTCAATCCATGTTTAGCTACTTTCTATGTTCATCCTTGGGCATGTTGTTTAAACTTTGAAAACCTTAGTTTTTCTATCTCTAATGTACAGAAAATAGGATTGAGCTCTTTTGCCTATAGTAAGGATTAAATGAGGCAACTGACCTGAGCATTTATGAAAGCAACTAATTCATGGTAAATATTAACAAATGCTATCAGTTACTACAGAGGGGTCAGCATTTCAAAACACACATTTGGTATGTACATACAAATCAAATGAAATTTAGAATATGATTTTTAATCATGAGCAGAAAAAATAAATTTAAAAGGGATACAATTATAATTGAGAGCAAAGATAAGTAACATGGTTGAGAAAGAAGCAAGTACAACATGTTATCAAGTCAAATTATTTCACTCTTGTGAGGGAGAAGTTTCATAGAGAAGTAGCTAGACTTTAGAAATCTAAGGCCGACCAGGTAGATTGTGGTAAAGTTTTGAAATAAAGATGGTGAATCCTGAGAACAAGGGTAGAAAGAAAAGTGATTTGAGTGATAGAATTATGCTTATTTTCTACAGATGCAGGATTCTGAAAATGTGATTTACAGAGTTTATAGGAAAGGCAGTCAAGGAAGGAAGAACTAAAGATATGGATTGAGGTTTCAACCGAGGCATAGTTTAGCCAGGGCTATGGGTATTGTGAGAGAAATTTTAAGGATGAATGTGGTAATATATATGAAACACTCTCTGTTCCCTGGAAGAAAGGTGCTATAAAAACATAACATATTGCTGATTCTTAGAATGAATGGTGAAGTTTGAAAGATTTTCAGACACGGGGAAAGGGCACATTCACAATCCAGTGTGAAGCAAAGGATATTGAAAATGGAAGGTCAGATTCAAGAAAAGAAGAACATTTTAAAGCTCCCTATAAGAACACACACACACACACACACACACACACACAAACACATGCACACACAAAGCACAGTTTTAAACAAAACTATCTTCATTTTGAGTTACACTATGCAATAATAGATTGTATTTTTAAAGGATTTTTGTCTCCATGATAACTGCACTTAGAATTGAATAATTTAAGTGCATGAAGTTAAAATGAATACAGTGATCAAAAAGAGCAGCGTGAACTTGGAATAAATGTCAAAGGAAGCAATGCTGTAAAAGAAAAACTACAATAGGAACAGTAAAGAAGTAGGTATTTCAATAAATATTATTTTGCCAAAAACTTCAGGGAAATGGTTTGAAGAACGAAAATTTTTTAAGAACTTCCCTAAAAAGGTCTGCATGTAGTGGATAGAGAGAGTAAAAGCTTGCAAGGGAATTTATGGCCACTTTTAGATATACAAAATGAGTTGGAGGAAATACAAGGAAATTCGAGTTGTACCACCCAGAGGGTCTCATGTGGAGCTGCTGATTGCATGTCCGGATATTATAATTGGTGCAGGGGTGGCTATCAAGTAACTTGGCCAACAGAATGCTTTGAAACAAATCAAGTGTCCAAATTACAAACTCTGTTGAATTGAGTTGTGTTACCATGAAACGTCTATACTCCCTTCATGATCTAAATCTGGATATAATATTGCTGCTTTGATTAATTAGGCAACCATATTTGGTTTTTACTGAAATGTATTATTTTTTTTTTGAAATGTATTATTAATTGGAATTTTATAGTTAAATAGAACTGAGGTTCTAATAGTAAATGTCTTATGGGTTGAGGAAGGGGTGTTTGATTTAGTAAATACTCCCAGGGAACAATTCAGTACTACCGTATTATCATAAATTGAGATCATGTGTTTTGTTATGTGTCTGTTAAATACTTGGAAGGATAATAATAGATTTTTCATTGGCACCTACCATAAATGTTATGAAAGAAGTTATTCACTGTCCTTGATTTCTGAATGTTATCATATTCTTTTATTATACAAATCTATCACATATGTAAGTACAAAGAAGGAAAGAATAATCTCTAGCTATCTCCTTAGAGTTTTCTCTGGGAAAGGAAGTAATTTTGACTTTGTTTATAGACTTTTTCCTTTCACTCTTTTTTTCTTTCACACCCCTCTTCCATTTAGTTATCAAATCCTTTTGATTCTGCTTTCCAGATATATCCACCCCCCCAATTTTTACTCAGTCACCTCCATCACCACCCCTGTGATCAAGTTACAACTCTCTCTCCCCTGGATGAAAGCTGCTGTCTCTCTGCCCTCTCCTTGTCTCCTTCGCCCCTGCAGTCTGTTCTCAAGCTGGCAACCTGGGTGGTCCTTTTTCTTTTGCTTTCTTGTCTTTTATTTTATTTCTACCATTCTCTGTTAAGCTGGGAAGACATAGGAAAGACAAAAAGCTATGTTTTCATAGGATCCCTATAGTTATTGTACATAGCATGGAGAACTGGAGATGGGGTATACAGGGCAGTAAAAATCTACTGAACTCTTTCAGGTTAGAAATGATGGTTGCTTGAACGAAGGTGACAGCAGTGGAGGTAGTGAGGAGTGATCAAGTTTGGGGAAGACTTTGACGTGTGGTGAAATTTTACCGAAAAATTAGATGTGTGTGAGTAAAACAAGAAGTTTTTTTGCAGATACTAAATTAAACAGATAAAATTAATCCCTAATTTTACTGATAGAATTTTCATATAAACAGTTTAAAGTAGGCTTCTTAAAGGAAATCATATTTTTTTACTGAAAAAAAAATTGTTGCCTTTGTATATTTCAGGACATGCTCTTTATCTGATTTGGAATTCTCTATAACACTAAAACATTGAGACCTATTTCTGAAATATGTCATTACTCACTAGGTACTCTGAAGGAAGCCCATCTCAGAGGAAATTTTGTAAGATGGATTCACATCAATTTTCACTGTTTACTTCTTTTTTTTTTTAATACAATATTTGCTAAAATATCTGCAGTAAGTCAGATCATATTGCTCCTCCACCCAGCCCTCCATGGCTTCCCATCCCTCTCAGGGGTACAGCCCTGCCCCAGAGCGAGCTGAAAGTCTCCACAGAATTGGTCCCCATCATCTCTCTGACATCAGCTCCTATTACACAACCTTTGGCTCACTCCGCCCAGTGACATGGGTCTAGTTGCCGCTCTTCTACTTTTCCAAGCCTTCTTCTTCCTCAGCTGCGTTTCCTTCTTCCTGGGCATTCCTTCCCTAACATCTCCATGATTTATGACAGCCTCACCTGATTTGCTCAAATGTCAAGGGAGGCCTTACCTGACTGCTACATTGAACATGCCTAGCACGCTGCATCCTGTGTTCTCCCTAAATATTGTACCCCCTTCTCTGCATTATTTATTCCATACATGTAAAAGCCCTTATACTGTTGAGCATACAATATCTTTTATTTCACTTATCTGTCTCTCACTACTTGAATGGAAAACTCCAGGTAAACTGGGGCTTGTGTCTGGATCATTTACTTTTTTTTTTTTTTTTAATTTATTTATTTATTTTTGGCTGTGTTGGGTCTTCGTTTCTGCGCGAGGGCTTTCTCCAGTTGCGGCAAGTGGGGGCCACTCTTCATCGCGGTGCGCGGGCCTCTCACTATCGCGGCCTCTCCTGTTGAGGAGCACAGGCTCCAGACGCGCAGGCTCAGTAATTGTGGCTCACGGGCCCAGTTGCTCCGCGGCATGTGGGATCTTCCCAGACCAGGGCTCGAACCCGTGTCCCCTGCCTTGGCAGGCAGACTCTCAACCACTGCGCCACCAGGGAAGCCCTGGATCATTTACTTTTGAATCACAGAAGTTAAAATAGTTTATAGTATGTACAGACATTTAAAATTTTTTTGTTGAGCATAGAAATGAATGATATTACACCCAGATGCTTGCTAGCGTCATGGCACCTTGATGAAACACCATTGTCTTGAACCTGCAAAATACTGGGAGAGGTCGCTGGATAAGAGTCAAGAAGTGGTACTTAATGGGAGAGAGAGGTTAGAGAAAAGGATGGAATAAAGGCAAGGAAAATGCACAAAAAAATGAAACTGTGATCTGACTTGCTTGACAATTTAAGAAGACACATTTTCTTTTATTTAAGAGTTAAGAATACTATGTATTTGATGAGCTTAACTAAGCTTTTGGCAAATTAGAAAGTTAAGTTTTCCAAACTTGAAACTTGTTCTCAAACCACACATTTAATCTTTTTTTACAACAACAAAATTGGAATTCTTCCTAATTTGTAATCTTATGAGGGAAAAAATAAACAATGATTTAGGCCACTTCTAACACAACTTCAGTATTTGGGGCTATATGTTTTAAATAGTCATGTCCTTACATAATTTAACCAAAACCATATCTAAACATTAATTTCTAAATCAACTTTTAATATTCAAACTAGACCCATTTAAAAATTCTATCTGGTTTATAAGTTAACCAATACTTGTCTGCTTATTTTTGCCAATAGATGTCAGTGGTTGACCGTATTAGTGAAGTGATTGCAGATGTACTTGTTTTATGCCACTGTTAAAAGGCTTGACTTTAAAAGAATGTATCATTCCTTAAATGGTCCTTTTTATTATTTCACCTTGAGAAGTAATATATATTTATGACGTGATAGGGTTGACAATAGGAAATGTTAATAGATTCCTTAATTGATTGCAACTGTTGAAATATTTAGGAGCTATAGGAAGCATTCACAAAATCAAAATGACTTTTTAAAATGCTTGCTTTTTTTATATAGATTTATGTATATTCCTCCAACCAAACAATTTTCAAAGTACAAGAGCAGCTGTTCATATATACAGTGTCAGTGTTTTATTCACATTCATGCCTGCAATGGAGATTTTTATTGAGGTTTCAAGCAACTTATTTAAAAACAAACCCAGGAACATTGTCCAAGGCAGTTTGCAAATAAAGCTTTATTTTTTTATTATAAATGGTTATACGGTAGTTGAGTAGTCATCATTTCTCTCTGTTAAACATGACTGTGAACATTCATTCAACATGAAATAGTCTCATTCTCAAGTCTTCCAATCAGATACAATTGTTTTTCCATTTCCTTTTCTACTATTGAATGTTTTATCCTCTCAGTGTTTCTTTCCTTTAATATATCTTCTTGAGTTAGATGTAATGTTAAAGTAAAACAGTGTATGGTAGGTTTATCTGGATTAAGAATTTCAAAAAATTATTACAGTTCTTTGGAATTTGCAAGAATAGTAACCCACGCTTCTCTTCTTTGGTTGATGGGAAAGGCACAAACCTCCGAGACATTTCAAAAATTTTCTTATGTATGATTTTTTTCTCCTAGAAAACTGCCATTACTATATTGAATAAAATATTGAGGTAATATTTTGATAAGGATTTTATTGAGCAGAGGAGACATGTATGCCATCATTTATTAATTAATTCAACACATACTTATTGAGCTCCTACTTTATACCGGGTCTTAACATGATTTCTTTCTTGCCTAGGGTTATCTGATACCATGTAGAGTAAACCTTTGCTCTCTTTTTCCTACGTATAAGATAGTGGTGAGCATGTCTTAAATAAACTCTTTGAGTGAAAGAAAATACAAGCCACAGAGTGGGAGACAGTATGGGCGGAATATAATCTGACAAAAGATGTGCATACAGAACATGTAAGGAACTCATAAATAAATCAAGAAAAAGACATTCAGCCCAACTGAAAAGCAAACAGGCAAAATGGTTAAGCAAGGACACTTCATAACAGAGGCTGTCCTAATGGCTAACAAACTAAAGAAAATATGCCAACCAATTTGAGTCATCAGAGATATAAAAATTCAAATTATTAAATACCCACCACAATATCTAAAAATTTTTAAAAAGAAATGGCGATACCAATGGTAGGCAAGGCTGTGAAGCAACAGGGTCCCTCGCACAGCTCTGATGTGGATATGTAAGTTGTTACAACCATTCTGGAAAACTGTTTGGAAGTTTCTTTTCAAGCTGAGCATACGCAAAACCTATGACCTGGTAATTCCAAGAGAGTGGCACACACGTGTGTAGTAAAAGATATGCATCGGAATGTCCTTAGCAACATTGTTTGCAAAAACGCCACATCGGAAACAACGCACAAGACCACTTAGAATAGAAGGAGTAAATTAATTGTAGAATATGCATGCAAGGAATACTCTGCAGCAATGGAAAACAATGAGCTATCACTACGTGCAACAACATGGATGCAGCTCACAAACATTAAGCAAAACAAACTAGTCACAAAAAATGTACGATTTAATTCCATTTATATAAATTAGTTAAAAAGCAGTCAAAACTAATCTATAGAGGCAGAAACAACAATACCTTTAGGAGGGGTAATGACTAAAAGGGATCATGATGGAAACTTCCAGAGAGATTGTAATCTTCTTCCTTGATCTGGATGGTTTTACACAGGAATGTACACTTTGTAAAATGATTGTGATTCCTCTACTTTTCTGGTCATGTGCTCTGCCCCAACACAATACTTGAAAATTGAACTGACTATGCTTCATAATTGTTAACAGAATAATACTGATACATTGTCTATCACTTTATTCCAGATAAAGGATTTTTTGAGGCTCTTCACAAGGTATGCAGATGACTTTCCTCATTTACTCATTCACATTCTTACCATAATATGTAGGTGAAAGGACAAGACTTAGGTAGTGAAGACGGGGAAGTGAAATAATCTAATGGAGTTCCTGCTCCAAGTAAATTCATTTAAAGCACAAAACTTAGTTCTGAAATTTCTTGAAGATACCATCAAAAGAGAAACATAATGGAATACAAATTTTTTTTTGTTCCGCTTTTACCTGATATAATAAAGAATATCAAAAAAAGTAAAGCTTTTTTTTTTTTTGGCTAGCTCTTAATGTTGAGGAAATCATGTTTTATTTGTTTTTTCTGTTTTTTAAATATAAGGGTCATTAAACAACATAATGCCTGTGATTTATGGCTGTTTTGTACAATATACATATACAACCAGAAAAATTCAAATCAGGAATTATGTTGCCTATTTATTTAATGCTTCCTGACAATAGTAGTTTACATTTAATTTCTCATAGATACCCAAATCCTATCATGAAATACAACTGAAATGGCCAAACTCCCTGGAGAAGAATGTTTCCCTAAGGATTCTGGGAAAGATGTCACTCCCTCTTACTTTTCAACAGTATTTTGGACAGAATTATTACTTAATTCCACAAGTACTTACAGATTGCTTATATTTTGTGTAAGGTGCATAAAATAATAATGAAAACTAGAGCCTTTCCAATGAGAAAAACACTTAAAAATGAGGTTCTGATAGTTCCTTTTTTCCATGCTGCTTTTGTTCTAGCCTGACATTTACTCAATAGAATGTACACTGCTTAGGTTCAGTTCATCTGTCAGGTTTTTTTCTTTAATATATCATTTTCTTAAGTTCTACATTTAAAATAATGGGAGGAAATAAGTGAAATAAGAGAGACAGAGAAAGACAAATACTGTATAATTTCACTTATATGAGAATCTAAAAAACAAAACAAATGAGCAAACATAACAAAACAGAAACAGAGTCATAGGTACAGAGAACAAACAGGTGGTTGCCAAAGAGGAGGGGACTGGGGAGAGGAGAGAAATAGGGGAGGGAGATTAAGAGGTACAAACTTCTGGTTACACAATAAATGAGTCATAGGTATGAAAGGTACAGTGTGGGGAATATAGTCAGTTATTATGTAATATCTTTGTATGGTGACAGATGGTAACTAGATTATCATGGTGATCATTTTAAAATGTATAGAAATAACAAATCGCTATGTTGTGTACCAGGAATTAACATAGTGTTATAGGTCAATTATACTTCAGAAATAAATTCATAGAGTATTATGAATGTTCTATATTCATAGAGATTAGATTTGTGGTTACCAAAGGTAGGGGAGGGGAGAAGGGGAATTGGATGAAAATGGTTAAAATGTACAAACTTCCAGTTATAAATGAATACTAAGGATATAACGTGCAATGGAGGCTGTTGAGAGAGCAAATCTTAAGAGTTCTCATCACAGGGAGAGATTCTTTTTTTTTTAGTTTCTTTCATTTTGTATCTGTATGAGACGTTGGATATTCACTAAACTTATTGTGATAATCATTTCAGGATGTGTGCAAATCAAATCATTAGGCTGCACACCTTAAACTTATCCAGTGTTGTATGTCAATTATATCTCAATAAAACTGGAAGAAAAAAATAATGGAAAGAAAATAATGGTACGATTTAAGCTTAGCCAAAAATCACATCTCTTTTGCATTCATTTGTTTTTCAAAATTGAACGTCAATCATTTTTCACCTTAAGGAAGTGAGCTTCAGGCTGGTCCTCCCTGAAGGTCACCTGTGAGGTGGGACCAGAGACTTAGCTCACATTCATTTCCTTAGTTTTCTTCACTCAGAAGCTGAACACGCAATTATAAAGTGGTAGGTTTTGTTCATGATGACACAGAATGACATAAATGCAAAAAAGGGGGTTATATATGTATGTATAGTATATATAAGTTATATGTATATATAGTCTCTCAATATAAATATATACATGTAATTTTTATTTATATATAAATTTATGTATACTATATAACATACACACATATATGAAAAAGAGAAGTAAGGAGGATTGTTAGGAAAACTCATACTTTTAAATTTTCATCTTCTTGTTCTCTAGGTTTATGTGATGTTTCTCTTGAGGTTTCTTACACAGTAAAGGAAAAATAACTGTTTATAAGCATAAATCTTTCTCTTATATTTAGCCCTAGTCCTTGGGCAACATCCTGAGACTTAATAAACTTGAATTTTGTCAGAAGAAAAGTGAAGGTAATTTAATGGTCAAGACCCTGTCATAGGAAATAGGTTCTTCTTGGAGCTCTCTGAGATTTAAGTTGGTGAGCTTCTCTCTGGCAAAAGGCAGTCAGAGACCAAATAGAAGAGACGCTGTCAAAGCCAGTGAAGGCAGAAGCTATAAAACCACATTCAGTTTAAAAGTACTGCTTTTATGGAGGCCACTTGCTATAGGAAAACTTAACGTAGTGGGAATTTCACTGGGGTTAGAAGACATAAGTTCAAGTCCTGGTTCTGCCATTTCTAGCTGAACAATGTTGAAGAGGACAGTCATTTCTGGACCTTGGATTACCCATTGGAAAAGTTAGGAATTAGGACAAAAGATTCAGACAGTCTCATTGATGGTTCCAAAGTAATGCTATGCATTCCAACACATTCAAATATCAGGAATTTAAAATAAATGAACAGATATCTTCTATGTTCTATTGAGTGTTATAATTGTTGCTGCTGGAATACAAAACAAAACAAAAAGCAACCAAGAACTCACAAAAATACTCTGGTCTGCTCATGAAGGGCTCATAGTCAAAAGAGGCAGAATTTAAGAAATCCAGCAAGAAATAAAGTAGATGTTAAAATAAAGCTTGAATTCATATAGTTCTGTTTCCTGCTTTTCTTTCACTTGCATGGATTTGTATCAAGAACTGCAGTTCTACCAATTAATTTCTGTGTAAACTCAGGCAAGTTGAGCTTTGCTTCTCTCAACTGTTAAAGAACACATATATCCCCCTTGGCAAGAGTTAGTGAAATTAAAAAAGATCTGTAACAAATGCAAAGCCCTTAACACTGTATCTGTACTTTGTAAGTGTTCAAAATGGCTAGTTCCCTGCCTTATCCAAACTTATCATTTAAAAAAATTTTTTTATTGGAGTGTAGTTGATTTACAATGTTGTGTTAGTTTCAGGTGTACAGCAAAGCGGATCAATTATACATATACGTATATCCACTCTTTATTTATTTTTGGCTGTGTTGGGTCTTAGTTGTGGCTTGAAGTCTCTTCGTTGTGGCATGCTGGCTTCTCTAGCTGTGGCGTGAGGGTTTTCTCTCTCTAGCTGTGGCGCGCGGGGTCCAGAGCGCATGGGCTCTGTAGTTTGCGGCATGCGGGCTCTCTCGTTGAGGCGTGTGAGCTCAGTAGTTGTGGCGCATGGGCTTAGCTGCCCCTCGGCATGTGGGATCTTAGTTCCCTGACCAGGGATCAAACCCGTGTGCCCTGCATTGGAAGGTGGATTCTTTACCACTGGACCACTAGGGAAGTCCTGATCCACTCTCTTTTAGATTCTTTTCCCATATAGGTCATTACAGAGTATTGAGTAGAGTTCCCTGTCCTATACAGTAGGTCCATAATAGTTTTCTATTTTATATATAGTAGTGTGTCCAACCTTATCATTTTAAACAAATTATGTTTTGTTTATTAGAAAAGGATAACTAAGAGGTCAAAGATAATAATATAGAATTATTGGGAGATAAGGGCAATAATATATGATCCTCAGCTTTGTTGAAAGAAAATTCTTCTGTGCTGGTGGATTTTTGTTCCAGTCTCTCATGCTGTCTGGAAAGGCATGCCACTGTTCAGAAAGGAAAATGTGTGTAAGAACATCTCAGAGAGAACCTCTAACTCCTGGGGGAATCAGAGGAACACTGATGGATGGTGAGCCGAGAAAATCATCATTATTTCAAAAGGATGGTGATCCTTATTTTATTTTAAGAAAGTTGACCATCTGTTAACAACAACAAAAATACGACTTAAAGGGCTTCCCTGGTGGCGCAGTGGTTGAGAATCCGCCTGCCAATGCAGGGGACACGGGTTCAAGCCCTGGTCTGGGAAGGTCCCACATGCTGCGGAGCAACTAAGCCCGCGGGCCACAACTACTGAGTCCGTGTGCCACAACTACTGAAGCCCATGTGCCTAGAGCCCGTGCTCTGCAACAAGAGAAGTCACTGCAATGAGAAGCCTACGCACTGCAACAAAGAGTAGCCCCCGCTCGCCCCAACTAGAGAAAGCCCCCGCGCAGCAGCAAAGACCCAATGTAGCCAAAAATAAATATATAAATAAATTTACAGAATAAAAAAAAAAGAAATACGACTTAAAGATACAAAACTTTTGTCCTTGAACTTCACTGGCGAACTTTATTACTTCAGTTGAAATGTGTCCTGGTTAATGTTTAAGTACACTTTCTCCTTTCCATTTAAGGATGGGTTTTTAGAAATTTCTAGATAATATTAATTTGATTGCCTTATTATCATTGCTTAACACTTAGAGCGGTAATATATTTCTAATAGAACAGTAAGAATTTGGTAACTTAGTTGAAAGAATGAAAAACATAAGATTTGAATTTCT
The DNA here is from genome assembly GCF_965194825.1 of Balaenoptera physalus. NCBI lineage: Eukaryota > Metazoa > Chordata > Mammalia > Artiodactyla > Balaenopteridae > Balaenoptera > Balaenoptera physalus. The sequence continues at coordinate 10,651,025 of NC_138882.1, forward strand.
AACTACATTTTTCAGCTTACGCCCACTTTGTCTGCGAAACACTGACTGTAACAGGATTAATGATACCAGTGATAACCCAGAGGGCTGTGATTTACACACAACCTTTAGCAATATCTTAAAAAAAACAAAGTCAGATGTTTGGTTCATTAAACACAATATTTGTCTCTGACACTGTTTTTCTCTGACTCTGACACTAAGGGAATCATTTTAAAAGTTAGCCTGCTTTCTGAGGAAATCATCCATGACAGTCTCAAAATGCTAACTGTAATTCTCCCAAATATCTTAATTTTCCTTTGACATAATCTGTTACAAGCATATCATCCATTACTATGTAATGAGTATTATAGATTCTAATATTTTTTAAATTTTGGAATAACGTGTATCGATTTTCTCTCCTTCATGTAAAGTACTTATTTTATCTTCTCTGTTTATCTCCCTTTCAAGATTTTAAGGTGTATCACTCTTTCTGGTACTTCCATTGTTCAGTTTAAGATGTTTTCCTATAAGGGTAAAATTAAATTCTATTTCTCATTGCTCATGGTATTATAAATCTTTTTATCCAGAGGGCTCTACTGCACTGATATATTCAGAGAGCATGCTACAGTAACTTGTACTTCTTTTTCCCCAGTAAAAATCAATAACTTTGGAGTCCATCATCATATAACTATTATTCGGATTGTTTTTTTCTCTCAAATTCCCAAAGTATTTGTGTTTACCATCTAAACAGCTTTGCTGTATCTTCCCGTAGCTCAGGGTTTTTTTCTTTTTTCTGTTTTTTTTTTTTTTTTTTTGAAATGTCAGTTTGTGTGACAGAATCTGCAAATTGCGTTGCCTCAAAGAAACCACTATCATCCCATCCTTCCCTTTATTAATGGAGTCCCTGAGTTTTAGCTAAGCCCATTTCCCAGCTCTCTTTGCAGCTCGATGCAGCCATGTGACTAGGAATTGCTCAAGGGCATACAGCTGGAAGTAATGGGTTTGAACGCTGCATCGTAATTTGATGAGAATGTGGCTCATCCTCCGGTTTCCCTCTCTCCTTCTTCCTGGCTGGATTGTTGGTGGGATAAGGTCATGGAACAAGCTAATAACCATTAAGATCTCTGGATGATGTTGTGGAACAGGATTCTGGACTGGCTGTACATCTCTGGATTGTTATGGGGGAGATAAGTAAACATCTCAACTGGTTGAGCCGTTGAGTTTTGCTTTATCTTTGTTAGAGTAGCTTGGCCTATCAACTGAATAAGGCACTGTATACAACTGAAATGTTTTTGCATATTGCTCTAGATATATGAAGTGCCCCAGGTACCCACATTCTTTATATTTTTCTCTCTTTAGTTTTTTAGCCTCCCTCTAGATGAGTTAAGCAACTCTTTGAAAGACAGTTGAGGGTACACACTGAAATATATGTTAAGTTTCTCTTTGGAAGGAAAAAAGATTTCAACAAATAAAACAATAAACCAAGCCACTTAGGCATTCTAAGAAAATCTACATACCAAAACTTCTTGACATTGCCTGCAGCAGTTTCCAAGGGGTTACTGAATCTAGTTAATGTAAGAGCAATGGAAATGTAATCAATAAAATAGAAACACATGGAAAAGTGACATAATATTTTTGCATAAGTGCATTTTGAAAAGGTTATTAATGAGTTAATATGTTAATCTCACAGAGGGTGCCAAAGATGAGAAAGAACAATGTCTCTGTTTTTTGAATTAGAATATTATGATGGTTAATTCTGTTTCAAAAAAGAGATATTGTGTATGTTCTGATTTAAAAGTGTATCATAGATGAGACACTTTTGTATTTGCGAGCAGTCCGGGGAGATAAATGCTTTGCTTTCTGACAGAATTTGATTTCATTTCTTTCAGTATTGTAATATAAATTGCAACTTATTGGACTTATTTTCCTTCCTTCTTTCCTTCTAGACTGTGGCCTTCTTGAGGCCAGCATCTGTATTGTTCAGTGCTCCATCCTCAAAACATGTAGAATTAACCAATAGATGAACGAAAGAAAACATATATAAGTTATTTGTTGTCATGAGGCTTTGCAAGGGAATCACTTTGATAATATTAACTTATTTATGATGAAACAGGTGATTATTTTAGAAACTTAACAAAACTCTATTTGATTTCTATGTATTATAGTACATCATTTCCTTTTGGGCATTATGGAGGCTTTAAAAGTTGCATCAGTGTGAGAACAGCATTAGTCCATGACAAAACTTCAAAATTGGCAGATGGTACCTTTATTTATTTATTTTTGTGTCTTGCAGCCTACCTCGTCCTGCCCTCTTTTGGACCAGGTGGTTAGTACGGACTTCACCCTAGACAGTCCTGGATAGGTTGCCCCTGTTTTCTGCGTGTCCTCTGTTCTCTCTCCCGGATGCCATTGAAACTTTCATCCTATCTCAGCCCCTCAGGGTCTCTGTCTCAGTATTTCAAGGTGAAATTAGATCACAAGAGCCAACAGTATTAAGATTACTAATAGTGGACTGGGCCAGGGCTTTCTTTCCTTCTCTCATGGAAGATTTTATTTAGCCAGAGACATTTTTATGCTGTAATTCTGTCTTGATTGTTAATTCATCATAGGGACTGCATGACGGTAGTTTTAGAACTGATGAAACATCCAGACAAGGAAGGGATGTGTGTGGTTATGTGTGGAGCATCTCAAATTTTGACTGTGTATCTGTCTAGTTAAATGGTAGGCTGTTCTGCTTGGGCTGAACTCGCTAAATCTGTAAATTTGGCATTATATGCGTCTAATAAAAATGTTGAATCACATTTTGCAGAGAACACAATACAATGTGTCTCTCATATGACGTTATGGAGGCTTCATGCCAGCTTCCTTACAAATAAAATAGTGATAACATACCCACACAACTTGAATTCTAAAGTTGTTATGTAATTCAGATGAAAAAAAAATGATTTGTGAACCATAGAGTGCTATAAAATGAATAGTATTGTTTGTGATTAAATACAATCAGAATATAGTTTTACATAAAGACTCTGGCATAGTTTTCCTCGTAAGACTTTCAGTATGTTCAACTTCATCGAGTCTAGCTATTTGTTTCCTGGTGACTACTAAGGGTATAACTGAATGATGTAAATACCCAAGTTCCATCCTGCAGACTTGCTATTTGATGAGGTATTTGCATTATCGTGAGAGAAAAAGTATAGAAATGAAAAAAAAAAGACCAAAAATTCCATGTAGTATACTTTACAGCTGCCATCAGACTAAAAATCCCAAATACAGATGCTAATCAACTTTTAATGAATTATTTAAATAAAAGTAATGAATATTCAGGTATGCTGCCATCAGTAGTTCAGTAAACTATTGTTGAGAGAACCTCTAAATCCTATATGTAATAATGGAAAAGCTTAAAAATTCAATTGTTCCAAATTTATGTAGAGATCTCAATTTCTACTTCCTACCAAAAACTTTGTCTCCTGTTACTGAACTGCCCTTAAAAACCAAGCCTCCAGGTTTCCAAGATTGGGAAATCTGTTGGTACTTTGGAGACTCCCACCCTTAACTCTTTTTTGTAAGTTCAGCTGTTCATTGCAAAGAATATTTGTTACATTTGGCCAGGGTTTATGTGTTTTGAAAAAAGAAGTTTTGTCATTTTTTGTCTTTTAGAATACCTTGTCTGCCATATTTTCAAAATCGAAAACCACCATCTTCATAAAAGAGAGGATGAATAACTCTTCCTCCTGCAATTGAATGTATTCTGGAAGGATTCCACTTTTATATATAAGCAATAGGTTTTAGGGCATTTTACTTAAGTGTGCACTTATAAACATGGATTTGTGATGCTCTGGTTCACTCCTATCCAATAGGGTTTTTTACAGTGATAGATAAGGTTTATGAATCTGTGTTGTCCAGTATGGTAGTCATTTGGCATATTTGACTATCGAGCATTTGAAATGTGGCTAATGTGCCTGAATTTTTAATTTTAATTAATTTCATTTTGAATAGTGATATGTGATTAGTGGCTACCATATTGGACAGTGCAGCTCTAGACATTTATATACAGAAGCTGATCTAGTGGGCAAGAGAAATGGTTTTGACTGCAGCATGGAGAACAGTGAGTGGGAAAGAAAAGAATTAAATTAAGCACTAGCAAAAATACTGAAATGAATATACTAGAATTGTGGGGCTATGGTGGGAGGGAGAAGCTGGAAGTAAATTGGCACAATTAAGATAATGAAAATTGACAACAGAGTTGTTTTCAGTGGTTCTCAAATGTTAAGATGATCAGAATCACCTGCAGGGTTTTAACAAACTACCAGACCTCAAATGCAGAAGTTCTTTCTTTCTTTTTTTTTTAATTGAAGTATAGTTGATTTACAGTGTTGTGATTGTTTCTGGTGTACAGCAAAGTGATTCCGAATATATATATTCTTTTTCAGATTTTTTTCCTTTGTTGGTTATTACGATATACTGAATATAGTTCCCTGTGCTGTATAGTAGGACCTTGTTGTTTATCTAAATGCAGTTTCTGATTCAGTAGGTTTGGGTTGGGGTCCGAGAATTTGTGGTTTAAAAAGTTTGCAGGTGATGCTGATCTTGCTGGTTTGAAGACAGCACTTTGAAAACTATGGTGTAACTCTGTTGTAGAGTTGCTAGCTCCAATGTGAAGGCTGCTTGCTGGAGAGTGACACTACTACGTGAGCCCCCTGGCTTATTTCCGCTGGAAATACTCTTGCTTCCTAGCACCCAGAAGAGGATAGCCTGACTTCCCCAGAGAGAGATTGAAAACTTAGTTAAGAGGTCAGATCTTTCTGCTATTTTGGGCAAAGACAAACTGTGTACCTTTTGACTTACATATTTATTTACTTAGATCCAATTAATAATTGGATTGGTTTAATAATATTATTATAAATTTATGAAATTAACTAATTAATATACTTAGTAAACTATTATCTATTAATTTATGATAAATTTTCCATGTTAATCAACAGGGTCAATGTAGTGAATACTGTTAGTTACCTACCCAACCCTTCGTTCTTCCTAACATTAACACTGATTTAAAAAAAAAAGTTCCACTTCTTTCATGACCAAAGATGACCAAATTCTTGGTTTCAGGATTAGATCTTAAATTGTTTACATTTCTTTGGAACTAGTTATGTTAAAACTAGTTTCTTTAAACTAGTTATGTTAGTTTCATTCTTCTTGCAAGTGATTGGTTTAAGAGTGAAGTATTTAACCCAAACAGTGAGAAGTTTCTTTCATTGTAAGAAAGAGGCACAACAATAGATGCTATTTTTCCCCTGGACTTGGTAGTTTGGTTATAAACCCTGAAATTACTGCAGCCCATCAGTACACAGCCCCTAACTGTGATATTTAGGGTGTTATGATCAGGAGGTTTTTATTTGTTTTTGTTTTTTTTATCCTTTTTTTTTCCTAAATCACAGAGGTAAACAGAAGCATTCTTTGTTCCTCTTGAAGCTGTTAATGGAACAATGTCAGGAATTAATTCAAGAAACCCTTTCTTTGGTGTTACTCCTCATGTTAGTAACAAGAAATGATATTTACTAATGACAGAAAAGTCTAGAGGACTATTCAGAGATTTCTCTCCACCTATTTTACCAACTGAATTGTGAACTCTTTTAAAGATAAATACTTTTATATAGTGTCTGGTTAAGTTCTTGGCATAATAATTTCACAATAAACTCTCATGCAAATGATATATGGACAAATAAATAAATCAACATTTCTTCCTTAGCATCCTAAATAGATTTTTAAAGGAATGTTACTAGTTTATGTAAATTTACCGTTGCTTTGTTTGCTGAATTATACCAAGATTTTATTCACAAGATTTGTCATGAAAATGTAGAAATTGCAGGATTATTTCTTGTTCTAGGCAGCTATGCTGTTATACTACATCTAATTTTTTTCCACTCTGACTTATCTGTAGAGCAAAATGACAATAGACATGACCTACTTCCTTCTTCCTTCTTTTTCTTATCAGATCAAATAACAAAGTAGAATAAATGACAAGAGAAACAATAGGATTGCCATAACCTCAGGTTATATTTTTCCAAAAAAAAAGAAAGTCCTCTAATGTGTCCTTTGGCGTGATATAACACTAACATTTAAAATGTCCTTTTCCTTTGCTTCGACATTCTATAGCCCATCAAAAAGTAAATTTGAGGTGATGTCATGTAATGTCTAGTGGATGATTGGGCTACAGAAACATTGCCATTGACTGACCTATCTCTAGCTTCATAAGCAGTACCACTTACTTCTAGATGGCAGACAAGTTATATAATCAGCATGAGCTGTTTAAAGTATAATTATAAAGAGATCATAGCTGAAAATGGTTTATTTCCCAAATGTCTGGATAGATATTCACACTGTTTATCATCTTGTATCTAATTTTACTACATTAGTCAGACATTTCTCAAATTTAAGTCTTAATTTATGAGGTTGGGTGGTAAACAAAAAATACAAAGGAAAATCAGATATAAAATATTTCATAATATAATTTGCTTTATTTTAAATTGCCATGTGATTAAAAGTTATCCACCAACTACAACTGAATATGTGTAAGGCAAATCATCCTATTTTTTAGACTTCTTATATTTTTAGAACATTTTTCCTAATTACTCATTTCTGTAAATTCCATCAATTGATTTTCTTTTTCCTGTTTAGAGAAGGCATGCAGAACAGTTTGCTTCCCATTTCCAGTAATGCTCCTCTACCCAGCCAGTAAGCTTGGAGTTCTTTCCCCCCTCCCAGCTCTATTGAGATATGATTGACATATAGCATTGTGTAAATTTAAGGTGTACAATTTGATAATTTGGTACACGTATACATTGTGGAATGATTGCCACAATAAGATTAGTTAACACCTTTGTCACCGTGTAGAATTACCATGTGTGTATGTGTGGTAAGAACTCTTAAGATCTACTCTCTTAGCAACTTTCAAGTATATATAATTCAGTATCATTAACTGTACTCACCATGCTGTACATTAGATCTATACAACTTATGCATCTTATAACTGAAAGTCTGTACCCTTTGACTACCTTCAACCATTTCTCCCAACCCCCTATCCCTGACAACCAACAATCCACTCGGTTTCTATGAGTTTGCTTTTATTAGATTTCACATATGAGTGAGAGCATATAGTATTTGTAATAATGCCTTCAGATTTCATTCATGTTGTTACAAATGGCAGGATTTCCCTCCTTTTTTAATGGCTGAATAATATTCCTTTGTATCAATATATACATACCACATCTTCCTTATCCATTCATCTGTTGATGGACCCTTCAGTTGTTTCCATGTCTTGGCTGTTGTAAATAATGCTGCAGTGAACAAGGGGTACAGGTATCTCTTTGATATAATGATTGAGTTTCCTTTACATATATACCCAGAAGTGGAATTGCTGAATCATATGGTAGTTTTATTTTTAATTTTTTGAGGAGCCTCCATACTGTCTCCTGTAGTGGCTGCACCAATTGACGTTCCCACCAACAGTACACAAGGGCTCCCTTTTCTCCATGTTCTTGCCAATGCTTGTTACCTCTTGCCTTCAAACACATCATATTCAAAGCTTAATTAATGTCAACTCTTTCCCAACCATTTCAGTGATTGGCACTAAAATCCATCCACTTTAACAGAGAAAATATTTATTTATCATCATTGATCCCTCCCCCTCTCATATCGCACACTTCCCATTACAATCTATTTTCAAATGCTTGAGATTTTTAAAACACTTGTATTTATACAATCCACATTCTGTAAAATTCACCCATTTAACATGCACAAGTCAGTGTTTCTTAGTATACTCACAGGATTGTGCAGCCACCATCACAGTATAATTTTAGAAATTTTTGTCCCCTGGCAAAAGAAGCACTTTACATACCAACAGTCGTACCGCCCCCCCATCTCCTCCACCCAGTCCTAGGCAACCACTGGTCTACTTTCTATCTTTATATTTTGTCTCTTCTGGATGTTTTATATAAATGGAATCGTACAATATATGGTCTTTGTGATTTCATTTAGCGTAATATGTTCAAAGTTTATCCACGTCAAAGTATGTTGCTTTACGCTTTTTTATTGCCAAAAATATTTCATTGCATGGTTATGCCACATTTTATTCATCCATTTATCAGTCGATGGTCATTTCAACTGTTTCCACTTGTGGTCTATTATGAATAGCCAACTATGAACATTCATGTACAAGTTTTCATGTGGGATATATGTTTTTATTTCTCTTGATTGTATACCTAGGGGTGGAAATGCTAGATTATAAGGTAACTCTAGCTTCACATTTTGAGGGACTGCCAAACTGTTTTCTAAAGCATCTGGATCATTTTACATTCCCATTAGAAGTTTATGAACATTTCTGTTTCCATAGCCTTGCTAACCCTTGAGATTGTCTGTCTTTTTTATTCTAGCCATCCTAGTGGATGTGGAATAGTATCTCACTGTGGTTTTGATTTGCATTTCCCTGATGGTTAATGATGTTTATCTTTTCGTGTACTTATTGGCCATTTGTATATCTTTCTTGGAATAGGATCTGTGTTCAGATCCTTTGCTCCTTTAAAAACTGAGTTATTTTATCATTTCATTATTGAGTTGAAAGAGGATTTTTTAATATATATATTCTGGGTAAAAGTCCATTATGAGGTATATGATTTGCAAAGATTTCTTCCCAGTCTGTAGGTTGTCTTTTTACGTTCCTGATGGTACCATTTGTAGCACAAAAGTTTCTAATTTTGTTTGAGTCCAATTTATTAGTTTTTTTATTGTCATTTATATTTTGGTGTCATGTCTAAGAAACCACTGCTAACACGAGTCACAAATATTTACTACTATGTCTTCTTCTAAGAGTTTCATAGTTTTAGTTCTTAGACTTATGTCTATGATCCATTTTGAGGTACTTTTTGTGTCTGATGTGAGCTAGCAGTCCAATTTAATTCTTTTACTTGTAGATATCCAGTTCTTAGCACAATTTGTTGAAAAGACTATTTTCCTTATCAAATCTTGGCACCATCAAAAGTCAGCTGACCACAAATGGAAAGATTTATTTCTGGACTCTCAGTTCTATTCCTTTGATCTCTATGTCTGTCCTTACGCAAATGCCACAATGTCCTGATTACTCTAATTTTATAGTAAGTTTTGGAATCAGGAATTGTGAATCCTCCAAATGTGTTCTTTTTTTTTTTCAAGAATATTTTGGCTCTTCTGAGTCCCTTGCATTTCCATATAAATTTTAGAATCAGCTTGTCAATTTCCTAAAAAAATTTCCTAAAAAATCCAGCTGACATTTTGACAGGAATTGCATTGAATCTGTAGATCAACTTAAGGAGTACTGTTATCTTAACAGTAATATCTCTACCGATCCATGAATTTGGGGTATCTTTCCATTTGTGTCTTAATTTCTTTCAACAATGTTTATAGTTTTAACTGTACAAGTCTTACACTACTTTGTCAGTTTTTTATCTAATTATTTTATTCCTTTTGATGCTATTTTAAATAGAATTATTTTCTTAATTTTATTTCTGGTATGTTCATTGCTAGTGTATAGAAATACAGTTGATTTTTGGATATTGAAGACTTGCTTAATGCTTGAGATTTAAAATCCTAATTATTTCTTTATATTTTTGTAGTCTCTCTCTAGTTCATTTTTGGCTCTTAACCATGCCCTTGTTTCTTACTTTCTCAGGAACCTATAGATTTTTTTTTTTTCTCTCTCTGCTAGATAACTACATAGTTACCTTTTTTTTCTTTACGGTATATTAAACCTCTTCCCCTCAACTGGGAGTTCCACCTCAGTATTAGACTCTCATTTTTACTTCTGTCATCATTCTCAGTTCAACCTAGCCTCTTCCAACACATGTCAGCCACAATGATATCTTCCAAATGAATTTTGGTCATGTCATTCTCTACTTAAAATCCTTGACAACTTCTTACTATTCATATAATAAGGATCAACACTGTGTTGATATTCTAAGAGTCCTCCATGGCTTGTCCCTGCATGCATCTCCATCACATTACACACGGAATGCCACTCTTCTCTTTGCCCTTTGACCTCCTGTCACACACGCCTGCTCTCAGTTCCTGGATCAGGCTATACTCCTTTCATCCACAGGCCCTGATAGATGGTGCCCTCTGCCAGGCACACTCTCCCCTTGCTAACACCACACCATCCTCAGATCTTAGAGAAGCCTCCCATGACCTGTACCTTTGGCTGGTTTCCTTATTTTCAACCTGCACAATGCCACACTCCTTTTCTTCAAAACAATAACTCTTGTTTATAATTGAACACATAGGTTTTAGTACTTAATTAATGACTTCATCTTTCAAAAGACAATAACAGAATATAATGACAATGTCCGTTTTTGCTCCATTGTATCTTTAGTGCCTGATACCTAGAAATGTTTCACTTAAAACTTTATTGACTAAATGAATCCTCATTATCATTTCTGGCAAGTAGTTGCTACCTGGAGTACATTGTTCTATTGTGAGTTTTGGAGTCATATATGCGAGTGGATGCTGTTTAGCTTGTTAAAGCTTTAAAGGTGACAGCATTATTCTCTCTGATCAAAGGAATCTAATCAGGAATTTAAGGTTCAGGAACTTTCAGTTGTGACTACTGAATGTGTCTGTCTCGCCTTGAGGAAGATACTTCATTATTTATGTCAGTTTTGCATTCAGAAATCTCTCTCTTCTTTAACAGACAGTTGCTAATGAGGATGGCACCTCCAAAAGAGCAAAGTCCTAAGGTTCTGAGTAATTAGGTGTGGCTCTTTGAAATTCATTTACGCCCTTTGAAGCTCACATCTCTAATCAGTGAAATAGCTACCTCATTGGTTGTAGGTGAAATGCTTAATGCATAAAAATTTTCGTTTCTTGCTCCTCTCTGTTTCCACTTGCCTCCCATCTCTCAGCTCATGGTTTTCAACCTGAGAGTACATGGTAAAATAATTCATAATCTTTTGAACCAGTGGTCTTCAAAATGGAATGCACACATACAAAGAATACTAAAGATAATCCACTGGTGTCCAAGAAGAAAATATTGGAACTTCAGTTTATAGTTATTTTTTTTGAAAAATAAAGACACTCACAAAGGCTTGTTATATAAATAATACAGATCGATGCTGGTGGTCTCAGTTTCTCTTAAGTAAAATTTTTAATTATCTGATTTATCGTGTCTACTATTTAATTTCAACAAAACTAACTTTCACACAATGGACAAGTTGCTTGGAAAGATTCCTGGGAAGAAACATCACATTGAAGATAACTGCCAGAGTTTTAATCTCAGCTTCTTGTCAGGCATATATTGGGTGGATCAGGAAAACGAAAGCACTCTAATTCAATCACACTGTTGCATGCTACCTGAAATTTATTTTTTAAAATAATCACATTTTTAAAAAATAAATAAAATAATCACATTTTATTATGCCCTTCTTTGGTAAATACGACATTTTTTCCCCACAGTGACTGAGAAAGAAACTCATGCCAAGGAGAGAGCATTTTGAAGATAGGTATTTGGAAATGTTTTGTTGCAAACATGTCACCCATAAAAACTCTCATTGCTCTTCACATAAAAAAGATCTAGAAACCACTTTCTAACCAGTTCATAAGAACAGCTGTCCCAAAGAACACAGAAATTTAACATAAAGCTAAATTTCAACAAAATCTTAGGCTAATTGCAGATGGATTGAAAATGTGTCATGATTATTAATACAGCTGATGATACATGCCGACCATTTCTATTTAAGTGTTTTCAAGGTATTTTGTCTTGCTAAAATGTTAATGTCAGCGCTTAATCCCAATTACCAAAATACACTTTACATAGAAAGGAACTTTGGATGCTCCAACAAAAATATCGAAGCAGTTACATTAAGAAAGTTTTTGTACACTTAGCCAATAAATTATTTATTAAAGTATTAATATTTGTCTCCTTTTTGAAGAATCATATTTTATGTGTATTTTTTAATGTATGCAATATGTTAGCATATTAGTATGCGAATATAATTTTAAATAAATAGTTCTACATATCCTGAGGGTGCATGCTCAATTAATTTTTTTTCTTTTTCATGATTGGAATGAGTGTTCAGACAACTAGAAACAACCTCCAAAAAGAGATTGTTAATTATACAGCTCTGAGAATGTGAATTTCACTTCTTCTTCCTTTACTGCAACATTTTCTTTTATTTTTTTTGGAATTTTTTTTTTTTATACAGCAGGTTCTTATTAGTTATCAAGTTTATACATATTAATGTATATATGTCAATCCCAATCTCCCAATTCATCCCACCACCACCCCCACCGCCCCCTTCCCCGCTTGGTGTCCATACGTTTGTACTCTACATCTGTGTCTCTATTTCTGCCTTGCAAACCGGTTCATCTGACCATTTTTCTAGATTCCACATATATGCGTTAATATACGATATTTGTTTTTCTCCTTCTGACTTCACTCTGTATGACAGTCTCTAGGTCCATCCACATCTCTACAAATGACCCAATTTTGTTCCTTTTTATGGCTGAGTAATATTCCATTGTATATATGTACCACCTCTTCTTTATCCATTCATCTGTCGATGGGCATTTAGGTTGCTTCCATGACCTGGCTATTGTAAATAGTGCTGCAATGAACATTGTGGTACATGACTCTTTTTGGATTATGGTCTTTTTCAGGGTATATGCCCAGTAGTGGGTTTGCTGGGTCATATGGTAGTTTTATTTTTAGTTTTTTCAGAAACCTCTGTACTGTTCTCCGTGGTAGCTGTATCAATTTACATCCCCACCAACAGTGCAAGAGGGTTCCCTTTTCTCCAAACCCTCTCCAGCATTTGTTGTTTGTAGATTTTCTGATAACGCCCTTTCTAACCGGTGTGAGGTGATACCTCATTGTAGTTTTGATTTGCATTTCTCTAATAATTAGTTATGTTGAGGCACTTTTCGTGTGCCCCTTGGCTATCTGTATGTTTTCTTTGGAGAAATGTCTACTTAGGTCTTCTGTCCATTTTTTAATTGGGTTGTTTGTTTTTTAAATATTGACCTGCATGAGCTGTTTATATATTTTGGAGATTAATCCTTGGTTCATTGATTCATTTGCAAATATTTTCTCCCATTCTGAGTATTGTCTTTTCATCTTGTTTATAGTTTCCTTTGCTGTGCAAAAGCTTTTAAGTTTCATTTGGTCCCATTTGTTTATTTTTGTTTTTATTTCCACTATTCTAGGAGGTTGGTCAAAAAAGATCTTGCTGTGATTTATGTCATAGAGTGTTCTGCCTATAGTTTTCCTCTAAGAGTTTGATAGTGTCTGGCCTTACATTTAGGTCTTTAATCCATTTTGAGTTTATTTTTGTGTATGGTGTTAGGGAGTGTTCTAATTTCATTCTTTTACATGTAGCTGTCCAGTTTTCCCAGCACCACTAATTGAAGAGAAAGTCTTTTCTCCATTGTATATCCTTGCCTGCTTTGTCATAGATTAGGTGACCATAGGTGTATGGATTTATGTCTGGGCTTTCCATACCGTTCCATTGATCCATATATTTCTGTTTTGTGCCAGTACCATACTGTCTTGATTACTGTAGCTTTGTAGTATAGTCTGAAGTCAGGGAGGTTGATTCCTCCAGCTCTGTTTTTTCCGCTCAAGATTGCTTTGGCTATTTGGGGTCTTTTGTGTCTCCATACAGATTTTTAAGATTTTTTGTTCTAGTTCTGTGAAAAATGTCATTGGTAATTTAATAGAGATTGCATTGAATCTGTAGATTGCTTTGGGTAGTATAGTCATTTTCACATGTCTTTATTTTTCAGTAAATTAACTATAAATTGAAGTTCTAATATTGATTCTTCCAATCCAAGAACATGGTATATCTCTCCATCTGTTTGTGTACTCTTTGATTTCTTTCATCAGTGTCTTATAGTTTTCTGAGTACAGGTCTTTGACGTCCTTAGGTAGGTTTATTCCTAGGTATTTTATTCTTTTTGTTGCAATGGTGAGTGGGATTGTTTCCTTAATTTCTCTTTCTGATCTTTTGTTGCTAGTGTATGGGATGCAAGAGAATTCTGTGCATGAGTTTTGTATCCTGCAACTTTACCAAATTCATTGATTAGCTCTAGTAATTTTCTGGTGGCATCTTTAGGATTATCTATGTATAGTATCATGTCATTGCAAACAGTGACAGTTTTACTTCTTCTTTTCCAATTTGTATTCCTTTTATTTCCTTTCCTTCTCTGATTGCTGTGGCTAGGACTTCCAAAACTATGTTGAATAATAGTGGTGGGAGTGGACATCCTTGTCTTGTTCTTGATCTTAGAGGAAGTGCTTTCAGTTTCTCACCATTGAGAATGATGTTTGCTGTGGGTTGGTCATATATGACCTTTTTATGCTGAGGTAGGTTCCCTCTATGCCTACTTTCTAGAGAGTGTTTATCATAAATGGGTGTTGAATTTTGTCAAAAGGTTTTTCTGCATCTATTGAGATGATCATATGTTTTTTATTCTTCAATTTGTTTATATGGTGTATCACATTGATTGCTTTGCATATATTGAAGAATCCTTGCATCCCTGGGATAAATCCCCCTTCATCATGGTGTATGATCCTTTTAATGTGTTGTTGGATTCTGTTTGCTAGTATTTTGTTGAGGATTTTTGCATATATATTGATCAGTGATATTGGTCTGTAATTTTCTTATTTTGTAGTATCTTTGTCTGGTTCTGGTATCAGGGTGATGGTGGCCTTGTAGAATGAGTTTGGGAGTGTTCCTTCCCCTGCAATTTTTTGGAAGAGTTTGAGAAGGATGGGTGTTAGCTCTTCTCTAAATGTTTGATAGAATTCGCCTGAGAAGCCATCTGGTCCTGGGCTTTTGTTTGTTGGAAGATTTTTAATCACAGTTTCAATTTCAGTGCTTGTGATTGGTCTGTTTGTATTTTCTATTCTTCCTGGTTCAGTCTTGGTTATACCTTTCTGAACCTGGTTCAGAAAGGTTATACCTTTCTAAGAATTTGTCCATTTCTTCCAGGTTGTCCATTTTATTGGCATAGAGTTGCTTGTAGTAATCTCTCATGATTCTTTGTCTGTCTGCAATGTCAGTTGTTACTTCTCCTTTTTCATTTCTAATTTTATTGATTTGAGTCCTCTGCCTCTTTTTCTTGATGAGACTGGCTAAAGGTTTATCAATTTTGTTTATCTTCTCAAAGAACCGGCTTTTAGTTTTATTGATCTTTGGTATTGTTTTCTTTGTGTCTATTTCATTTATTTTTACTCTGATCTTTATGATTTCTTTCCTTCTACTAACTTTGGGTTTTGTTTGTTCTTCTTTCTCTAGTTCCTTTAGGTGTAAGGTTAGATTGTTTATTTGAGATTTTTCTTGTTTCTTGAGGTAGGGTTGTATTGGATAAACTTCCCTCTTAGAACTGCTTTTGCTGCATCCCATAAATTTTGGATCGTCGTGTTTTCGTTGTCATTTGTCTCTAGGTATTTTTTGATTTCCTCTTTGATTTATTCAGTGATCTCTTGGTTATTTAGTAACGTATTGTTTAGCCTCCATGTGTTTGTGTTTTTTACGTTTTTTCCCTGTAACTGATTTCTAATCTCATAGTGTTGTGGTCAGAAAACACGCTTGATATGATTTCAATTTTCTTAAATTTACTGAGGCTTGATTTGTGACCCAAGATCTATCCTGGAGAATGTTCTGTGTGCACTTGAGAAGAAAGTGTAATCTGCTGTTTTCGGATGGAATGTCCTATAAATGTCAATTAAGTCTATCTGGTCTATTGTGTCATTTAAAGCTTGTGTTTCCTTATGAATCTTCTGTCTGGATGATCTGTCCATTGGTGTAAGTGAGGTGTTAAAGTCCCCCACTAATATTATGTTACTGTCGATTTCCTCTTTTATAGCTATTAGCAGTTGCCTTATGTGTTGAGGTGCTCCTATGTTGGGTGCATATATATTTATAATTGTTATATCTTCTTCTTGGATTGATCCCTTGATCATTATGTAGTGTCCTTCCTTGTCTCTTGTAACATTCCTTATTTTAAAGTCTATTTTATCTGATATGAGTATTGCTACTCCAGCTTTCTTTTGATTTCCATTTGCATGGAATATATTTTTCCATCCCCTCACTTTCAGTCTGTATGTGTCCCTAGGTCTGAAGTGGGTCTCTTGTAGACAGCATATATGTGGGTCTTGTTTTTGTATCCATTCAGCGAACCTGCATCTTTTGGCTGGAGCATTTAATCCATTCACATTTAAGGTAATTATTGATATGTATGTTCCTATTACCATTTTCTTTATTGTTATGGGTTTGTTTTTGTATGTCCTTTTGTTCTCTTGTGTTTCCCACTTAGAGAAGTTCCTTTAGCATTTGTGGTAGAGCTGGTTTGGTGGTGCTGAATTCTCTTAGCTTTTGCTTGTCTGTAAAGCTTTTGATTTTGCTGTTGAATCTGAATGAGATCCTTGCTGGGTAGAATAATCTCAGTTGTAGGTTCTTCCCTTTCATCACTTTAAATATATCATGCCACTCCCTTCTGGCTTGTAGAGTTTCTGCTGAGAAATCAGCTGTTAACCTTATGGGAGTTCCCTTGTATGTTATTTGTTGTTTTTCCCTTGTTGCTTTTAATAATTTTTCTTTGTCTTTAATTTTTGTCAGTTTGATTACTATGTGTCTTGGAATGTTTCTCCTTGGGTTTATCCTGTCTGGGACTCTCTGTGCTTCCTGGACTTGGATGGCTATTTCCTTTCCCATGTTAGGGAAGTTTTTGACTATAATCTCTTCAAATATTTTCTTGGGTCCTTTCTCTCTGTCTTCTCCTTCTAGGACCCTATAATTCACATGTTGTTGTATTGTTGTCCCAGAGGTCTCTTAGTCTGTCTTCATTTCTTTTCATTCTTTTTTCTTTATTCTGTTCCATGGCAGTGAATTCCACCATTCTGTCTTCCAGGTCACATATCCGATCTTCTGCCTCAGTTATTCTGCTATTGATTCCTTCTAGTGTATTTTTCATTTCAGTTATTGTATTGTTCATCTCTATTTGTTTGTTCTTTAATTCTAGGTGTTTGTTCCTTAATTCTTCTAGGTCTTTGTTAAACATTTCTTGAATCTTCTCGATCTTTGCCTCCATTCTTTTTCCGAGGTCCTGGATCATCTTCACTGTCATTATTCTGAATTCTTTTTCTGGAAGGTTGCTTATCTTCACTTCATTTGGTTGTTTTTCTGTAGTATTATCTTGTTCCTTCATCTGATACACAGTCCTCTGTCTTTTTATTTTGTCTGTCTTTCTGTGAATGTGGTTTTTGTTCCATAGGCTGCAAGATTGTAGTTCTTCTTGCTTCTGCTATCTGCCCTCTGGTGGATGAGGCTATCTAAGAGGCTTGTGCAAGCTTCCTGATGGGAGGGACTGGTGGTGGGTAGAGCTGGGTGTTGCTGTGGTGGGCAGAGCTCAGTAAAACTTTAATCCGGTTGTCTTCTGATGGGTGGGGCTGAGTTCCTTCCATGTTGGTTGTTTGGCCTGAGGCGACCCAGCACCAGAGCCTACAGGCTCTTTGGTGGGGCTAATGGTGGACTCTGGGAGAGCTCACGCCAAGGAGTACTTCCCAGAACTTCTGCTGCCAGTGTCCTCGTCTCCGCAGTGAGCCACAGCTGCCCCCTGCCTCTGCAGGAGGCCCTCCAACACTAGCAGGTAGGTCTGGTTCAGTCTCCTATGGGGTCACTGCTCCTTCCCCCTGGGTCCTGATGTGCACACTACTTTGTGTGTGCCCTCCAGGAGTGGAGTCTCTGTTTCCCTCAGTCCTGTCTAAGTCCTGCAATCAAATCCCACTAGCCTTCAAAGTCTGATTTTCTGGGAATTCCTCCTCCTGTTGACGGACCCCCAGGTTGGGAAGCCTGACATGGGGCTCAGGACCTTCACTCCAGTGGGTGGACTTCTGTGGTATAAGTGTTCTCCAGTTTGTGAGTCACCCACCCAGCAGTTATGGGATTTGATTTTATTGTGATTGCGCCCCTCCTACCGTCTCATTGTGACTTCTCCTTTGTCTTTGGATGTGGGGTATCGTTTTTGGTGAGTTCCAGTGTCTTCCTGTCTATAATTGTTTAGCAGTTGGTTGTGATCCTGGTGCTCTCACAAGAGGGAGTAAGTGCACGTCCTTCTACTCCGCCATCTTGAACCAATCTCTCTGCAATATTTTCTGTAACTGATCAACCTTTAGCCTCTGGTTTTATTCTCCTCTATTCTTTAAAAATCATAGTTTCTTTCCTTTTGAATTCCTTACTAGATTATTCCTTCCAATCTTTTTAGGAACACCTCATTATCACTTAAGTTTGAAAATTGTTTTTATGCTCTTTCATCTTCTTCTCTAGTTGGAGACCAGCTCATAGTCAGGGAGCACATAATTGGCAAATCCCTCAGGCAATGTGACAAACATAGTACATACCTGCAGGTCACTGGAACAGGTCCCCTGGTATTCATTACCCCCGGAGGAAATAGTTGAACCATTTTCACTTCTTCACCTTCCCTGAAGGCTGCTCTTAAACTTCTCCAGTTGACCTTCTCCCCCTCATCAGGTAATCTCAGCATTAGTAAATAACAGTAATTCACACACAAATGTATCAGACTGAATCCCCTTAGATCACATCAGCAAATACTCCGAGATACTAGGGATATGTCAAAATCTCTCATTCTATGCTCTCCCTTATTTTGACAGGTGTTTTCAAAGTATGACTCCTAAGATATTTGTATTTTTTAAAATAAGCATTGCAAACAGATATTACTGAGAAAAGTTTGATCTTTACATTCTGCTGTTTTATTTGTGGTTTAAAGTGTTTCTATAGAAGAAGTATGAACTAAGACACAGCTAAGGAATTAAAAATGAGTTTGGGGTGAGCAGATGCAAACTATTATACAGAGAATGGATAAACAACAAGGTCCTACTGTGTAACACAGGGAACTATATTCAATATCCTGTTATAAACCATAATGGAAAAGAATATGTAAAAAGCACACACACACATATATATATATATATATATATATATATATATATATATATATATATATATATATATATATATATAACTGAATTGCTTTGCTGAACAGCAGAATTTAACACAACATTGTAAATCAACTATACTTCAATAAAATAAATTTTTAAATAGGTGAGTTTAATGCCTTTACACACACATACACCCCTCTAACTGGAGTTATCTTTAAAAAGAGAAAAAGATGTAGTAGGGAAGAAAGAAATGCCTCCTTTGTCTTTTTATCCTCTCAGGGTGAAAACTATTCAGCAGAAATGAAAAACAGAGGTCCAAGTCATTGGAGGGCAGCTTCTGCCTGTAAACGCAGGACATATACACGAGGTTACCAGCGTCACTCGGGGACGATCACTGAAAGGGCTGGGACTCCAGCAGGGAAAGGCTCCAGTACGACATAAAGGAGCCCGACATCAGGAACAGAAAAACATCGTCAAAGTTCTGGGAGAAAAAAAAAGGGGGCTCAGTTGCAAAGACAATTTGATTAATTATGCTGAATATCTTTCTTCTCTCGGGCTGCCTTTTAGAGGTTTTTCCACGTATGCTATCCCAGGGGGTAGCTAGGTCTTTGACATATCTTCTATCTGCTGAAAAACTGGTTGAAAATAAAATTCAGGCAATCATTTGGCTTCTTTATTCTCATGGTGCCAAAATCAGTTTTGTTATGTTTTTTTAAATCCATGTTGTAATGGAACATTTTTGTATTATGTGTATGTGGGTGATGGTTATCATGTTCATGTGGTTTTCTATTAGCGTATTTCTACAACCATTTACTGCAAAATGTATTTCCCTGTAGAATACCCCAAAGTCTTGAAAATTCAAAAAAAATGATGTTCCATTCACCTTGTAAGTCATCAGATAATGGCCACTGCCAGAGGTAAGATTTTTTTTCCAGATGTCAGATTCTGAGACAGAAAGACCAAAGTTCTGATTTCATTAAGCAATCTCCCTCTTCCTATCTTTTCCATCCAGCTACTAACTTTAAAAATATGTCTAGGTTGTTGGCAGTTTATTATATCCAGAAGGAAACTTGACTTACTTTTTAGAGGTGAAAAAATCTGAAAGTGCAGAAAATTTAAAATAGCGCTTACCTTTAAGATAAGTGAAATATATTCAAATTTAAAACATGGTTACCCTTTTGATTAGTAACTTACAGTCTATACAACATGTGGTACTGCTTAGAGAAAAGGTGCCACATAAAAAATAACTAGAGTTATGAGGAAGTGCAGTATGAAAATTGTAACTTAGTTTTAAATGTCTTTTAATGCCAGTTTAACCATTTGAGGAAAAAGATCTGATATTTTCCTATAAAGTTTTCCAAATCAGCTAGAAATGATTTTTTTTCCTTACTAGTACTGCTCAGAATTTAAATAAAATTAGTTCAAATCAATGCACTGGTCCACGTAAAGACAGGAGGGTAAACTAGAACTTTATTTTCTCACCATAATCTCTTATGTCATCAAATTAAATAAATGCAAATATAAAATTATTTCCTAATCAGTTATGTGTTAAGTGTTTAAAACAAAGGCCCATGACTAGCACTTCTCCATTATTCATGGACAAGAAAGGCAAGTTAGAGGGGAAGTAGGGATGCATTTAGATATGTGCCTATTTCTTTCCTTTACTATTCTAGCCTAAAAAAATTGTCCCAAGGAATCATTTTCCTTTAAAGAACTGTCTTAGATTAAACGAGAAAAGGAAAGAACTCAGCTGAGGTATGGAGGATTTGGGGGGAGAATAGCTAGGTCCCAAACAAACAACAGCTCAGTTGATACAGAAATAAATTTTAGGAACAATCACAAGTGCAAACTCCAGGACTGTCAAGAGAGAGAAAGAATAGCACTATGTTTAGAAGTCCAGGCAGCCACATACGGACCAGGCCTAGAATCCCCACCTGTTAACGTTTATTGATCAGCTAAGCATTTCTTGAATAAATACAGGCACATACATTCATAATGTGATGTAGGTGTTCTAAGTGTTAAGGGAGTCTTGATGAGGCAGAGGGATATAGAAGAAATACTGATTCCCCTGAGTTATGGAATTGCTTGTGTTAGCACAAGCTTTTCACTGGTCACTATCCTCAGCCGAGTGATAGATAAAGCTTCTCTGGTATTTCCAAAGAAGGTGTAGTTGTCTCGAGAGCAAAATTCTCCTGCTTAATAAATATAATTAGTCTCAGTGTGGATTGTAAAATATAATGCATTCTTTTCTGCTTAAGAAAATATATATGATTCCAATTTGAACCAGTTATTCAAGGTTTTATTCTTTGGGGGAAAAAAAGTGGCTACTTTTACAATTCAGGTAAATAGTATTTGAGTTCAAGTTGGTATAAGTTCTGCAGAGAGTGTCAAATGACTGGAAACTACTGTTATTATTGAAAGTGGGGGAATGCCTGAGAAAAATCTAAGAGGCTTAGTGGGAATCTATTAAGAAGATAATGTTAGGGAAGGGCTTTATATGTGAAGAGGTGCAACGGAGCCTGCTGGAAACCAGTTTCCCCCGTGGAAGCTCTTGTCCACAGTGGGCATCTCTTTCTCATGTAATATTTTCTAATCACAATGTTCCATAAACAGTATTAGGAATGTGTGTGCCTCTTAGCAAGATAATATGGGATTTATATCCATCCTTCAGCTATGAGACTTGTTGCCTTTTACAAGGAAGTTGTCTCTAACTCGTGAATATGGCTAAGGGCTCAAATCATTCAACTTCTGCTGAGTTCCTTTAGTTTTTCCCTTTACATCTAATTTATTTTCCTATAGGATTATTCTGCTTTCTAGTTCAGGTTCTGGATGCTGTTTAGAATTTGTTTAAACTGACCTTTACCTTTCATTTTGATTTCCCTATGGAAAAATAACATCAAGTGATCCGTATTTTGTAAATAACCGTAGTATTTTTGGAATATAGGCAAAGATTCATCTTTATGTCAAGTCACAGCATCAGATTGGATGGCATACTTGATAAAATATAAATAAAGAAAGCAGCCAGATGTAATTCAAGGTGGGTGGGAAGGCAGGTGAAGAGGTTAGTAATGAAGATCAACAGGTACTCTTGGGCCAAATAAAACCCCAGTGCAGGTATCTTATATGTTGGGTGCTGTTTTTTAGGTTTTGATATAGTTTAAGAGATTTTTTTAAAGGATGATAACTTTTCCAGCACTCTACAAGCTGGCTTATTTATAGATGAGACTAGAAAGAGGGCAGCTAGGTTAAACACAGTTAGTGTGGTGTTTATGAGGGCCAGAACTGAGGCAAGCAGGAGTGGAGAGCAGAGGCCAGATTCTAGAGATATTTAGGAGATGGCGTGTAGAGTGCTTGGTGGTATTTGGATATGAGAAATGAGAAGGTGTGATAGATGACGCTACATTATTTTAACATGCCATCAGGTATTTATAGTTATAAATGCTAAGTTAAATGTGGGACATTTTTACAGCAAGCCAAGTTCCAAACTAAAATTTAAAAATCGTGAGCCAGTTGAAAATGTGTGTGAATGTGGGCAAAGGCAGACCCTGAACTAAGAAAAGAGGAAAATGTTGTATGGATGTTATGGATGATCTCTTTAATAATTCCTTTAGTGCACTCTCATGTTGGTTTAAAAAATAATAATAGCTGCCAATTGTCAAACACATCCTGCTGAACTTAACCACTTGAACTCAAATACTAGTTTATCTACTTGAATTGTAAACGTAACCAAGTAAAGTAAATGAAAAAAGGAAATTGACAAATAGAGATAAAACATGCTAATGATTTTGTTAAAAACTTGAGCCCAAAGACCTTGCTTTGTATCTTTGACAGCTCTTTATTAAGATACATGTTATTTTATGTGGAGTAGTATTAATTGTATCATTTTTATTTGAGTGTCTTCTTGTCATCTTGGACCAGAAAATTAAACCCTGAGGACTATGGCATCTCTATCTGTAAAACGGAGGTAGGGAGTTATATATCTCAGTGTCTTGGAAAGGTTTAAATGAGATGATATGCACAAACTAGCATATAAATTCCCGGAAAAGATCGATTGCCCAACCTAGGTTAGTAGTATTTTCCCTGACCTTTAAGATAAACCTACGTGAGTAAAGAGATATTTGTAGAGCATGGCCTTACAGATAATACATAGATCCATACAGCTTCATATTTGTTCTGGGAATTTACAAAGAAAGCCTCTCTTTGACTTATGACAGAGAGGGGAAGGGTCCAGCTATCAAGCCAGATTACTTGGTTGATATTTATTTGAAATCAGTGCTGGAGTATATTCTGATTCCCCCATTCTGGGAAACGTTCCCTTCTTCGGAATCTCCCTTTCTCTTTTGTGAATCTCTGTCATAAAACTTATCAGTGTATAGGAGCTGCGATATGATTCATGCAGTGGCTATGTTTCTCAGGCACAGACTAAAGGATGCAGGAAACATTATGGACTTTGTAAGGCTGATTTCTTGCCGTGAGTTGCCCTGGATCTTTCAGACAGAATGTGAGGGAGTTTCAGCTCCTATGGTCATTGATCATTTGCCCCCATAGGTTACCCGTCAGATGTCTGTTGGCAGGTAGCACTTGCCATTCAAGCTAGGAGGCACTCTGCTCCTTGAGGGCCTGGAGTTTTGGTCAGGATGCCTGTGGAGTCACTAGCCATGGTGCATCCATTTCGTAGTGGGCTCTTTCTGCTGCTCTGGCGTATACTGCCTGGAGATAAAGTTTTCATCTTCCTACTTTCAAGACCTCCAGCCTTGTCTGTCTTTCTGCAGTCCGATGGGAGTGGAAATGATGGGAGTGGAGGAGGAGAGGCACGTGTGTGTGTGTGGCGTGTGTGATTGGAAAGAAGGAAGTTCACTCTCTCCTGCTTCCGGCCAAGATTATCTCTTTTTGTAGCCCTGGCACATTTCCCTTTTATAGCAGCGAGCGCTGAGAGAAGGAAAAAGAAGAACCATGAACCAAACAGGCTCATATCTCAGAATTCCCCCAAGAGATTTGCCTGCTGTGCCTGCAACTATCTTTGAGAGCAGGGTGTATATATATATATTTTAATCATATTTCACTTCCAGCCTTAGTGCAGTATCTAGAACATAGTGTTGCTGAATAAATATTGTACTTGTCAAAAGATAAAGTGAAGTCCACCATTAAAAAAATCTTGTAAAGAGGGTCACTCTTATTTAAGTCCCTAGAAATCTCTCATACTACATTTTTTTAAACTTAGATTTTTAAAATTAATTTTTATTGGCATATAGTTGCTTTACAATGTTGTGTTAGTTTCTGCTGTACAGCAAAGTGAATCAGCTATATGTATACATATATTCCCTCTTTTATGGATTTCCTTCCCATTTAGGTCACCACAGAGCATTGAGTAGAGTTCCCTGTACTTTACAGTAGTTTCTCATTAGTTATCTATTTTATGCATAGTATCAATAGTGTATATGCGTCAATCCCATTCTCCCAGTTCATCCCACCCCCCCTTCCCCCTTGGTATCCATACGTTTGTTCTGTACGTCTGTGTCTCTACTTCTGCTTTGCAAATAAGACCATCTATACCATTTTTCTGGATTCTATGTATATGCATTAATATATGATATTGTTTTTCTCTTTCTGACTTACTTCACTCTGTATGACAGACTCAAGGTCCATCCATATCTCTGCAAATGACCCAATTTCGTTCCGTTTTATGGCTGAGTAATATTCCATTGTATATATGTACCACATCTTCTTTATCCATTCCTCTGTTGATGGACACTTGGGTTGCTTCCATGTCCTGGCTATTGTAAATAGTGCTGCAATGAACATTGGGGTGTGTGTGTCTTTGTGAATTATGGTTTTCTCTGAGTATAAGCTCAGTAGTGGGATTGCTGGGTCATATAACAGTTATATTTTTAGTTTTTTAAGGAACCTCCATACTGTTTTCCATAGTGACTGTATCAATTTACATTCCCACCAACAGTGTAAGAGGGTTCCCTTTTCTCCACACCCTCTCCAGCATTTACTGTGTGTAGATTTTTTGATGATGGCCAATCTGACCCATGTGAGGTGATACCTCATTGTAGTTTTGATTTGCATTTCTCTAATAATTAGTGATGTTGAGCATCTTTTCATGTGTATGTTGGCCGCCTGTATGTCTTCTTTGGAGAAATGTCTATTTAGGTCTTCTGCCCATTTTTTGATTGGGTTGTTTGTATTTTTGATATTGAGCTGCATGAGCTGTTTATATATTTTGGAGATTAATCCTTTGTCAGTTGCTTCATTACATTTTTTTTTAAATAAAACATTCTATTTATGAAAAAAGTTATTAGTATGAAACTGTTCCAGTCAATGCTAGCTTTGGATACATAGAGAGATTATCTGACAGAAAAACTAGAAAAGGAGGCAAATAAATTTAACAGAAATTTTATATCCAGGCGTATGATTTCACGATTGCAAATGTAAAATGTCCTTGTGATGTAACTATTTAAAGGCCATTGAAAAACAATTTCATTTGTTAGATTTTGGAGTTCACATCTATAGAAAAACAGGACACATTTTTTAAACCTAGTGTTATAAAAGTTGGTAGCTGTGCTTGCGATAAAATTTTCAGTGAGCATTATACATGGTATATTAATCAGTTAGTGTTGGGATAATTAATTATACATAAAAATAAATAGCTTAATGGCAGCTGTCACCAAGTGTTTATTCTTCTCCTTCCCATGTCTGTGGGTGGATCTGCTTCAGACTTCATCTTGAGTTCAGATCTGCTCAGTTTGTCTACGCATTCTCCTTGGACCAGCAGCTATTGGAGGAGAAATCCACAGCACAAGCCAGATCCTGCAGATAACAAGCTTTCCTCACTTCAGGCCCACCAGCACTCCACTGATGGACGTAAGTCACATACGGAGCCTAGAGCAATGGAGTGATGGAATGTTATTCTCCCGTGGAGCCTGGGAGCCATGATACCAGGAGACGGAGGGAGAGGAAAGGAACAATTATAAGCAGATAACATGAATTCAAAGAGGTTTTGTCTACAACGCTTTAGGTGGAGGATAATATGACCCTGATGTCAAAGAAACGTGAACTTTTAATAAAATTATGTCATGAACAATGAGTGAGAATAATTCTGTTTCAAAATCAACATATTGTATATTACACTATGTACATTTTTAGTGGAAATATGTAAAATATTTTTAAAGTCCAGAAGTTAGTGTACAAAGCGTTTGACCATTTTCTCAATATATTTAATTAAACTACTATGATAGTAAACCTCCAAAATTTAGCAGATTGTATGAAATTTACTTAATTTTCATGTAACAGTCCAGAGCAGTTGTCCCAAGTCAACAGAAATACTATTCCGCACACTTATTCAGGAACCTGGGCTAGTGGTAGATCTGTCACCTTCAAGGTCATTGTGGTTTTCCCCATCAAAGTTAGGTAGAAGATTCGGGAATGGTGCACCTCACTTGTACTTATGTTCCATGGAAACGTCTGACAGCCAAGGGAGCTAGCTGGGCAACAGAGTCTAGCTGTGTACCCAGGAGGAAGGGGAGCGCAGATGTCAGGGACCAGTTTAGCAGCCTCTGCAAAAATCGATACAAGTCGATACATTCAAGTTAGTTAAAAAAAGAAATGGCTCTTCTAGCTGAGATTTGATAGAGTAGCATTTTAGCATGCATTGCCTTATATTTGTCTATACATAGTATTTGTTAAATATTGAATAAAATACAATGATATTAAAGAAAAAACACTATCGATTAATTTCTTTGACAGCTAACACCTAAATTGTGACAGAGGGAAATAAAAAAATAACAAGTTCAGGTTCAGTAAGAAAATTTGTAGTTTTTACTTACAAAGCATATTGCCTTGAGTATGATCCATGATAATGAATGTTTATTGACTGGATTAGATTTTAGTAATAAGGACACAGTGAAATACATAATTCATTATATATTTTTAAAAGAAAAAAAGTTTGACTTGATGGAATTACAAACTATAGACTGCTATGACTGAAAGTATTTTAGCACGAAAAGAATCTTAAATCATTAGATAATCCTTTTTCCTTTTATTTTTTTTATTCCCTTTTCTTTTTCAACTTCTTTTTTTTAAGTGAATACCAATGGCAGTTTATCTCAGGAAATTACAACAATACTCTTTAATTACTTACCTCTCAACTATAACTGATTACATGGCTTTTTTCATTACACAGTCTGTGAGGTTTATACTGTCAGTTTTGTGTAGGTTTGGAATTTTGTGCAATGTTATATTTGGTAATGACAAGCTTTCGAGCACCACCCTAGTTTTAAACAAACTGAAGTAAAGAAAATTTTGTTTCAAATACACTTTGAATTCTGTGTCCAGATTTTAACTGATATAAATAAAATAGTATATTTTCTAAACATATGTAACTTACATCAAACTGCTGTTTATAGTAAAGAAGCAGGGCTCAAGTTTCCAGTACCAGGGGACAAACACCCTTTTTTCTAAGTTAGTTGCTTTAATTTCATGGAAAAATAACAAGGTTTATAAGTATTTTTCTCCAAATGTAGCCATTCTAAAATATTCAGTGTTAACTATGCTTTTACTCCTCTATTTTAAAATATTGCCTCATGTAAACTGTTTCAGAAATGGAAAAGTCACCCAAAGGTGCAAAAAAGAGCAAAATGAGTCATGTTTTATATAGAAAGATTACAAGTTTATTTTAAGCTTTAATACAAACATGAAGTTGATATATAGATTTAATTATATAAGTATTTTCATTTGTATATCCTCTATGGAATTCACTGTGAATTAACTTTCAATATATTAAGTAGAGACTGAGCAAGAAAAATTTTAAGGCAACACATATACTGGCATGTTTATACACTCAAACAGGATAATTTGCAAGATCATTATTTCCAGACAATCTTTGCTTTTTAGATATTTCTTATTTCATGCATGTTTTACCTAGAGGGATGGAAAGAGGCATTCTCTGAAAATATGAAGTGATTATCCAAAAGTACAGCTTACTCCTAGAAAGATATTGCTATTCCCCAAGAATCGTGGGGTCATGATGAAATCAAGGGCATCATCTCCTGGCCACCCTCCACCTTCCCCCCTTGCCCTGAATAAGTCATACTGGATTTCTCTGTTACAGAACTGTGTATTTCTTCTTCCTTGAACTACTATCAGGCAACTCTTACTGACTGAGTCATCACAACGTCTTCCTGTATAATTATATTATGTAAGGCACTAATATATTCCAATACATCATTGATTTTTAATGACCTCAATAGGTCATGCAGTTCAACAACTGCATCTAGCAGGACCAAAGTTACTTTTTTTTTTAATTTATTTTTTTTAATTTATTTATTTTTGGCTGCGTTGAGTCTTCATTGCTGTGCGCAGGCTTTCTCCAGTTGTGGTGAGCGGGGGCTACTCTTCGTTGTGGTACATGGGCTTCTCGTTGCAGTGGCTTCTCTTGCTGCAGCACATGGGCCCTAGAGTGTGTGGGCTTCAGTAGTTGTGGTGCACGGGCTTAGTTGCTCCGTGGCATGTGGGATCTTCCCGGACCAGGGCTCGAACCCGTGTCCCCCGCACTGGCAGGCGGACTCCTAACCACTGCGCCATCAGGGAAGCCCCAGGACCAAAGTTACTCTTCAAGACTGTACATTATTTAATTTAAGGAACGCCATTTTTAGCTATTTTCTAGTCCTCTTTGTACATACTTACCACACTCTGTTAAAAGCATTTATCTATCTGTTTCCTCAGCACACTATGCCTGCCTCAAATATAAACACACACACACACAAACTTGTCTTGGTCATTTTCATATCTCTATTATTGAAGTATATTTGATTTACAATGTTGTGTTAGTTTCAGGTGTACGACAAACTGATTGAGTTTTATATTTTTTTTCAGATTCTTTTCCATTATAGGTTATTACAAGGTATTGAATATAGTTCCTGTGCTATACAGTAGGTCCTTATTATTTACCTATTTTATATATAGTGGTGTTTATCTGTTAACCCCAAACTCCTAATTTATCCTCCCCCCCCCACTTTCCCCTTTGGTAACCATAAGTTTGCTTTCTATGTCTGTGAGTCTATTTCTGTTTTGTAAATAAGTTCTTTTGTATCATTTTTTTAGATTACACGTGTAAGTGATATCATATGGTATTTGTCTTTCTCTGTCTGACCTCACTCAGTATGACAATCTCTAGTCCATCCATGTTGCTGCAAATGGCATTATTTCATTCTTTTTTATGGCTGTGTAGTATTGCATTGTATATATATATATACACCACACCTTCTTTATCCTTTCATCTGTTGATGGGCATTTAGATTGCTTCCACGTCTTGGCTATTGTAAGTCGTGCTGCTGTGAACACTGGGGTGCATGTATCTTTTTGAATTAGAGTTTTCGTTTTTTTCCAGATATGTGCTTAAGACTAAAACTCTTTCTAAGCCTCATTTTGCTCATCTGTAAGATGAAATTAATACTGTATACATCACAAGATAGTTGTGGGGATTAAATGAATTCATGTGTATGATGATCTTTCACACATACATTTCCAGAGAATCTTACTGACAGTACAAATTTTCTTGTTACATTTATTCCAAAAATGTCATTGAGCAACTCTTACCTAAAAGGCAATAAATAAAGAATTGTCAGGTATACAAAGCTGAAAGACATGGTTCCCGCCCTTGAATAGGGAAGGTAGCAATTATTTATTGTTGCAAAATAAACTATCCCTAAGGTGACCAGCATTCAGATTACCTGGGTCTGAGGGGATTCCTGGGACAGGAAATGTTCAGTTTTAAAACGAAGACAGTCTGGAGTAAACTGGGTCAAGTAGGTTGCCATAAATCCATCCCAAATCTTAGTTGCTTAAAGCAAAAATGGTTAATGGTTTCTTGAGAAGCTGCCTAACTCTTCTGCTGGTTTCCTCTGGGCTTATTTGCACAGCTATCTTCAACTGGAAGGGCCTCGGGGCCTCTTCAACTACATGGTCTCTGATCCAACCTTTTCACAGCATGGTGAGTGGTCTCAGTTGTAGGCCCCTACACCCCAATGCTCAATCAATGTATCAAGCCTTTGCTCCCCTCACATTTGCTCCTGTCCAGTTGGCCAAAGCAAGTGTCAAGGCCCAGCCCTACATTAGTGTGGGAGGAGCATTTACAAGGACATGGAGAGCAGGAGACACAGCTCCCTTGGAGTTGTTACTACAAAGATCTACACTTACGCAGCAAGTTAGTGTATTATGGTCTTCCTGTCAAGTGTGCAAGTCATAGGATAGAGGTGGTAGAGAAAAACCAAAGTGGGAGGGAAAAGCAGTGGGCTGGAATTGAGAGCCCTGGGCCAGAGACTGAACTCTACAATACTTGCTTTGAATACCTTAGTTACCTAACTTCTAGGAGCTTCATTTTGTCATCAGTAAAATTACCCATGCCAACTTCACAAGGTCCTTATGTTATAAAAATGTAAGTTTAATGTATAAAAATGCAAAATATTTTTCATCTAAAATTTGTTTAAAAATTTGTTTTATTGAAGTATAATTGATTTACAAAGTTGTATTAATTTTCTACTATATATCAAAGTGATTCAGTTTTACATATATATACATTCTTTTTCATTTTCTTTTCCATTATGGTTTATCACAGGATATTGAATATAGTTCCCTGTACCATACAGTAGAAATTTGTTTATCCCCATTTTCTGTATAACAGTTTGTATCTGCTAACCCCAAACTCCCACTCCATCCCTCCCCCACACGCCCTCCACCCCTTGGCAACCACAAGTCTGTTCTCTATGCCTGTGAGTCAAAATATTTTTTAAATTAACTAAATTGTCTTAGGATATGTCTCTTCCTACCACTGAACATCTTCTGATAAGGGTTAAAATCCTGATAAACTAGCACTTTATAATAATTCTTTTTAGAAATTTTTAATGCAGTTACATTACTTGTTTTAGCTATGTTAGGTCTTCAAAAATAACTTAATTTTCCTTACTCTTCCAACTTCTCGATTGTTTTTATTGATCAAAAAAGGATAATTTCCATTTTGGGGCATTTTGAGTTAAAATGGAAACCAGTGTTTATCCCAACTTGGAATAAAAACCATTATCAATACACAGAAATAACTACATCCTAGTATTTAAATATCATATTTTAATGCATTCTAGCATCATGTTAAGCTTTAAATGCAGACAGTCCCTGACTTATCATGATTTGACTTAGGGTTTTTTGACTTCATGTTGGTGTGAAAGTGATATGCACTCAGTAGAAACCATACTTCAAATTTTGAATTTCCATCTTTTCGCAGGCTGGTGATGCCACAGCTCCCCGTCAGCCCAGCAATCACAATCAGGAAGGTAAACAAGCCATACACTTACAGCCACTCTGCACCCATACAGCCATTCTGGTTTTCACTTTCAGTACAGCATTCAATAAACAACATGAGATAGTCAATTCTTCATTATAAAATCGGCTTTGTGTTAGATGATTTTGCCCAAGTGTGGACTGATGGAAGTGTTCTGAGCACATTTAAGGTCGATGAGCCCAAGCTGTGACGGTTGGTAGGTTAGGTGTATTAAATACATTTTCAACTTGTGATAGGTTTACTAGGCTGTAACCCTCTGTAAGTTGAAGAAAGTCTATAATGTGATTTCCATGTTCTTCGCTCATGTTAAATTCCTCACATTTTGATTTCTCTTAAAAAAATAAACAACGATTTATTTTGATCTTAGTAGGCTGTATTCATTTAGTCATTTTCAGCCTATGCATCTGCCTTTTCCATATGACTAGGACAGAGTGTATCTGTATGAAATCCACTTCATAATGTTTAATTCTTTGTGTTATATAGGTGACTTTGGCAGTATTTTTTCTTTTTCATTTGAAGAAACCCATTATGCAAAAATTTTTCTTAGGTAAAATTGTGAGCAAGAATCTGAGTTCTAAAGTTTGTCTAGGTTCAAATGTCAGCTCCACAACTTAATTGCTGTGTGTCCTTGAACAAATTATTTAAACTTTCTGAGCCTTTTCTATTAAGTGGTGATGATCATAGTATATATCTCATGGTATTGCTATGAATATTTAATGATTTACCAAGTGCTGAATGCTTAAAACAACATCTGGCACAAAGGAGTGTCTGAGTAAATGTATCCTCTGTAACTATTACCATTATTTATGTTTCATCATAAAACAAACTCGATTTTTCCTTCACCACTTATTTAATTATGTATCCACTCAACACATATTAATTACCTGCTCTGTGTCAAGTATTGCTCTAGTAAAGGGAATCAGGAGTGCCAGGGTGAAGTGACAGGAGTACGTTGCAGTCTTCAAGGCAGTGCTCATTGAGTGGATGCTATTTATGCAGGGGTTTGAGGAGGTGCTGAAATAAACAGTAGTGATGCCTGGAAGAAGAATATTCCAGGTACAAGCACAGCCGGGCACCAGTCCTAACGCGGAAGCAGGTGGAGGTATGCCTGAGGTGTTCGAAGCACAAGGAGGCCAGTGGGACTGGAGTTGAATGAAGGAGGGAGAGTAACAGGAGTAAAAGACAGAGAGATGTAATGGAGGCTGGATCACACGGAGACCTGTACACCATTGTAAGGACTTGGCTTCTCTGCTGAGGAAAACGAGGAACCATTCTAAGATTTTGATTTAGTGTTTTAAGAGGCTACCCTGTTGAGTAAAGAAGTAAAGAAAGAAACACAGAGACCAGACTCCACTGATAATGATCTTGCCAAGGTTATCAAATGCATCCTTGCTCCTCTGCCCTAAGGGTTCAGTCCTTACGTTCCCCAGATTTCCAGCAGTTGGGGTTACTGTGGATCACTTGTTCCTTTTTGTAGAGCTCTCATTTCCTGCCTGTTCTGATAGCATGTCTCTTAATGTTCTTCATACCCCCCCGCACCTGCCTTTTTCTTTATCCCATTTATTAGCTGCACTTTCTGTTCTTATTAAATACTGGTGTTGCCCAGAGCTCTCATTCTATACGCTCTGTGCAGTGGCACAAAGGGTAGTTAAGTGGTTAAGAGCAAAGACGCTGGAATTCAGTTGACCTGGTTCACCAGCCGGTGTGTGTGTTTGGGGTAGATAGTGAACCTCTAAATTTCTACAGAATGAGAAAGTAAAGTTACATACTTTATCTTGTTTTTATGCAGACCAACTCATATGTTGTTTTGAGGACTGAAGTAAATGTGCTTAACCGAGTGCATGGAACATAGTAAGTGCATATAAGTGAGATTATTTTACCACCTGGCAATGCAAGGCATTTACAAAGCTTCAGTTTCTATCAAGAGGCTGATGGCTTCCAAGTGTATATCTTAAAGCCACATATGTCACATATATTTCTGTAACATCAGACACCTATATGCAGTTTCCTACTGGATATTTCCAATTAAATTGTTCATGACATCTTACACTCAGTATATGGAAAGTAGGGCTAATCTTTTTACCTCCCTCCTCCAATCTGCTCTCCGTCTTGTGTTCTCAAACATGGTACAATGGTGCTAACATCCACTCAGGTGAAGACAGAATCTTGGACACCATCTTTGGTTTCTCTTCCTATCATCAGAGAAACATTATCAACTACCAACCCTCATCAGTTCTAGCCCTTAAATATCTTTGGAACTTGTCCACATTTTGTCACCCATTTATCAATTGCCCCAGTCCAGGACAGATAACCCTCTCTCAGCCGGGTTATTGAACACATTTCTAAGTTGCATCCCTGTATCCAGAATTGCCCTTTCCAATTCGTTCTTCACCTGGAAGCCATTTCTCAAATGCAAATATCATCATTACTCTTCTGCTTTAAATTTTAGTCCATAACCATAATTTAACCATAGAATAAAGTAATATTCTGTAATTCTGTGGCAATCAGTTCTGTCCTTGAGTTAGTTCACATCTTCCTTTTTCACACCTTTCCAATATTCACTTTATACCACACAGTCTAGCCATACTAAACTTCTTTAAACTGTTAACCAGGACTTTCATTCTGCCTAGAACCTTCTTCCATGACAACTCTTTGTATCCTGGACATTTTCTCCAATCTCTCCTCTGAAGACTATTTTGGGCACCTGCCATGCGTTCTGAACTCTATACTTCTTCTACCATTGTCAATACCACACTAATTTAAATTTTTCCTTTATTTTCTCCCTGTGGACTTTAATCTTTATAAGGGTCAACCCATATCTGTCTTGTTCAGGTTTAAATTCCAATACCTGACACCTTCTTGGAACAAACAAAAGCACAAATAGTTGGTGTGGTTTCTAGGACTGTGCTGGTACTAGGCATGCCCTTAATTTAATGAAATTATCTCAGACTTTCTTATAAACCATGCTTATTTTTTTTCCTTGTTGTATAATACTGTCATTAAAATAACAATGCATGTCACATTTTGCATCCTTTGGGCTCAGAGTTAATTTTACAGAGCAGCAGATTTTATTTTTATGTAAGGAAGAACTTTCTATTAATTATAGCAGTGGATGTAATCAGGACAGGACAACCAGTTCTTTAGAATAGATAAAGTTGAGTTTATTGAACTACTGGGAAAAGGGCTGGCATAGTATATATTAAGCTTCTTAACCTTATTTTTCCCTTCAAATTCCTCCTCAGTGTCATCAGTTATAGTTGTGCTACAGGTTATTCCTTCTCTCACCTTCTTTTTCTTCTTTATGAATTTGTAACAGAGAATTTGCGGAACCTACTGGTTTATAGTGTCATTTTTTTTCTAGGAAACACTACTAAAGAATGTAGCCAGACACTCTTTTGACAGTTGAACTAAATGATTCCTATGGTCTTTTCCACAACTATAATTCTGAGAGTCTATGGATCATGCCATATGGAAATACGGGTTTGACCATTGACATTTATCAAAA
This sequence comes from Balaenoptera physalus, assembly GCF_965194825.1. Taxonomy (NCBI): domain Eukaryota; kingdom Metazoa; phylum Chordata; class Mammalia; order Artiodactyla; family Balaenopteridae; genus Balaenoptera; species Balaenoptera physalus. Next base: position 10,685,819 of record NC_138882.1, read on the forward strand.
TGTTTCAGATTGTTTCATAATATTGAAGTGCTAAAAATCACTTTCAAAATTAAACCTTAAAATTAGAATTTTTTAAGTTTTACAGCCCAAACTTCTAGCCTCATCTTTCTCACATATCCCATGCATTCATTTATAGTGTGTTGATAGAATATCCATTTAGTTAGGCTGAACATATGGCAGGGAAGAGACAAATACATATACCACAAAAGACTCAGAGAGAGAGAACACTGATCTTGGTTTAGAATTAGCATCTTTTTTCTCATTCAATTCTTCAAATATTTAAGTGCCTATCGTATGAAAAGCTTTATGTTTCCTTCTCCTTTTGCAATACTTTTTGCTCCTGGTTAATTACATCACAGTATATTTAGTTGTAGCCAGAAAACCTAGAATATCCTAGGCGTCTCTTTCTCTCTGACCTTCTCCATCTAGTCAGACTCTAAGTAAAACACATAACTCTTCTTTGGTGTCTCTCCTCCATTTTCATTTACTTTATCCTTATTATTCATCGTGTCTCGCTTGGACTATCAACTAGTTTCCTAACTGGTTTCCTCATCCCCAGGCTGTTTCAAGAATTAGGTATACCCCCTCCCTCTCCTTAAAAATCCCTGTTGGTGTCTCCCAGACTCCATGAGAAAATGCATCCTCTTTAACATGGCTTATAGACCTTAAAATATGGTCCCAAACTGATTCTAGTCTAATATTCCTAGTCACATTCTTTGCCGTTCCCTACGCTCACTGTTCTTCCTCCTAGCCCTCACACTACTGTGCATCAATGAGGTTCCAAACCTTTAAATTTCAGATGGTTTTTCATTGCCTGGAACAGTACCCCCAACTTTTTGATTAAAAATTATCAATACTCAACTTAGATTTTACCATCTCTGTGAAGTCATCTGTAATGGTTAATATTATGTGTTGACTTGGCTGGAATATGGGTGCCCAGATACCTGGCTAAACATTATTTCTAGGTATGTCTGTGAGGATGTTTCTGGATGAGGCCAGCAGTTGGATGGGTGGACTCGGTAAAGCCAATGGTCATCCCCAGTGTGGGTGGGCATCCTACAATCCATGCAGGGCCTGAATAGAACAAAAGATGGAAGAAGGGAGAATTCACCCCTGTTTCTTTCTGCCTGACTATGCCGAGAGATCAGTCTTCTCTTGGTCTTGGGATGAGACATACGCCGTCTGCTCCCCTGGTCCTCAGGCCTTTGGTCTGGGACTGAACTACACCATCGGCTTTCTGGGGTCTCTAGCTTGCAGGTGGTATATTGTGGGACTTCTCAGCCTCCATAGTTGTGTGACCCGATTCCTCATATAAATATCTGTATTTATCATCTATATCTATCTGTATCTCCTATTGGTTCTTTTTGTCTGGAGAACCCTTTCTATTATATCATTCCTGATTTCTGTGAGGACTTAATTGTTAAAGGACTTGTGTTTTATAGCAATTTATCCAATATAGTACATTCATTAAGTACTTAGATTCTGAAGTTAAATTACTTCGGCTTCCTTACCAGCTCTAGCCCTTAACAGTTGTGATAACTTGTTAAACACTCAGCATTTCTATTTACTTATGTGTAAATTGGGGATCATACTAACACCTAAGATTTTTATGTGGGAATAAATGAAATAATTCAGTAGAAGTTTGAAATAGTAGACTTTCACTACAACTGGTAGAGTGTAATTGTACTGGCTTTATTGTAATTTGTCTCTCTTGTTCTACTTTTGCCCACTAAATTTTGAATATCTTGATTTCTGAAACTGTATTCCTCTTCTTTCAATCTCCCTTGTTGAGCAAAGGCTCTGTAATATAGTAGGCATTCAAATATTTATTGAAAGTGTAATAAAATGAGAAATATATGCACCATAATTGAGATATTGAAAAGTGCTATTGGATATCAAATGAAGGCCAGTGAGTCATGGAAATGTTCACAAGGAGGTAACGTTTGATGGAGGAATTAAACAATACAACCAAGGCAGGAAAATCCAAGCAAAGAGATCACCATAATCAATGACAAAGCTGGGAAAGAAGTAGTCCAATTATCATGACATGTAAAATATAATTACAAAATAAATATGCATTATAAAGACCTTGAGTAGTAGATGTAAGTTTATTTTTAATACATTGACGGATTTTGAGCAGGAAGTAGACGTGATTCTAAAGGTGTTTATGAATTAAAATTAACTTGATAATTAACTTAAATTGGAAGACCTTGGAAGAAGTGATTCCAGGATGGCTTGAAGTGTTGAACTTGGAGGATTTGAAGAATTATTATAGTTAATATTATATTCAGGAAGGCCAGGGACGTATTGATTCTGGAATGAGATAAGTTGAATTTTGGACTTGTTCTTTTTGAAATATTAGGGTGAATGTCTTAGTTCAGGCTGCTATAACTAAAATACCATAGACTAGGTGGCTTAAGCAACAGACATTTATTTCTTACAGTTAAGGAGGCTGTAAGTCCAAGATCAGGGTGCCAGCATGGTGAGGTTCTTGGTGAGGGCCCTCTTCCTGGTTTACAGAGGACTGCCTTCTTGCTGTATCCTCACACGAAGAGCTCTGGTCTCTTCATCCCTTATAAGAGCACTCATTCCATCACAGAGATGCCACCCTCATGACCTAATTACCTCCCAAAGGCCCAGCTCTTAATACCATCACCTTAGGGATTAGGGCTTCGACATATGACTTCAGTCTGTAGAAGTGACTATATTGGCAGTTAGAAACACAGGTCTGGAAGAAAGATGAGGGAATCAAACATTCAGAGGAAATAGTTGATACAGTGGGCACTGAGGAAATTGAGAAAGGAGAAGAATAAGCATGAGGCTTAGGACATTGAGGATTTCTGAACTTGAGGGCCAAGAGAAAAAGGAATGAGAAGAAGGTTCAGAAAGAAGTGGTCAGGGGATAAGAAAATGAGAAAACTGTAGCATTGCGGAAGTGAAGGCAGGGCAGTTTCAGGAAATACGAGTTCAACTATGTGATGGATACTGGTTCTGTTGAGAAATGGACATAGGGAACAAGAGGCAAAATGGAAAGCTGAAAGGAGCTTATGGCCTAGAGTCACACAGACCCTAGGTTTATATTGTCTGGCTCTGCCTCTTCATAGTTACGATTCCTTGGGCAGTTTACTTCCCTAAGCCTCAGTTACTTAACTGATAGAACAGAGTCAGTACTAGTACCCACTACGTAAATTTTTATTAGGATTAAATGAGATCACACATGCGAAGCTCTCAGGACAGTCCCTGGTGTATAGTAAGTGCTTATATTGTGCAGAGCAGCACTGCGCATTAGACCGCTCTCTCGTGATATGTGTTCTGTTTCACACTGTCCTTTGCAATACTCACTAGACACATGTGGCTATTAAGCACTTAGAATGTGGCTAGTGTGACTGACAAACTGAATTTCTCCTTTAATTTTGATTTAGGTTTTAATGGCCACTTGTGACTAGTCTGGTCTAGAGTGGGCCACCTAAGGCAGGCAGAATGCTATTTCTCTCTCGTATAACATTCTGGGGATGAGGGATGGAGGCTGGTGAGCGTGCTCTGGTCCATGTGGCCTTTCAGGCATTCAGGTTCCTTCGGCTAAAGTCTCATCTTCATTTGCATATCCGACACTCCCTCACATCCAGGTCTGTGTTCCTGCTCTTGGAAGGTGATTTCTTTTTAAGGAAATGGTGCAGAAGTGACACACATCACTTTTGCTCAATTTCCATTGGTGTGAAACTGGCCACATGGTCTCAGCTAGCTACAAGGAGGGCTGTGTGCTCAAATAAAATCAATTACTTTTAGAAAGAGGAACAGAGAGATTTAGAAACAGTTAACAATCCACCATACAATGTGAAAAGCATCAGTTGTTATTGTTGTTAGTCTACCTACGAAGGATATATTTTATATCTTAGTAATGTGTGTGGTTGGCACATTTCCTCAGTTTAGAGCTCATGATCACTCTCAGAGTAATCAGGGTCCATTTGTACCAGACCTGCTTGTCAAATCCCGAAGGTCTCCAAGAAAAGATATTTGCAGATTACTTACAATGGTATAATTTTTGGCAGTATACATATATGGGGTAACACCCTTTATTTGCTTACCAACATTTATTTCTCCTCCACCTTAGTTAATGTGTCTCACATTTCTTTGAAATAAATTTTTTCTCTATTATCAACATTCTACTCTTGTTTTGATCCCACATGAGTTCCTAGGGTATAACTCTTGCAACTATAGAACTGGGGGAGGAATTACCTCCCACTTGAGTTTCAAGAGTGAGACTCCACTGCCTAAAATCCACACTCGGTGCGAACAATGATTGATACAGAAGTGGGCCTTTGGAGTAAACATGCACCATATGCGGGGATCTTAGGGTCTTGGGAATTTTACTTGGGGTCACAGAGGATGAGAGGTTTGGACTGCTGCTTCTCAGAGTCTGGCTCACAGAAGGTTGCACTGAGGGGCAAAGAAAGGATGTTGGCACTGTGTTCTTGATTTCTAAAGCCATACCTGATGCCTGGGAACCAGAATTTTCAGTTCATGAGCCCAAAGTTCCTTTTCAAAAATTCCACTTGAGTTGAGCTTTCTTGATGGTTGAAATAGAAATTTCCTAATAATGCACAAAGAAATGGTTAGAGGAATATCTTTGTCAGCAATGCTCATTCCCAGACTCCAGTGTCTTCAAATATGGAAAAAGATTAGCTTTCATAATTGACTGAAAAGTTACATTAGCCATTGGTTTCTAGTCAAAAAAACAGAAACCACTCTAGGAATTTCAAACAGTGGAAACTTAATTCAAATAATTGGTTGTAAATCAGTGAAAGGGTTGAAGGCAAGTAAGAAGGGGAATGTGAGGTGATAATGTTATTAAAATATGCAGAAAGCTGCTACTTTCTGGACTGGAGAGATAAAAGGGAAAACAGCCCTGCCCAGAGGCCACAGTCACTGCTGGTTGCAAGAAGCCCAGAGACTGTGCTTCCTCTGATGTGGCACGAACTTGTTCTGCCACTGTCGTCACTAGAAGCCGAGCCCACAAGCCTGTTGCTGGAGCTGCATGGTAGGCACCTGCAGGCATGGTTGCAGGAGCTGCATGGAGCCACTGCCTGACATGGTTAGAACCGTGCTCCTAAGGAAGAAGAGCCCAGGGGGTGTTCTTGTTTTGGCTTTTTTTCCCCACCATTCTCGCTGCAATGCTAGAGGCACTGCCAGAAGCAGAAAACAAAAAGGCAACGCCTTTCCCCTTTATTCTACCCTCCCATTTCCTGCCAGGATCACGCACTGGCAGAATCAGAAGGGAACCCATCTTGCAAGGAAATTCAGAAAAATGTATCTTGCCAGCTCCCAGCCCCTTCTCATACAGAGGAGGGTGTAAAGGATCATAAATGGAGCTAAAACCCATATATAAAGCACCAGAACATCACTGAACATTTCTAGGTTGAGCATGAAAAGAATAGCCTGACTTCTCTTCCCATGCCTTGCTTCTGGATCTCAGAAACAGAGGACTTAGTTTAATTATGTTATTGCCCTTTATTCCTAAGGAATTATACTGAAGGAGTCTATCTAACAATCTCTATATTGGGAGGCATTCTTTCTTTTAATTAATAAATAAGTCTGTCAATCTTGAAAATTCCTTTAACTGCTTGGAAAATGCTCTCAGACCACAGGAATCTATAGATTCCACTTAGACAGGTATTGACATGTACATTTTTTTTCTCATGATCAATGGGTCCTAGCTCCATCTACTGTGATTATAATAAGATTTATTTAAACTCCTTAAAGCTCAGCTCAAAAACCATTATCACTAAATTTGGGAAACAAAATTCAAAATATTCAACAGAGAAGGGACAATTTTCTCTAAATTTGTACATGGTAGGCATTTTTTTGTTTTGTTTTTTTGACTCTTCTAACAGCACACACAGCACTTCTCCCCTTTCGCCTTTCATCCACATGCAGTGAATTTGAGACATACCAGTCTGTATCCATCTCTGAAATTCACCATGCCTGATAGAGCCCGTTGTACTTCAGCTTAGAACACATTTCCTTGTACAAACTATTAATCTCCAATATCAAGTATGATTTGTTTGGAGAAAGTTTTTAACAGAAGATTAAAAAAATACTTCTGCACCCATGGCAACTATTCAAAATCACAGTTTAGTTGCCCTATTTGTTGTTTGGGTTACATACCAGATACAGAAGTACTGTCATAAAGGATCTGTCATTGCTACAAAGAAAAATACACCTGAGAAAGAGGTGAGATGTAGTTGGATTAGGATGTATTGTGCAAAGATGCTGTTTGGTATAATGTTTCTGGGCTTACCTTTGAGAATGCTATTTTGACAGAGAAATTAAGTCATCATTTACCACGGAATGATCCAAGAAAATGAACTCTATATCTCTCTGAAAATGCAAGTTGATGTAGGAAAGGTTGATGGAATCAATGAATCACTTCGCTGATATATTTTTGCCACCTCGGCATAGATCATTAACCTAATGGATTATGTTTTGTAGTAGATGCGTTTGTTTTTTTTTTTTTGGTGTATGTACTAAAATAATATATGGAACCTTCCCATTTTAATGGTCACTTAACCTTCACTGTGTAAAATGCTTAAGTGAATTTAAACATTTGTATTAAAACCCATACCATCTGTCTCAGACACTAAGCAGCTCGAAACTTCTGGTGGTTTTCCAATATAAGTAGCAACCATTGTTGGTTGGCATGGGCATCTTGAAGCCTCCTTTGCCTTAGATCCAAGGGTATTTTTTTTTTTTGGAGACATTGGGAAGTATTGAAAATGTTTGTCCTCAAGGTTCCATCTAGTTTTTCTCATTCATTCTCCATCTTTCAGTCCTAGTTACTTAGAAAAAAAGTTACAATAAAGGGATTTATAGCTATGTATTAAAGACTTCTTGAGCTATTTTCAAAAAAAATCATTCCTAATTTAAAAAATATTATAATAAAGTGATAATGTTTATTTACAAGTAAATGAATCTTAATATTAGCATTTTAAGTAATATACAAATTATTTTGGAGAAAACAGGTAACTCATTCATTAATTCAAGAAACATTTATTGAACATGTATTTCTTGCCAGATATTTTCTGAGTTTGGGGTTATCTTTATAAGGTAAGTAAAAGAAGGTCCTTCACTTCCCAGAGTTCACAGACTAGTGAAGAAAAACTGTAGGTAAATAACTATAATATTACAGTGATAAATTCTACAATAGAGGAAACAATAGAGAACAGAAAATAATACTCCTATTCCAAAACACAGACCTTGTTAGCATAAATCTGGATGGAAACTTGTGCTGAGCTGTAGAAGAGAAGGAAAGTCAGAAATTATGAATAATACGAGGGAGTGATAGTGGCAGAGAATGTCAGTGTGGGTGTGATCTGAGAACAGAGGTAACCAGAATCATATTTCATATGTAAACAGTGATATTACTGGGCTGCCTCCAAGCCCTATTACAAAAATATGGTTGCTGATAGAGAGCCCTCCCCAGGATTGAGGGTGCAAAAGCAAAACAGAAGGAAGAGCCTAAGTGATGTCAGAGAGCCACCCAGACCTCTGCCAGTACCACAGGTGTATGGAAGGTGCTGCTCCCAAATCCAGCTCAGCACCAAGATTGTTTTTAAGAGTCTACCCTGAGGAAGAATCGAGCAGGAGAAGAAGTAGGTTATGGGGGTGGAGAGTACTCCAGACCCCTAAAATCAAATCGTGCAGATGGCTGTGTATGTAAGACCGACCCATCCCAAGGGACTTAGCAGATCAAGATGGGAAGTTTTCACAAGGAAGCTCCACTTGCCTTTCCTTAATTCACAAGCTCTTTGCTTTCTGTCCTCTGTCTGCACTCTGACAAGTAAATGCGCGCTCACTGACACAGCTCTCGAAGAGCAAAGAAGCAGGTCAGAGTCAGCCCAGAATACTGCAAATAGCAGCACTGAAATCATTATCCAGGTTGATGAAGGCCAGTTCTGCCAGGAGAGTGCTTCAGTCAGACTTCCCAATGGGTGCTGAAGTTCAGGTGAAGTCAGTACGTCCTCCAGAAGCCTGGTGTTTTAGGAACTCTTAACTAGCAAACAGTCTCTGTGATTTGGCCAGAATTTTGATTGTCTGCTTGACACAAAGAGGTTGTTAATTTCTCATGGTGGGTTTTTAATAGAGAAAAAAAGGAACATTGAGCCAAGGAAAGTGAAGCATAAAGATTTTCAATCACTTCTTCATTTGTTTTAGTACCACCATTTCAAAGAAAATGAATCCATCAGTTAAGTAAAGATGTGGATTTTTAACTTATCAATTATACAAGACTATATGATGTTTTCTGGGGTTGTCATGCACTTTTGTAACTGCATACCTTTTTATACCGTTCTCTAAGCCTCTTGCCTTTTACTTACCTTTTGGAAACTTATTCTTCAATACTCAACTGAAGTGGCCCCTCATCCATTTTTTTAAAAAATTTATTTATTTTTGGCTGTGTTGGGTCTTCATTGCTGTGTGCGGGCTTTCTCCAGCTACAGCGAGCGGGGGCTACTCTTCGTTGTGGTGCGCGGGCTTCACACTGAGGTGGCTTCTCTTGCTGTGGAGCGTGGGCTCTGGGCGTGCGGGCTTCGGTAGTTGTGGCACGCGGGCTCAGTAGTTGTGGCACACAGGCTTGGTTGCTCCGCTGCATGTGGGATCTTCCCAGACCAGGGCTCGAACCCATGTCCCCTGCATTGGCAGGCGGATTCTTAACCACTGTGCCACCAGGGAAGTCCACCCCTCATCCATTTGGCCGTCCTGAAGACCACTTCTCCAGCAAGAATTAATTGCACCATAACATATTGCTAGTAAATTTGTCATGCCACTTATTTCTATTCTTCCTATTATTATAATGAGATCTTTGCATGTCTCTTTCCCAATCTAGATTAAACAACTTTAACAATAGCTTACATTTATCACCCTTTCACCAGATGCCTTATTTCATGTCATTCTGAAAGTACTTCCATAAGGTAAATGCTGTTATTAGCCCTTTTTACAGGTAAAGAAACTGAGACACAGAAGGTACTTTTTCAAGATCAGTCTAGCAAGTTGCTGAGTAGGTTTCTAAACCCAAGAAGTCTGACTACAGAAACTCTCTTAACCACTAAGCTTTAAATGACAGATTTTATATAAAAGAAAACTTTATCTCTACATAAGGATTCAGAAACAAAAGGCCACATTTTGATGTGTAAAGCAGTGAAGGGGACGATCCACTTATGGTGAAATATAATTATGCGTTTCCTCCTATGTTATCAAAATGCAGCAGCTTGGTTAACTCACCATCTGTATAAATGACACTTAAACACAGAACATGCTTTACGGTAATTTCTCACCTTGACTTGCATTTTGTCACTTTCTTTGAAATTAGGTCACAAACATACTTTAAAAACAGCCTTGAAGCAAGAGGTAGAACTTTCAGAAAATTAATTTCTTGATCAAAATATTTCCTGGGAACTTACATTAAATTCTAGGCATCTTCTTTTAAGAAAGATCCCACTATCTGCCTTCTAAGACTTCAAATCTGAGATTTTTCTTCTCATTATCTCCGTGTTGATGAGAAGGAAGTCAATCTTCAGTTATTTTTAATTGCATCACTTTATGTTTTTTTAATGTATGCATTGTGCAGTATAGGTTTTTACCAGATTTAGGTGTGCTGTTTCTCAGGAATGAATTTATTGTACTTTATTCATTTTTAATTTCTGCTCCTGGAAGATATAAAGCTCAAAAATGCTAGATATTTTACAAGACATTTAAGGTGAATATGCACGTCAGTACTAAAAATTAGGTGAGATTAAAGACTCAAAAATCTGTTTAATTCTACAGCAGAAGCATCTGCTTTCATTTGAAAGAGGAAAACATTTCTCTGTAAGTAGGAGCTACTTGCCAAATAATGACGTCACCCTTGCTTATTGCCGAATGTTCTACTTCCTGCTTTGGTCTTACCTTGACATTGGGTCAGTGTTTTTTCCTAAATTGTCATCTTCACAGCTGTGTTTAGCGATTATCTTTAAGAAATACACATGCAGAAGTGAATTATATTTATGCAAAAGTTGTTTCTCTTTTCAAAGTTTGCTACTGTAGTTAGGATTTTTTTTTTTAAACAATCACTTTTGTTAATTATTTATTTATTTATTTATTTATTTATGGCTGTGTTGGGTCTTCGTTTCTGTGCGAGGGCTTTCTCTAGTTGTGGCAAGTGGGGGCCACTCTTCATCACGGTGCACGGGCCTCTCACTATCGCGGCCTCTCTTGTTGCGGAGCACAGGCTCCAGACGCGCAGGCTCAGTAATTGTGGCTCACGGGCCTAGTTGCTCCGCGGCATGTGGGATCTTCCCAGACCAGGGCTCGAACCCGTGTTCCCTGCATTAGCAGGCAGATTCTCAACCACTGCGCCACCAGGGAAGCCCAGGATTGTTGTAATACAAACAACAGTGAGCAAAATCTCCAGGCTTCCACTTCAGATTAGGGTAATTAAAGAAAAAAAAATATATATATATATCTCTTACATAATATAAATATGTATGTAATTGACATCATATAACTATGTATTATTTTTGTAAAGAATTACAGAAGTCCTCTAATTTTTAATAATTCTACTATTAATATTCCCTGCAAGAAAAAATGGAAAACTGCTGATGGTGTGAGTGTATTCAGAATATTCTGAGCCAAGGTTTTTCTTAATTAAGTAGAAAACACTTTTATGCTCAAGGGTCTAATTTAGTTATTTTAATGTTTACTATTATTGATGTTACAAATCAGTTCCTTTTCAGAAAAGATGAATATAGAAAAGATGTTTAATGATATACAAATAACTAGGGGTTATTATTTAGACATAGGATGAGAAAAGTATTGATAGAAATGAAGACAAAGAAGGACCTGACATCAAACAGGAATATATCAGGTATGTGAGGTTTTAATTCCAGAATTCTGACAGTGAGTTAAAATCTGTATATTTAAATTTAATGTTGAACAAAACAGACAGTAAGGAAGTGCTTTTATAGGAAGAGATGAATGTGTATGATGTTTTGTCAGTAGTATTGCTTATAGGAAAGAAATAAGTGACAATTTAGAAGGAAGCAGATGACTAACGTGTTACTGAATATTGCAACAAGCAATTCAGGATGTGAAATGATAATTGCAGAGTTTGTATTTCAAGTCAAATTTCTACATTATCTGTGGTGTGTTAAGCATAGAATCTGTTTTATGTCTTCAGAACAATTAAAAATATCTGTGACACCAGTGAAGTGCTCTTCTGTTTCCCAAGTTCAAAACTTTTACTGTGTATTGCTAATCACTCTCTTCTCTTATTCCTCATGGTGAATATTATATTCTTATTTTGATATAAAATGTATCCTGTTTCATGTTAAACTTTGGTTTCTCTTGACTGTGTTCTTCAATTTTTCTTCTACCACACAAATTGACTAGCAATGTCCTGTGAAATACAATCACTCCATGAACTTTTATCTAAATGGCAATTTTGAATCACTGCAGCTTACATTCATTTTTTTAGAACTCCTGCACAAGAAAAGGTCACACTTTCTTTCCAGAATGGGCAATTTTTCCTCAAGTCCACTGGTCTCACAGGTGTTGATCACGTGAAACTTGAATCCATCCCACATGGATTCCCTTTGTTTTCTTAATGTTCATTCAATTCACATTTTTCTGAATGCAGTTGGTTCAACATGTCAGACTTAATCTAATGCTCTATTCCTTAGAGTAATGGATCATTAATAGACAGATAGACACACACACATACACAGACACACACACACTACCACACACAAATCCCCTTTTATGCAGGCAATCTGCAAGCTGTATCCTTAAGACATTTCTTTCTTTTTTTAAATTTTTATTGGAGTATAGTTGATTTATAATGTGTTAGTTTCAGGTGTACAGAGAAGTGAATCACTTATACAGATATATATATCTCCACTCTTTTTTTTTTTAGATTCTTTTCCCATATAGGCCATTACAGAGTACTGAGTAGAGTTCCCTGTGCTATATATCTATTTTATATATAGTAGTGTGTATATGTCAATCCCAGTCTCCCAATTGATCCCTCCCCCCTGTTATCCCCTGGTAACCGAAAGTTTGTTTTCTACATCTGTGACTCTAGTTCTGTTTTGTAAATAACTTCATTTGTAACCTTTCTTTTATTTATTTATTTATTTATTTATTTATGGATGTATTGGGTCTTCGTTTCTATGCGAGGGCTTTCTCTAGTTGCAGCAAGTGGGGGCCACTCTTCATCGCGGTGCGCGGGCTTCTCACTATCGCAGCCTCTCTTGTTGCGGAGCACAGGCTCCAGACACGCAGGCTCAGTAATTGTGGCTCACGGGCCTAGTTGCTCCATGGCATGTGGGATCTTCCCAGACCAGGGCTCGAACCCATGTCCCCTGCATTGGCAGGCAGATTCTCAACCACTGCACCACCAGGGAAGCTCCTACCCTTTCTTTTAGATTCCACATATAAGTGATAGCATATGATATTTGTCTTTCTTTGTCTGACTTACTTCACTCAGTACGACAATTTCTAGGTCTATCTATGTTGCTGCAAATGGCATTATTTTGTTCTTTTTTGTGGCTGAGTAATATTCCATTTTATATATGTACCATATCTTCTTTTTCCATTCCTCTGTTGATGGACATTTAGGTTCCTTCCATGTCCTGGCTATTGTAAATAGTGCTGCAGTGAACCCTGGGGTGCATGTATCTTTTCGAATTATGGTTTTCTCCGGGTTTATGTCTGTCCAGGAGTGGAATTGCTGGGTCATATGGTAGTTCTATTTTTAGTTTTTTAAGGAACCTCCATACTGTTCACCATAGTGACTGCACCAATTTCCATTCCCACCAACAGTGTAGGAAGGTTCCCTTTTTTTCCACACCCTCTCCACTTAAGACATTTCTTCCTGTCTTTGTTTATGGAATTATTAGTAAATGTTATAGGTGTTAACATCTATCTGTACAATTTACAACAACATAATAAGATTGCAAAATCATAGCTCATGATATTTTTCATATTTGTTACATTTTTATTGCAAATATCTGTCATCCTGAATACCAAGGGTATGTATCTTCTGTTAGAACAGGTGGCCCAAAGCTTTGAGAGATGGACAGAATAAGAAGATATAAGTGGGAAAAGGAGGAATTAAATAAAATCTCAGATTAGACATAGCAAAGTATTAGTTTTAAATATGAAAAAAACAACTTTACAATGCACAGATGAGTTTGAAATGCTTGTGAAAGTACATACTAAATCCTGGAAGCAATTTGGAATCCATGTGTGCAAATTACTCTGATAAGGCTTGAATCAAACTGATTTGCCCATAACAACTGCAACACAGTCATGTATTATCACAACATATTTTTATTTCTCTTAGATGATTTATATAGATCATTAAAACTAATCTCAAAATGTTAATTCCAATAAAGGGCATTTCTTATTGTTTCTTATAGAGTACAATTTGCAGATAGTCAACATTTGAAGCGTACAACTATCTTCTCTTCTTCGTCCTTTCTGTTTACTTGCTTATTCATTTTATCCTTATACCTGACACCCATTGTACGCTCCCCACTCAACATAGGCAACCATGTCCGTGTGCTTATTAATACTGCATTTATTATTATTGTTGTGTCTATTATGTTGTGTTCTTTTTCAAATGACTACTTGGTCCACAGACATAGAATATGCGTAAATAGGACTATATGGCATAATTTAGTTATCTTTTTTAAAGTAATCAGGAAAATTCCCTGGCGGTCTAATGGTTAGGGCATGGGTTCGATCCCTGGTCGGGGAACTAAGATCCCACATGCCGTGCAGCATGGCCAAAAAAAAAAAAAAATTCAGTTAAAAAAATTATAAAAACAAATTTAAGAAAGTAAAAGTAATTAATACATTTCTAAGATTACTCGTGTTCGTAGGTTTCTCTCTAATGTGTTGCTTCCAGCTGCCTCACAATACTCCATGGGGCACATCCACCACATTTACACATTTATTGTCCCATCTCTGTGAAAGGTCTTTCAAAGAATATCTGTTTACATTGTCCTCCAAACTATTAATATCTTGTGAAAATTCCCCCGGATGCATGATCAGGAGCAGATTATGTATATTTTATTTAACTAAGTAACTGAAGACTGCTCTCCAGCGTGCTCTCAGCAGTGTGCCTTTCCCCAGCAGAGGGTGAGGGCTTGTGCATGCCCAGCACTTGGCACTACACAGCTTTCCAGTGGAACTAAAGTGATGAGTTATTAGTGCTTTTATGTGCATTTCTCTGATAACTATGAATTCGAGCACCTTGTCTTCTGTTTGTCAGCTTGTTTGGTTTTCTCTGCTGGAAAGGGTCTGACATGTCCTTTGTTTATTCTTGCTTCAGGATTGCAAAGGTTTTTTTGTTGTTTTTGGTTGATTATCAAATTTATTGGTAATTTTTTGCTTCTTGGGTTATGCTTTGACAGTTTTATTTAAGAAGTTCTTTTTTTTTTCTTGGTCATAGTAATTTTCCAACATTTCTTTTGCTGAACATTTATTTGATATTTAGGTCTTTAGTCTGCCTAGATTTCCCATTTTTGTATGGTTTTAAGTAGGGATCCAGTTTTGTATGCATCCATAGTCAGTCCATTTTCCCACACCAAACAATCCTTCCTTTTCTTGTTGATTTGCGGAGTACCCTATTGACAGGGTGTCTGTATATATATCTGTCTATGAGCTCTCCGTTTTGGTCTATTGGTCTATTTGTCTTTTTTTGCACCAATGGCTTTTGAATCAGTCACAGCAGTCTATATTATGCTGGGGTAATAAACAACTCGAAAACATCGGTGGCTTAGAACTACAAAAGTTTATTTCTTACCCATGCTACAGATCCATGGCAGGTCCACAAGGTGCTCCAATCATTAGCTTCTCAGGAATACTGGCTTTTGGAGCAGCCTGTAACTTAGGCATTGCTATTCATGAGCCAGAAGAAAAGACAGACTAGAGGTGTTTATGTTGATAATTAAATAAATGCTCCAGTCCAGAAGTGACATACCTAACTTTGGCTTGTAATTTATCATCCAAAACAGGGGTCCAGGAAGTAACATTCAGAACTATTCAGAAATATTATATCTTGGTCATAATTTCTTAGTATCAAATTCTCTTATTTACACATTCTTAATATACATCTTCTTTATTCTTTCCCTTCCAAACACAGGGCTACTTAGTCCAGTTTTTAAAAATTATTTATTAGTGTTACTTAATATCTCCAAATATCTCCAAATTGCTCTCCAGTTTGCCTTTCCTGCTTAACAGTTTACCTTTAACCACCTCTGTCTCCAGTTCATCACTTACGTTATTACTAATGTAATTGTTCTGAATTCAGTACTGATATTTTCAATAACCAGCTCAAAGTTTGTGACTTTCTCTCATTGCCATTTGGCATGGCATTCAAGGTCTTTCCTCTACTTGCTTTTTTCTTTCTTAAATTATGCTCCAGCCACACTGTAATTTTTGTGTTTACGCAAAGCACTTTATACCTCTCTGTCTATGTTCAGTAGCTTTTTATCCTTCTGTGCCCTTCTCTCATTTGCCACCTCTTAAATTTTAGAATTCCCTTCATATTCTAATACCTCAATCTTATTTTTATCAAAGCAATCATGGTGCCTTTTGCCCTTATTAGCTTATAAATCCACACAAGTCTAATATAAGTGTCTTGAAGAAGCATGTTACATGGGATCTGTCTTTAGATTACTCTGTCTAACATGTACTTAGCATTCACTGATCTTTTTTTGAATTCATGAATTCATAAAAGAATAAGCAAATAAAATATACTAGTGATCGTCAATTATGAATTTCTACAAGGTTCAGTTCTGGGATTTAACAAGAGTTATTTTGATTCTTGAGCACCTCTGAAATTTTAGGACATGTTGAGAGGTTTATCCACCTAGATTAGACTGCCATGACTGATAAGTTGCCCTGACTGTGCAGAAGAAAGGCTTCAGCAAAGAGTTGCTGGAAAGGTTCTATGGCTATTACAGCAATGGTTAAGTAGAATTCCTATGTTAGGTAACAAGTATCAGCCATTCTTCCTGTACATCACTTGGAATTTGACAACTAGACAATTCAGAAATTTTACCTCTAGTATAAATGTATAAATAAAAATAGTATGATTACATATATATGTACACACAAACATGCTGACATTATATGTCACATAATGTAGTTAGAAAATAAACATCCCTAAGATATGTTTCCAGTGAGTTTAGTTAGATGACCCTAAAGGCAGGTGTTCTAGCCGTGCTACAGATATTTTGCATATAGGAAAATACATTATAAACAAACTGTTAAATATAGCTTCTTCCAAAGGATACACAATCCCAAGGAGCCATTGATTTGCACATTGCTTAGCAACATAATCATAACATTTCTAAAATCTAGAAAACTAAGGATGCAAAAGATATAACCCTATGGTTGGTTTCATGCCCTGTTGTGAGGTATGGAGACATTTTTTCTGTTATATGCAATGAGCAACTTAAAAAATACAGTCCAAGTAACTTATTTTTATGTAGTTTTTCTAAGGAGCATATTTTTTTAATAGTTTTGAGAGTTTCCTGCATTCTGTATCTCTTATTAGATTTGCTATGACCCCATGGTGAGAGGAATGGCTAAAATCTGGGGGGAAATAATTAGAATTTAAAGTATCTTTGACATATTTGAGAAATGGTTAGTAGTAATGCTTTGTGTTACCTTCATTCTCCAATATAGTGCTTGATCTGACTGCTAAAAACAGAATACAGAAAATTCTTTTGAATTTGAGCAAGAGTAATTTGGATCAAGCATAAGAAAACTCTTTCTGGTTCAAAGAGAAGTTAGACATGAAAGTGGATTACTGATGAAAGCTGTATTTTCCCATTCACTGAAAATCATTAAGTATGGACAAACCATGATTTGAACCAAAAAGTTAAGGTATAGATAATGGAGTAAAATTGATGGCCAAACTCTAAATGACTGTTTCCTCTTTTGCCTGCTTTATGTATCAATATATTCTTTTATTAACTTTAGGCAAATAAATGAATGCATAGTCTATCTATATGCATAATTATTTTAATAAAATCATAGAGTTGTTGTTTATTGTAAATTAGAAGTTTTTGGTGAAGGGGTTTAGGTGAAATTTCCACACAACCTACATGATAGTGACAAACCAAGCAATCAGTCTTCTCTCTTGGGAATTTTAAACGTAAAACACAGAGTTTTTTTAGGGGAAGAAGTTGACACATACACAGGCAATCAGCCATCTCTTACTGATGACACTCTGTAGTAGAGAATTTGGCCTTGTCCAAAGAGAGGTCTGCACTTTGCCCTTTGGCTTCTAAGAGGTGACCTATATCATACATGAGCCACATGCCTTTGTTTGGGTGAGGACTGACCACATCCAGTAAACACAGAGTAGGGGCTGGCCACACCAGAAAGACCAACATGTGATTTTGGATGGGAGCTTTGGGTCATGCAGTATCAGTGGACCCAGAGACTGAGTTCAGTTATGCGGGCAATCAGTCCATTAATCAATCATGTCTACATGATCAATCTCCAATAAAAACTCTGGATATCAAGACTCAGGTGAACATTGTTGGTTTGCAGTACTCGTGGCACATTGCCACGAGTCTGGGAGGGTAATGCTGCCTGAGGACAACAGAAGCTTCAGATTTGGAATGCTCTCAGATTCTGCACTGTGCATCTCTCCCTGTGGCTGATTCCTATTTGTATCCTTTCCCTGTAATAAACCATGGCCGTGCATATAATGCCTTTGAGTGAGTTCTGTAAATCCTTCTAGTGGATTATTGAACATGAGCATGGTTTTGGGAAACCCCCAAACCTGTCAGAAATGAGAGCAGTCTTAGTACTGTGCCTTCAAACTTTGCATTTTGGCCAGCTCTGGGTAGACTTGTAAAGAATTATTTGAATCTAAATTTCAAGAAAACAGAGCTTTCTAGAGAAAGGTAGAATATAGATTTGAAGGAGAAAAAAATTGCCCTTTAACCTCTTTATAATCATAAGAAACACAAAGGCCTAGCAGCTTCCATACCATTGTGGAATGATGTCATTTTGGTCATCTTTCTACTTTAAGTGAAACTAAGTAACGTTCCTAATCACTGTTAGTATTGTTCATTAAGTTAGGGTGCAGGAAAAAATAATATGAAAGTTAAGTTGCTACAGCTTCCTCTTCTATAGATGGTTATGAAATCAAAGTAATCCATTTACTTAGTAAATGGATTAGAACACCACCCACAAAAGTGGACTCTAATATTTTCACAATTAAAAAGGCCCATCAAACATTGTGTGTCATTTTAAATGGTAAAATGGTATACTGTACAAAGTACTAACCACTCTGCTAATTGCTCTACATAGACTACGAGTTTATCATTAAATGAAGCCTGTGAGGTAGAATGCTAATTTTATTCCCCTTTAGAGGTGAGAAAATTGAGAAAAGCAAAAGTTAAGTTACTTGTTTATTGACCCAACATGCCATATTGAAAACTTATAAGCAACTAAAAACATTTTTAGATGATGTTTGAAGGCAGTAAAACATCTTTTTTTTAATTTTTATTTTATATTGGAGTATAGTTGATTAACAATGTAGTGTTATTTTCAGGTGTACAGCAAAGTGGTTGAGTTATACATATACAAGTATCTATTCTTTTTCAAATTCTTTTCCCATTTAGGTTATTACAGAATATTGAGCAGAGTTCCCTGTGTTATACAGTAGGTCCTTGTTGGTTATCCATTTAAAATATACTAGTGTGTACATGTCAATCACAAACTCCCAATCTATCCCTGCTCCCTATCCTTCCCGCCTGGTAACCATAAATTCCTTCTCTAAGTCTCTGAGTCTATTTCTGTTTTGTAAATAGGATCATTTGTATCATTTTTTTTAGATTCCACAGATAAGTGATATCATATGATATTTGTCTTTCTCTGTCTGACTTACTTCACTTAGTATGATCATCTCCAGGTCCATCCATGTAGCTGCAAATGGCATTATTTCATTCTTTTTAGTGGCTGAGTAATAATTCCATTGTATATATGTACCACATCTTCTTTATCCATTCATCTGTTGGTGGACATTTAAGTTGCCTCTTTAATCCTGCAAATGTAATCATACAATTAAAAATGAGCATTGGACAATTTCCTAACTAGAAATAAGAAATAAGGGGCTAGAATAAGGATATAGTTATGTCACACCAGAGTGTCTTTTTTTTGGCCACACCACACAGCTTGCAGAATCTCAGTTCCCCGACCAGTAATCAAACCTGGGCCACAGCAGTGAAAGCCCAGAATCCTAACCACTGGGCCAACAGGAAACTCCCCACACCAGAGTGTCTTGGTGCCTGAAGACCAAGACTCACCAGTGAGAATCACACAGAATCAAAAAGAAAGAGAAATTAAAAATGCTCAAGAACTAACTCTTTTCTTAGTCATTTATATTTAAAAATGAATTTTTAAAATTAATGTACCTTTCAAATCTGTTTATCTTTAAAAATGTCATTGCATATTTTATATATGTTTTAATATATTTCTATGTCTCCTTTATGTGTTCTGCATGGAACTTTATTCCATCATTTGAAGAAACCAGAACAAATGAGAAATAAAATGAATAAAAATCGTATAAAGAAAGTCATGAGGTTCACACAGTAAATCATGCTTTTGAGGTCTTGCCAGATGTTGTCTATAAATGCCTCTGAGGGTGCTCCCCAAACACGATGATACAGTAAGGTTAGGATGCTACATACCAACTTCATTTGTAAACCTGACAGAGAAAATATAAAAAGATATAACTAAAAAAAAAAAAAAGTCACGACTCAAACAATATAATAGCAGAGAGATTTTCAGAACTTAAGATAATCATGGGTATTCCACGGTACAAAGCTGTGGCAGGAAAGGGGCTGCATCCTCCTCCCTTGTGTCTAAGTCTTAACCTATGACTCGTTCTTAAAGTTGACTCTGGATCAACGTAAAGGTAAAGGTCCAGCTTCTGCTACTTCTTCCTTCCTCTTCCACTGGCTTGATACAGACAAGCTTGATAATTTCGGAAGTCATGTGTTGAGACTAGCAGAACCATACGGTAGAGAGATTCTAATACCTGAATCAACACTTGGATGAGAACTGATCGGGCCCATTTGTTTAGTAATTAATGTGAACAAAAAACAAACTTTTATCATGTTCAAACAATTATATATTATAAGGTAGGGTAAGCCTAATTAACACACCTTTTGAAGACAACATCAACGTGCAGTCCATGGAACATTATTTGCATATAACATAGCATTATTTATTCATTCATTTGATCATTCATTTACTTATTTGTTAAATTTGTATTATTAGGTGTCTCATTACTTTCCAGGGGTCTGAGGCAACAATATAAAATTAAACAGGTAAATATGATTATTTCAGATAGATTTAAATGTATTGAAAGAGTATGTCAGGAATATATAAAGCAGTAATTTTTTAAAATTATAAATAGTATTAGGGGATACATTATAATTATTGATCTCATAAAACCTCTGTGAGAATTGTAATTAAAACTGGAGATTGAAGAAAGATACATGCACCCTTATTTTCATAGCAGCACTATTTACAGTAGCCAAAACATGGAAACAACCTAAATGTCCATCGATAGATGAATGGATAAAGAAGATATGATACATATATATAATGGAATACTACTCAGCCATAAAAAAGAATGAAATAATGCCATTTGCAGCAACATGGATGCAACTAGAGATTCTCATACTAACGGAAGTCAGAAAGAGAAACACAAATACCATATGATATCACTTACACGTGGAATCTAAAATATGACACAAACGAACCTATCTACAAAACAGAAACAGACTCACAGACATAGAAAATGGACTTGTGGTTGCCAAGGGAGAGGGAAGGACTGGGAGTTTGGGATTAGCAGATGTAAACTATTACATATAGAATGGATAAACAACAAGGTCTTACTGTATAGCACAGGGAAGTATATTCAATATCCTGTGATAAACCATAATGGAAAAGAAGATTAAAAAGAAGAATGTCTATATGTGTATAACTGAGTCACTTTGCTGTACAGCAGAGATTGGCATTACATTATAAATCAACTATACTACAATAAAAAGTAAATAAAATTAAAAAAAACTGGAGATTGAAAAAGAGTCAGGCAAGTAGATACCTAGTCAAGAGTTCTCCAGGAGAAGGAACTAATATGTGATGCAGCCCTATGGGAGTTTCTTTAATAGCAAGGAGTTACTCAATTCTGGCTAAAATTGAATTGCAGATAAAAAAATATGATTTCAAATTTTTCATGCAGTTCATATTTTTTTCCACAAAGGAAGTTTAAAGAATATTTTTGAATAATGTTAGATAAAAAATATTTTGCTATAAAACAATCCCTTAGCTTTACTTCAATTTTATATGGTAAACATAAGTTTAAAAATTCATAGTTTGTATTACAATTGCAAATTTAATTGAACCCATTCAAGTAATGTACATTTTCTTATATTTTTCTGTATTAATTTTGACTTTTCTGTACTTGTGTAATGTGCTTCTCTTATTTTTACATAGCTAAATTCATTCTAAAATAAGATAAAATAGAAATTTAGAGACTCAGTTTTACCTGGTGTGAAGGTTAATTTTATGTCAACTCGGCTAGGCTATGGTGCACAGTTGTTTGATCAAACACCAGCCTAAGTGTTGCTGTGACGACATTTGTTAAATGTGATTGACATCTAAATCATAGACTTTGAGTAAAGCAGATTACCTTCCATAAAGTGGGAGGGCTTCACACCATCTATGGAAAGCTTTAAGAGAAAAGACTGAGGTCCCCTGAAGGGGAAGGAATTCTGCCTCCATGTTGCCTTTGGACTTGAGACTACAACACAGACTGCTGCAGGAATTTCCAGTCTGCTGGCCTTCCCTGTGGGTTTCGGACATGCCAGCCCCACAATCACATGAGCCAGTTTCTTAAAATTAATATTTTCTCTCCCTCTCTCTCTCTCCCCCAATATGCTATTGATTCAGTTTCTCTGAAGAAACCCGACTACCACTAATACATTTGACTATAAAGTATCTGCCTCATCGTGAAATTTGACTTTTGTTAGATCAACCCAAGATCAAATACATCTCAGGGCAGAAAATTCTTTACTAATGCATTAAGAATTCTGAAACACAAAATGCCAAAACAGGTTCTATGGTGGTTATAGGAATTAATGAATCATTGCATAGTAACTGTGAAAAAAAAAGATTCAAAGAATATGAGATTGAAAAGCACTGCTTAAAAAAATACACAAGAATCTATTTAATGCCTTCTAGTCTAGCAAATATTTATAAGGATGATTTACTCTTTCAAATGAAGAGTTTCTACATATTGCAATTATAATATTAAGATTATTATTTTAAAGTTTATTTTTATTTCTATACGTATTTTTTCCCATTAAATAATCCACTAGATTGTGTTATGAATCCTGAGGACAAAAGATATGTCAAGGATTTATCACATAAACCTGAGAACTTTGCATTTTTTATTTTTTTCACAACTACTCAGAATGATCATCTGTGGGTTGAAGCTGCTGCATATATGAAATGAATGAATGCTCTTTGAGGAATGCAAAGCAGAATTCTTTGTTCTAGTGGTGTAGGAATTGTGCTGACAGTGAAATATTTATAAGGTAATTTTAAGTTAGATGTACTTGATAAATGCTTTGTGATGATAAAATTCACTTGATTATAAAGAAATATTTTTATTGAAATATAGTTCTTTTACAATGTTGTATTAATCACTGCTGTCCAGCAAAATGATTCAGTTATACATATATATATATATATACACATATATATATATATACATGCATATATGATTCAGTTATACATATATATATATACACATATATATATGTATATATATATACATGCATATATATATATGCATTCTTTTTTATATTGTTTTCCATTATGGTTTATCATAGGATATTGAATATAGTTCTCTGTGCCATACAGTAAGACTTTGTTGTTTATCCATTCTACATATAAAAGTTTACATCTGCTAAGCCCAACCTCCCACTCCATCCCTCCTCCAACCCCCTCCCCCTTGGCAACCATCAGTCTGTTCTCTATGGCTGTGATTCTGTTTCTGTTTCGTGGATAGGTTCATTTGTGTCATATTTTAGATTCCACGTATAAGTGACATCATATGGTATTTGTCTTTCTCTTCCTGACTTATTTCACTGACTATTATAATCTCTAGTTGCATAAAGAAATATTTTAGAGTTTGAAAAAGATGATAGCATGTTGAAGAGACATCATAAGTTCTTTAACAGCTGATTGGTTAGATGGGCCTCTGTGAGGCTCCTGGGCTCATGGGTGTGTTCCAAGAGTGAGCTTCCTGAGAAAGCAAGGTGAAAGTACTGCTCAGACAAATGTATGGACACCAAGGGGGGGAAAGAGGAGGTAGGATGAATTGGGAGATTGTGATTGACACATGTACACTACTATGTATAAAATAGATAACTAGTGAGAACCTACTGTATAGCACAGGGAACTCTACTCGGTGCTCTGTGGTAACCTAGATGGGAGGGAAATCCAGAAAAGAGGGGATGTATGTATACGTATGGCTGATTCACTTTGCTGTATAGCAGAAACTAGTATAAATTGTAAAGCAACTATATTCCAATTAAAAAAAAAAGGAAGTACCTCTCAGTATGATGATCTGCCTCTGAAATAATACAGCACCATCACCCCCACATTCTATTGCTTGCAGTTGTCTCAAGTGTCTTCCCAGATTCCAGACATGAGGGTGAAGAATAAATCCCAGCACTTGATGTGAGGCATGTCTGAATCAAGAGTCACCTTGTGAGATCATGTAGAGTGGGAGTGATCATTGTGGTCATCTTTAGAAAATATAATCTGTTGCAGGGATATAGTAGAGACATTAAAACTTCCATAGTTGTGGAAAGAATTCAGATAGTGGAGTTCTGAACGTGAGAACTGGATGATCAGAGTTGCCGTTGACTAGTCAATCTGAGAAGCCCAACGTTGGTGTTGCCGATTTGGGACAGTCTATGGGAAGGTGTGGTGACTGTTGTTACACTACCCGGCATTTAGTGATGGGGCCGTGCTGCTCTTGTTCAGCAGGGCTGGCAGTCCACAGTCAGCGCTGTACACAGAGCAGAGGGAGTGAGGACCAGCTGGAACGTGGGGAGCAGCCCTGCGGCTGTTTGTCATGTCGTGTCATGAATCTAACCATGATAACCTTCAGACAGTCATGGCATCTGCCTTCCTTCCATCTCCAAAATATTGTACCATTTACTTTTGTAAGTTATGAGAAATATAGTTCCCTCTTAACAAATCTGCCACTGTGCAGAGCACCCCACTGAACCGAACGTGATCCGCTGAGAAGCAGGTAACATAGGTGGAGTCCGCACATTTCAGCAGGCCCCTGAGCAAACTTTCTTCTCAAGCTGCTCTAGTTGAGCACAGTTAGGTAAACCTGAGAACAGGGAGACAGGAGAATTATTAGTATTTGTTGATACAAATAACATGATGTGAGTTTTCTCAAGAGATTATATAATCATCAAAAATGATACAATGCATCTTTACAAGGTAACTTAAATGCAGTTAAACTTTACGAAGCATATAACTTTTTGACACAAAGCATGGATGACACCTCTCCTTTCTTAATGTTGTTAGGTATGCCCACAAGCAATTTTGCAATATTTAAAAAAAATAATCTGAGAGACTTCCCTGGTGGCGCAGTGGTTAAGAATCCGCCTGCCAATGCAGGGGACACGGGTTCGAGCCCTGGTCGGGGAAGATCCCACATGCCGCGGAGCAACTAAGCCCATGCGCCCAAGCTACTGAGCCCACGTGCCACAACTACGGAAGCCCACGCACCTAGAGCCTGTGCTCCGCAACAAGAGAAGCCACCGCAATGAGAAGCCCACTCACCGCAATGAACAGTAGCCCCACCTTGCCCCAGTTGAGTAACCCCAACTAGAGAAAG
This sequence comes from Balaenoptera physalus, assembly GCF_965194825.1. Lineage (NCBI taxonomy): Eukaryota > Metazoa > Chordata > Mammalia > Artiodactyla > Balaenopteridae > Balaenoptera > Balaenoptera physalus. The sequence continues at coordinate 10,710,822 of NC_138882.1, forward strand.
CCCGCATGCAGCAACGAAGACCCAACGCAGCCAAAAATAAATAAATTAATTTAAAAAATAATAATCTCTGAGTTGAACCTTGGAATTCCTGAGAATAATGAGGGTCATTGAAAAGAGATCAGAAATTAGTGCTTAAGTGTAAAGATTCTGAGCTTGTTATTTAGTTTCAAGATGTCTTAAACTTTATGTAAATGAAAGAAGAATCATTGTCCAATATATCAACACATATTTTTGGTCTCTTACTCTGTGCCCAGTACGCAAAAAAGGGTACAAAAATAGAAGGCATGACATTTGTCTTAAAATTACTTACATGGGTTACAAGGAGACAGATAAGACACAAATGGGAGAGTCAGATGATGATAACTAGGTTACCATTAAAAGCTAATATGTATGGTACAGATACCAATGTAATAAAAATTTCAAAAAGAAATTTTTGTTAAGGACACGTTAGAACACTTCTTGCAAGAGGGATAGAACTGGGTTTTGACGATCAGATAAGATTTGGAGATGTGAAAAGGATTCAGGAACACATTACTTGGGTGATATGAAGAATTAATGATTTGAACAACCAAATGGTGAATTTAGTTCTTTTCTCCTTAAGAGTCTGAAATCTGTAAAGCAGAGCATAAATAAAGATGTGAAGTATAGGTCTTTTTTTTGAGAGGATGACTGAGATTGTACATGACTTACTATAAGTCCTGGGAAACTTAAATGGAAGTTAAGTGGTCATGAATACTGCTGAAAATTCCTAAACAAATTTATGGGACTTATTTACTTTTTAAATCCTTTTTATAAGCCTGCATACACAAACTCAAATTACAGTCTGTGGGCAGATAATTGAAGCTCTTGGTTCCTTTTATTGAGGATAAGTTCACTCATTTTCTACAGCATCACGATTGTTTCAGTATTGCTTAATCATGCTAAGCTTTAGCATTTAAAGCACTTTACATAATATAATTTTACTACGGCACAAGTTAATGTTTCAAAGCCTTCTCCAACAGTGTATAAACTATATGAGGATACAGTACCATTTAGGAAGAACAGCAGTAATGTGACTATCAAGACTCATTTCTTTTAGTATTCTGGTTCTCCCCAAATAACGTCTACTGGCTCTCTGAATTATCTTGGTTGTTTCCCTTTGCTGTTTTGACTAGCAAACTATAACAAATTTTCTTCTATTCAAACACAAACACTTCTTTCTAATTTCTGTGCTGAGCTTTCCAGTTTTTTAAATATTTCCCTTCTTTGGGGTTTTCATAAACAGTATATTATGCTAATGATATTAATGATCTGTTCTCTCTTCTGCTTTTCAGATCTGTGACAGGCTAGTTAATCTTCAGTGGAATATGCAAACAGAATTTCTGAATTTGGCATGCAGATACCTTTGAGAGGTAAGTTTAAAAGTTAACTTCACTAACAAAATCAGTGCCTGCAGAAGCTTTCCTATTTCGCGGTTAGTATATTGAATGTATTATCAGTTACATTTAAGAAACGTTATTTAATTCAGACATTGATTGACTGATTGTGCTTTAAATGTTTACCTTGAGTCTGAGTCTCTAAAAAGACACAGTATTTCCAAAGACTTCTCAAAATACTTTCAATAGTGATACAAGTAAATCTAGGAGTTTTGCATTTTTACTGCCAGATGCTGAGAAAAGTGAGGAAGACTTCATGAAAGAAAAGCAATGTTGGATTAATATTTGTTCTTTCTTTGTCTAACTTTCAAGGAAAAGGGTCCTTTATAGGATCTTAGTTGCAGTCATTCAAATTATTAGTAATGCAACCTTTTTGCAAATCAAAATATATTTATTAACGTATTTGCTCCCATGGTGACTAAAAAGAAAGAAAAAAGCATTCTGTGCAATATTAATTGTAATGTTGTTTGAAGTTTAAAATTCTCAGACTATTTTAAAACTTAATTTCACAGATACTAAGCACTTAAATAGTGGTTCCTCGTGTCACTGAAATGCAATTCCATGCAAAACTTAAATCTTTCTTTGACTTTCCAGAGATAAAATTGGGTATGGCATAAACCTTTGATGACAATAGCAATTGTAGCTTGAAAAACCATTTTAATCGACTGTGTACCTGGTTATTGGTTGGATTCCCTGGGAAACAAATTTTGAGATGGAGATTAGCATGCAGGATGTTTGCTAAGGAGTGCTTTTGGGATCCACGCTGTGTAAGGGAGAAAAGAAAGCAGAGGTTCAGCTGTGAAGTCATCCTAATAAAGACCTCCACTGACCCCCACAGGGACCATGGAACTGGGATTCAAAATTATCTCAAGTTAGGGTGAGGGATCCAGGCCTTTTCTTCTCATGTTGATAGTCATTAGAGGTAGAGTGCCTCTGGATGGATGTGTGGCCTTAGAGAGGCAGGTATTTTTATCTGAGGCAATCCCCGAGGAGGCTGGACATGGAGAGCTGTTTTTCGGCAGGACTCCCAGCAAATACGGGAATATTTCCATCGTTCTGAAGATCATATTCTCCATCACAATTCTCCTTATAGATTCTCTGCTGGGAGCAGCTCTTTCAAGATTCTAGTGGGTGTCTCTTCCTGGGGAAAATTAGCAACGGAAGGTAGATAGGACACATTGCAGCCCCCATCACTGTAATGATCCCTTCTCCCCTATCCATTCTAAACACACCCCCCTCACCTTTAGCAAAGACCCCTGCTGGCCACAGTGGTTTACTGGTTTGTCATGACACAGACTCTTCTCCTGGAGGGGTCTGACACCCTGCTCTCTACTTTCTTCTCAGTTGGGGATTTCTCTTCTTGTCCGTCTACCATCATCATCATCCAAGAGCGTCACTTGGGTGTAAAGTATTCCTCCCTGCTCCCTTTGTGTATCCATAGCTCTACCACCTCCTGATGACCAGGATAAATTATAGCTGCCAAGAGAATGACTCCCCCGCTTTCCTGCTGGACCCTTGGCATAAAGAGCCCAAAGGGTCCAAATGGCAGCCATTGGATATAGTTCAATGGAAGGCTTATTGTGTCCACTGGAGAAAGGGTTTACCCTTTTACGAAACATGACTCTCAACTCACAGGGTCCTCGTGGAGGGGCAGGGAGAGTATGGGCTGGGATGTGCTGAGCATCTGGGGTGGCTCAGAGAATGTGGAATCCGGCCTGAGACCCACTCTTCCCTGAGGAAGCCCAATCCTTCAGGATCTCGCCAACTGTACTGAGCAGGGAGAGGCGTCCTGGGACGAGAAACACCTGGGTGCCTGGTGCTGGCGGCCTCTCTTCCAAGACTCCTCCATAAGAAGTCTGGCTCACACCGCCTATCAAGCAAACCCCAGTCCTTGTGGATGCCTCATCCCCCAGGCTTCCTCCCAACTCCGGGTCACAGTGCAGAGATACCTGTCCACTGGGAGCCCAGCCAGGTACAGGGGGACGTGCTCTGACTGAAAGGCTGTGCAGGGGAGGGACCTCCCTAAGCTAGAAGAGGTGGGGGTGAGCTGCACCTGCGTGGGCCACAAATCCAGAGCCTTCCCATGTGCCAGCGTCCCGGGTTAGGGTTAGGGTTAGGGTTAGCCCGCCCCAATGCGGGCTTCTGGTGTAGAACCCTGTGGCCCCCATCAGACGTCTGCCAAGGTCCAAGGCCACAGCAACCCAAATGTGACACTGCGTGTCCTCGGGACCAGTAGTTCCTCCCGGCAGCTGCAGGTTTGTCCCAGGAGATTGTCTCTACCTGTTCCTCAAGTCTCTCCCCTGAAGAACAGCCTCAGGGCATGCTTCTCCCTATCTGACTCGACCAGATGCCCACAGCCTGTGATGGGGGAGCTGGTCCCTTCCCCTGGGTCCCTCCAGCAGGAATTAGTCTCCTCTTTTGAACACCATGAGGACGCTGAGGGCAGGGACAGAGTCTGAGTGGGTGGAGTGTGGGGTTTCCCGGGAAGGTGAGGAGGGTGCAGCTAAAGCCTGCAGGGCTATAGGTACAGAGAACACAGATTCCCCAAATGGCTCACGGGGATTGATGAGAAATTGGGCCACTCCTATTTCCACTTCCTGGGTCCCTGGCACATGTGGTCCTCCTACTGGGGACATAGCAGCATATAAAGACCTTTTGTTTAAAGTGTATAGTGTGCCCTGGTGGCTGGTGTGTCATCCTTGTAAGGTATTACCTCTGAGCTGGTGCTTCAGCTCTACCTTTAATGGGCTGTTCCAGTGCTTTATCAGGCTGATAGCTTCTGGATGCTATGGTTTGTGACATGAGCAGTGGATCCCATGCTCATAGACCCACTCTCACACCTCCTTTGCTATAAGGCAAGCCCTTTTGGGTCTGATGCAATATTATGAGGGAAACTGTCAATGAATCAAGCACTCTCTAAGCCCTCAAATAGTGGTTTTGGGTGAAGCTGTGGCAGGAAAGATAAACCCATACCTGGACTATGTATTTATTTCTGTTAAAATAAATAGCTGGCCCTTCATTGAAAGAGGTCCAGTGTAGTCAATTTGCCACCAAATGGCCAATTAGTCTTCTCAAAAGATGGTGCATACTGGGGGGCCCGGTTGTCATCAGTGTGTACATCTAGAGCAGCAGAAGCTAGATCAGCCTCGGTAAGTGGGCACCCATGCTGTTGAGCTCACGTCTAGCAGCTCCCATCTCTGTCACCATGGCTACTTTGTTCATGCACACGTTATGCCAGCGACCGGGTGGCTAACACAAGAGGCCGGCTGACATCAACCGCCCAAGGAATTTTGTCCGCCTGGGTTGTTGAGTGCCTTTTCCCTGGGCGTGCTCTCTGGTGGGCATCAACATGCAATGTAAGCTCTTTACAGTGTGTTTCCCCCTCTGTCCATTCACATGCCTCTCCCTCAGAACTCCTTGTCCCTAATCTTCCCTCATTCTTACTGTAGCCCTTGACCAAAGGCAAGCCTTTTATCACTGCCTAAAAATCTGTGCATACTTTTATCTGTTTATACTTCTCTTCACACAAATATCTCCTTACCATTGTCTTTTATAGCCAACTCTGAGCTGGCTTGTAGGCCAGCAGCAAATCTATTTTTGGCTTTCACCCACATACCAAGCTGACCCATAGGTAACCAAACTCCAGCACTTTCCTCTCTGGTTATGAGGGATTCCCTCAGTGTGGCCATAGATACAAGCTGAGTCAGGGGCAGTGCACAAATGGGAGGTGAGACAGAGGCTGGGATAACTGCCCTTGCAGTTTGCTTGTGCCCTTGGTTTTGTTCATGCTGAATCCCAGATGTAATAGTTCCATTGTGTTATGGTGGGTTATTGCTGGGCCTTCCCAAATTTTTGACTTGGTGAGTCTCGTAGAACTCACCTCATGATTGGCTCTTCTGGCTTCATGATTACTAGAGATTCCATGTTCAGACACTCTATCTGTATATAGGAACTGATTTTCAAAAGGTATGTGGTTCCCCATTTTAGTTGGAGAATTGCTCCTGGACACTAGGGATCTGCATTATGCTTCTGTGATTGGTTTTGCACAAACCCTACCCAGCATTTTCCCCAACACTGATACCTCTGAAACAATAGGGACTGATAGGTACAAGCCACAGATTGACTTGTACCATAGTCTGGATCTGCTGCAGAGCTCTTCCTTGTTATGGGTTTTATACATGTCTTAGAGCTTTTCGTATTACCTGGTCTGTGGGTATATGACACTTGGGCTGTCATAACATAACGCCACAGGCTGGGTTGTTTAAACAACAGAAATGTATTGCCTCACAGTTACGGAGGCTGGCAGTCCAAGATCAAGGTACCAGCAAGGTAGTTTTCACTATGAGGCCTTGCTGTGTGATCACATAATCACTCCTTTGTTTGCACACACAGAGAGAAAGAGAGAATTAGCCTTCTGTTGTCTCTTCTTAGAAGGACACTAATCTTATCAGATTAAGGCCCTACCCTTATGATTTCACCTGAATCACCTCCTTATAGGCCCTGTCTCCAAACACAGTCATATTGGGGGTTAGGGTTTCAGCACATGACACTTTGTTCTAGCAAAGATACTGTATCTGGCACATAGGCTTAAATTAAGGTCATTATGTAGTTGAATTTGCAAGTAAGTGTACTGCTTTCCTCTGGATCTATCTGATTTGGTAGAGGCCAGACTAGTGAAATAAAGGAAGATATGATGGGGACCATCACCCCTGCATCTTTCAGGTCTAAGGGTAGCAGTATTTTTACCACTCCCCACAGGATGTAATTTTATTTTTGATGTATTATCTTGGCTGGGTATGGGGTGGTGTCACGGGCTTCCACTTGGTTTTCCTACTCTGAGACCCTCAAGTCCATGACATATTGTGGTGGTGTGTCAACTACTGGGTGTATAAACTTCAATTATGTGTTCCCTAGTCCTTAGAGACTAGGGGAATGGCCCCAGGTAAAATCCAGAGGATCCTTTATGAGCCAAAACCGAGTCAGGACTCCATATCCTGGTCTCCATATGCTCACATTCAAATTTGGGCCATCATGATGACACTTCTGGTCCCTGGGTATCAAAATCAACTCAGAGGCCACAGCAAACAGTCCTAATGTTTGTGTCTCTCTCTATCTCAATGTATAACCCAAGTAAATGGTCTTAAGTCCATTTAGGGAAGGATTGTAGTAATCATCATCTTGTGATGTGCACTTGCTGTGGTAGGGCAGGGGTCTTTCTCCTGAGAACTTGACCTTTCATTCAATAAATAAATTTTGGGTTCAAAAACTGTCTCAGGCTTAGAAAATGGGTGAAAGTTCTTGACTATTGGGGAAACTGCTCTCAGCCTCCTAATGATTCATCAGTTTGTATTGAGTGTTCACTTTGAGCAGTATCCTTGTTGGTTTTCCATCTATTTTGCTCCTTAGGGCTGCAACTCTCTGAGGGCAAAGGCTCCTTGGCTGCCACACTGACTTTTCTGCTCATCACATTAATTGCACCAAGGTGGCTTCTGACACGTAGGTGCAGCCAACTGGTACTTATAACTTTGGCATCTTATCATTCCCACTCTTTAAGTGAGCCCAGTCCCATAACAGTATCTCTTGCCATCTGCCCTGGCCTGCAGAGAACCTCCAGGGAATGTGTTAGTGATACTGGTGCACCTGTCACCAGCACCTTCCTAATTGCTTTGGTAAGTGGTTCCCTATTGGTTTCTCTGTGGAACATTTTCTTCTGGTGGGTTTTGATTCTTATATAGTGTATCTGCTTATATAGTGTACATGCTCACTTCTCTGAGTCTTAAACTTCTTCCACAATCTGTTATGGAAATTCTGGTCTTTCTACTTCGCTTAAGCTGAGCCATCACTTATTCCGTTTCTAGTAGCCATCCTAGCAATTTTTTTCACCATTTCCCAGGTTCCTTGCCGAGGTGTTAACTCTTATATCCAGGAAAGTGCTCCTGTACTGATAAACATCCTTTTATCCAAATTTGTATTTTACCCATTCCTCTCAGTCCATGACCTCAGAATGTACGACTCTCTCAGATTCTGCCAATACACATTTTCTAGGTCCTTTGAAGTTCCTTCATTGTATAATCCATTTATTCTCTTTCATGAACATGTTTCTCTTTGGGCCTTATGACCAGTTATTGGCCTAATAGCTATGAGTCGAAGAAGTTGTTCATGAGGGAAGCACTTCTTTTCTGCAGAATGTTCATGAGAAATGGGAATTCTAGCTCTTAACTTGGAGGAGTGGACTCATTCTTTGTGTTCAAATGGCTCAGAAGAGTCTGGGAATTATTGATAAAACATTGGGGATAGGAGGCTAAATCAGAGATTCCTATCCAAGTTTCAAGGTCCTATTCTTTCCCAACCAGGGTTCTGACCTTGGTGTGGCAGACCTGCTTTGTTTGGGAGTTTTACCTTCTTTGGAGCTCAGTTACTCTGACAATGAAGTTCTGGGCTTGATCCTCATTGCCTAATAGATAGAAAGCAATCCATCTCCCAGTTCCCATCTCAATGTTTGTTTTTATGGACTACTCCTGGTCCTGGTAACAGCTGTTGTATGTTGGGTTCCCTGGGAATCAGATTATGAGGTGAAGATTAGCATATGGTATTTTAATTAGGGAATGTTTATGATGAACATCTGTGGAAGGAAGAGGAAAGAAGTCAGATTGAGCAGAAAGGGAAGTTGAACTGCAGTGCAGATCAACAGAGGACTACATTGGCCACACGAGGAGCTCTGCAGCTGAGATGGGCCTTCAGAATCATCCCACCCTGGACAAGGGGGCTGGACTTTGCCCCTCCACCTGACCAGTTACTGACTGCAGGCTGCCTTTGGAAAGAGGTGTGACCTTAGGCAACTCAGTTTTCTTACTTAGGATACACAAAGATAGCTGACAGTTGAAGGTCATCTTCGGCAGTGTTCCCATGGCTGGGGAGTAGTAAGTCCTCCATTTCTGAAGACGCGTGTAGGCGGCAAATTGCAGCAACCATCACTTGTTGCCACTGGAAAAATGTGGAGAACATGAAACCAGTTTGGGTCACATTTCAGTCTCTATTTATGGCACTCATTTCCTCTTTCTTGCTTCCTTCTTTTTCCTTTAGTGTTCTAGAGACATCTGTGCCCATCCAGACCATTATACAAGGGATTTCATGAATAAAGATAGTGGCAAAAGGAATGAATCTGAGCATTCACCTGAAAGAAGTCTCACAATTTTAGCTTTTCTCTGAAGTGTCACATGTAAGACTGTCATTCTCCACCTACAAGGTTACATGAAAGAGTTAGACCACCCATAGCCACTTGGCTAAGACTTCCTCATCCAAAAAGGCTTACCGCAAGTGTGACATCCATGAGAATCCCTACTTATTTCTCCCTCAAATTAGATCATATTAATGTTCATGCATTACTTTTGTAAGTATAAAAAATTAGCATTTAGTGCTTCAGGACTAACCGTAGACAACCCTGATGATGAATACTCTTGAGGAACTGAGCTTTGCTTCACTCTCTCTCAGAGTACATATTCCAACACATTTTGGGAATGTTACCTGTTACTTTCTCCTATTGGTCAGAAAGGTCGGTAGCCATTTGCAAGAAAAGTTGAGAGGAGCAGCCAGGACAGTATAAATGTCCTGTAAAAATGACAAAAGATGCTTCAAGGAATGCTTCCAGAGGAATGTGGTGAACAATACCATCATCCCTCAATAGCTAGAGATAGCTGTGGATCACTATCTCCATACTGTAGTTGGTGGGATTCACCCCAGTTGCAGGGGAGGGACAAGATTTATCTAAGACACTTAAGTGATACCACTCCCTTTCCCTTGTTGAGTTTTTCTGAATCAGACAGTTCTTAGCTAATTAGCATACAGTATTACCAAGTCTACAGAGATTTATTCAAGAATAAGCATGCAATCTGACTTTGCCAAAGAGATGTAAAGATAGGCTAGGTAGGGACCTCTAGGAAAGATGATTCTATGATCTCATGAGAGTTTCCAGAAGTGCCTCTATTCTCTTTGGGCATTGGTTTATAGGTATAAAATGAAAATTTTTGGTTCCCACAATCTTCAGAAAGACTGATTGTTCTGTAACCATTGTAACATGTATCCACCAAAATAAATTTTAATCCATTAAATTAATCAAAGACAATACTCCTCACTGGCCATAGTTCTGAAAGCTGTCCAAATGAGTGGCAACCTGCCCCTGCCCATCAGAAAGTCAGGAACAGCCACACTCCACTAATGCCCAAGTGGTCCCACCTCTAAAAGCCCAACAACCTCTGGATTCTGTGCTTCCTAAAATCTCATATAAGATCACATTCCTCAAGGAGAGTCTGCCTAAAAAGGCAGTTCTCCATTGCTTTCTTGAATAATAAGCTTTCACTTCAGATACTGAATGCTGGTCTCTTCCTTTAACAGAATCAGGGAAAGTGATAGCCATTTTGTATCTATGAAGACCTAGGATTAAAGCAATACACAGAGATGTTTACAGCCAAGAGAAATAAGGAGAAAATGATTGAGCTGGAACCATTGGGTTAGGCTCATTTAGCAATATCTCCTTCTGATGGATTTCCAGCTGCATGAGCTAATACATTCTGTCATTATTTAAGCCAGTTAAGTAGTGCTTTCTGTGATTTGAATGCAATGCAAGTTAACTGATAAAAGAAGTGACGTTTAGGCTAATTCTTTTTTTTTTTTTAACATCTTTATTGGAGTATAATTGCTTTACATTTTTGTGTTAGTTTCTGCTGTATAACACAGTGAGTCAGCTATACATATACATATATCCCCATATCTCTTCCCTCTTGCGTCTCCCTCCCACCCTCCCTATCCCACCCCTCTAGGTGGTCACAAAGCACAGAGCTGATCTCCCTGTGCTACACAGCTGCTTCCCACTAGCTATCTATTTTACATTTGGTAGTGTATATATGACGATGCCACTCTCTCACTTCGTCCCAGCTTACCATTCCCCCACCCCGTGTCCTCAAGTCCATTATCTACGTCTGCGTCTTTATTCCTGTCCTGCCCCTAGGTTCTTCAGAACCATTTTTTAGTTTTAGATTCCATATATATGTGTTCGCATATGGTATTTGTTGTTCTTTTTCTGACTTACTTCACTCTGTATGACAGACTCTAGGTCCATCCACCTCACTACAAATAACTCAATTTCGTTTCTTTTTATGGCTGAGTAATATTCCATTGTATATATGTGCCACATCTTCTTTATCCATTCATCTGTCGATGGACACTTAGGTGGCTTCCATGTCCTGGCTATTGTAAGTAGTGCTGCAGTGAACATTGTGGTACATGACTCTTTTTGAATTATGGTTTTCTCAGGGCATATGCCCAGTAGTGGGATTGCTGGGTCATATGATAGCTCTATTTTTAGCTTTTTAAGGAACCTCCATACTGTTCTCCATAGTGGCTGTATCAATTTACATTCCCACCAACAGTGCAAGAGAGTTCCCTTTTCTCCACACCCTCTCCAGCATTTATTGTTTGTAGATATTTTGATGATGGCCATTCTGACCAGTGTGAAGTGATACCTCATTGTAGTTTTGATTTGCATTTCTCTAATGATTAGTGATGTTGAGCATCTTTCCATATGTTTGTTGGCAATCTGTATATCTTCTTTGGAGAAATGTCTATTTAGGTCTTCTGCCCATTTTTGGATTGGGTTGTTTGTTTTTTTGATAGTGAGCTTCGTGAGCTGCTTGTAAATTTTGGAGATTAACCCTTTGTCAGTTGCTTCATTTGCAAATATTTTCTCCCAGTCTGAGGGTTGTCTTTTCATCTTGTTTATGTTTTCATTTGCTGTGCAAAAGCTTTTAAGTTTCATTATGTCCCATTTGTTTGTTTTTGTTTTTATTTCCATTTCTCTAGGAGGTGGGTCAAAAAGGATCTTACTGTGATTTATGGCATACAGTGTTCTGCCTATGTTTTCCTCTAAGAGTTTGATAGTATCTGGCCTTACATTTAAGTCTTCAATCCATTTTGAGTTTATTTTTGTGTAGGGTGTTAGGGAGTGTTCTAATTTCATTCTTTTACATGTAGCTGTCCAGTTTTCCCAGCACCACTTATTGGAGAGGCTGTATTTTCTCCACTGTATATTCTTGCCTTCTTTGTCAAAGGTAAGGTGACCATATGTGTGTTGGTTTATCTCTGGCCTTTCTATCGTGTTCCATTGATCTATGTTTCTATTTTTGTGCCAGTACCATACTGTGTTGATTACTATAGCTTTGTAGTATAGTCTGAAGTCAGGGAGCCTGATTCATCCAGCTCCGTTTTTCTTTCTCAAGATTACTTTGGCTATTCGGGGTCTTTTGTGTTTCCATACAAATTGTGAAATTTTTTTTCTAGTTCTGTGAAAAATGCCATTGGTAGTTTGATAGGGATTGCACTGAATCTGTAGATTGCTTTGGGTAGTATAGTCATTTTCACAATGTTGATTCTTCCAATCCAAGAACATGGTATATCTCTCCATCTATTTGTATCATCTTTAATTTCTTTCATCAGTGTCTTATAATTTTCTGCATACAGGTCTTTTGCCTCCTTAGGTAGGTTTATTCCTATTTTATTCTTTTTGTTGCAATGGTAAACGGGAGTGTTTTCTTAATTTCACTTTCAGATTTTTCATCACTAGTGTATAGAAATGCAAGAGACTTCTGTGCATTAATTTTGTATCCTGCTACTTACCAAATTCATTGATTAGCTCTAGTAGTTTTCTGGTAACATCTTTAGGATTCTCTATGTATAATATCATGTCCTCTGCAAAGAGTGACAGTTTAACTTCTTCTTTTCCAATTTGGATTCCTTTTATTTCTTTTTCATCTCTGATTGCTATGGCTAAAACTTCCAAAACTATGTTGAATAACAGTGGTGAGAGTGGACAACCTTGTCTTGTTCCTGATCTTAGAGGAAATGGTTTCCGTTTTTCACCATTGAGAACAATGTTGGCTGTGGGTTTATCATATATGGCCTTTATTATGTTGAGGTAAGTTCCCTCTATGCTTACTTTCTGGAGAGTTTTTATCATAAATGGGTGTTGAATTTTGTCAAAAGCTTTTTTTCTGCATCTATTGAGATGATCATATGGTTTTTCTCCTTCAGTTTGTTAATATATTTTATCACACTGATTGTTTTACGTACATTGAAGAATCCTTGCATTCCTGGGATAAACCCCACTTGATCATGGTGTATGATCCTTTTAATGTGCTGTTGGATTCTGTTTGCTAGTATTTTGTTGAGGATTTTTGCATCTATGTTCATCAGTGATATTGGCCTATAGATTTCTTTCTTTGTGATATCTTTGGTTTTGATGTCAGGGTGATTGTGGCCTTGTAGAATGAGTTGGGGAGTGTTCCTCCCTCTGCTATATTTTGGAAGAGTTTGAGAAGGATAGGTGTTAGCTCTTCTCTAAGTGTTTGATACAGTTTGCCTGTGAATCCATCTAGGCCTGGGCTTATGTTTGTTGGAAGATTTTTAATCACAGTTTCAATTTCAGTGTTTGTGATTGGTCTGTTTATATTCTCTACTTCTTCCTGGTTCAGTCTTGGAAGGTTGTGCTTTTCTAAGAATTTATCCATATCATTCAGGTTGTCCATTTTATTGGTATATAGTTGCTTGTAGTAATCTCTCATGATCCTTTGTATTTCTGCAGTGTCAGTTGTTACTTCTCCTTTTTCATTTCTCATTCTATTGATTTGAGTCTTCTCTCTTTTTTTCTTAATGAGTCTGACTAATGGTTTATCTTCTCAAAGAACCAGCTTTTAGTTTTATTGATGTGTGCTATTGTTTCCTTCATTTCTTTTTCATTTATTTCTGATCTGATGTTTATGATTTCTTTCCTTCTGCTAACCTTGGGGTTTTTTTGTTCTTCTTTCTCTAATTGCTTTAGGTGTAAGGTTAGGTTTTTTATTTGAGATGTTTCTTGTTTCTTGAAGTAGGATTGTATTGCTATAAACTTCCTTCTTAGAACTGCTTTTGCCGCATCCCATAGGTTTTGGGTCAGCGTGTTTTCATTGTCATTTGTTTCTAGGCATTTTTTGATTTCCTCAGTGATCTCTTGGTTATTTAGTAATGTATTGTTTAGCCTCCATGTATTTCTATTTTTTCCAGATTTTTTTCTTGTAATTGATATCTAGTCTCATAGCATTGTGGTAGGAAAAGATACTTGATACAATTTCAATTTTCTTAAATTTACCAAGGCTTGATTTGTGACCCAAGGTATGATCTATCCTGGAGAATGTTCCATGAACACTTGAGAAGAGAGTGTATTCTGTTGTTTTTGGATGGAATGTCCTATAAATATCCATTAAGTCCATCTTGTTTAATGTATCATTTAAAGCTTGTGTTTCCTTATTTATTTTTTCCTTATTTATTTTGGGTGATCTGTCCATTGGTGAAAGTGGGGTGTTAAAGTACCCTACTATGACTGTGTTACTGTTGATTTCCCCTTTTATGGCTGTTAGCATTTGCCTTATATATTGAGGTGCTCCTATGTTGGGTGCATAAATATTTACAATTGTTATATCTTCTTCTTAGATTGATCCCTTGATCATATGTAGTGTCCTTCTCTGTCTCTTGTAAGATTGATCCCTTGATCATATGTAGTGTCCTTCTTTGTCTCTTATAATAGACTTTATTCTAAAGTCTATTTTGTCTGATATGAGAATTGCTACTCCAGCTTTCTTTTGATTTCCATTTGCATAGAATATTTTTTTCCATCCCCTCACTTTCAGTCTGTGTGTGTCCCTAGGTCTGAAGTGGGTCTCTCGTAGACAGCATATATAAGGGTCTTGTTTTTGTATCCATTCAGCCAGTCTATATCTTTTGGTTGGAGCATTTAATCCATTTACATTTAAGGTAGTTATTGATATGTATGTTCCTATGACCATTTTCCTAATTGTTTTGGGTTTGTTATTGTAGGTCTTTTCCTTCTCTTGTGTCTCCTGCCTAGAGAAGTTCCTTTCGCATTTGTTGGAAAGCTGGTTTGGTGGTGCTTAATTCTCTTAGCTTTCGCTTGTCTGTAAAGGTTTTAATTTCTCTGTCGAATCTGAATGAGATCCTTGCTGGGTAGAGTAATCTTGGCTATAGGTGTTTCCCTCTCATCACTTTAAATATATCCTGCCACTCCCTTCTGGCTTGCAGAGTTTCTGCTGAAAGATCAGCTGTTAACCTTATGGGGATTCCCTTGTATGTTATTTGTTTTTTTCCCTTGCTGCTTTTAATATTTTTTCTTTGTCTTTAATTTTTGATAGTTTGATTAATATGTGTCTTGGCATGTTTCTCCTTGGATTTATCCTTTATTGGACTCTCTGCACTTCCTGGACTTCACTGACTATTTCCTTTCCCATATTAGGGAAGTTTTCAACTATAATCTCTTCAAATATTTTCTCAGTCCCTTTCTTTTTCTCTTCTTCTTCTGGGACCCCTATCATTCGAATGTTGGTGCGTTTAATATTGTCCCAGTGGCTCTGAGACTGTCCTCAATTCTTTTCATTCTTTTTTCTTTATTCTGCTCTGTGGTAGTTATTTCCACTATTTTATCTTCCAGGTTATTTATCTGTTCTTCTGCTTCAGTTACTCTCTTATTGATTCCTTCCAGAGAATTTTAAATTTCATTTATTGTGTTGTTCATCAGTTTGTTTGCTCTTTAGTTCTTCTAGGTCCTTGTTAAACGTTTCTTGTATTTTCTCCATTCTTTTTCCAAGATGTTGGATCATCTTTACTATCCTTACTCTGAATTCTTTTTCAGGTAAACTGCCTATTTCCTCTTCATTTGTTTGTTCTGGTGGGTTTTTACCTTGCTCCTGCATCTGCTGTGTGTTTCTCTGTCTTCTCATTTTGCTTAACTTACTGTGTTTGGGGTCTCCTTTTTGCAGGCTGCAGGTTCGTAGTTCCTGTTGTTTTTGGTGTCTGCCCCCAGTGGGTAAGGTTGGTTCAGTGGGTTGTGTAGGCTTCCTGGTGGAGGGGACTGGTGCCTGTGTTCTGGTGGATGAGGCTGGATCTCGTCTTTGTGGTGGGCAGGACCACGTCCAGTGGTGTGTTTTGGGGTGTCTGTGACCTTAGTATGATTTTAGGCAGCCTCTCTGCTAATGGATGGGGCTGTGTTCCTGTCTTGCCAGTTGTTTGGCATAGGGTGTGCAGCACTGTAGCTTGCTCGTTTTTGAGTGGAGCTGGGTCTTAATGTTGAGATGGAGATCTCTGGGAGAGCTTTCACCATTTGATATTACATGGAGCTGGGAAGTCTCTGGTGGACCAATGTCCTGAACTCGGCTCTCCCACCTCAGAGGCACAGGCCTGACACCCAGCTGGAGTTCAAAGACCCTGTCAGTCACTCGGCTCAGAAGAAAAGCGAGAAAAAAAGAAAGAAAGAAAGAAAAAAAAGTAAAATTAAAAAAAAGTTATTAAAATAAAAAAAAATTTTAATTATTAAAAATAAAAAAAAAGAAGAGAGCAACCAAACCAAAAAACAAATCCACCAGTGATAACAAGCGCTGAAAATTATACTAAAAAAAAAAGAGGAAGAGAACAACCAAATCAATAAACAAATCTACCAATAATAATAAACTCTAAATACTAAACTAAGATAAACATAAGACCAGAAACAAATTAGATGCAGAAAGCAAACCCCAAGTCTACAGTTGCTCCCAAAGTCCACCACCTCAATTTTGGGATGATTCGTTGTCTGTTCAGGTATTCCACAGATGCAGGGCACATCAAGTTGATTGTGGAGATTTAATCCGCTGCTCCTGAGGCTGCTGGGAGAGATTTCCCTTTCTCTTCTTTGTTCGCACAGCTCCGGGGGTTCAGCTTTGGATTTGGACCCTCCTCTGCATGTAGGTAGCCTGAGGGCGTCTGTTCTTCGCTCAGACAGGATGGGGTTAAAGGAGCAGGTGCTTCGGGGGCTCTGGCTCACTCAGGCGGGGGGAGGGAGCGGTACGGAGGAGGCGGGGCGAGCCTGCGGCGGCAGAGGCCGACATGACGTTGCACCAGCCCGAGGCATGCCGTGCGTTCTCCCGGGGAAGTTGTCCCTGGATCATGGGACGCTGGCAGTGGCGGGCTGCACAGGCTCCCAGGAGGGGAGGTGTGGATAGTGATCTGTGCTCGCACACAGGCTTCTTGGTGGCGGCAGCAGCAGCCTTAGCGTCTCATGCCCGTCTCTGGGGTCCGTGCTGATAGCCGCGGCTTGCGCCCGTCTCTGGAGCCTCCTTTAAGCGGCGCTCTGAATCCCCTCTCCTGGCGCACCAGGAAACAAAGAGGCGCGAAAACGTCTCTTGCCTCTTTGGCAGCTCCAGACTTTTGCCGGACTCCCTCCCAGCTAGCTGTGGCGCACTAGCCCCCTTCAGGCTGTGTTCACACCGCCAACCCCAGTCCTCTCCCTGGGATCCGACCGAAGCCCGAGCCTCAGCTCCCAGCCCCCGCCCGCCCCGGCAGGTGAGCAGACAAGCCTCTCGGGCTGGTGAGTGCTGGTCGGCACCGATCCTCTGTGCGGGAATCTCTCCACTTTGCCCTCCGCACCCCTGTGGCTGCGCTCTCCTCCATGGCTCCGAAGCTCCCCCCACTGCCCACCCCCCGTCTCTGCCTGCGATGGGGCTTCTAGTGTATGGAAACTTTTCCTCCTTCACAGCTCCCTCCCAGAAGTGTAGGTCCTGTCCTTATTCTTTTGACTCTGTATTTTCTTTTTTCTTTTGCCCTACCCAGGTACATGAGGAGTTTCTTGCCTTCTGGGAGGTCTGAGGTCTTCTGCCAGTGTTCAGTAGTTGTTTTGTAGGAGATGTTCCACATGTAGATGTATTTCTGATGTATTTGTGGGGAGGAAGGCGATCTCCATATCTTACTCCTCTGCCATCTTGAAGGTCTCCTGGTTCATATCTTACACAACACCCCTACTGTGGGTCAGCAGATGTGTTTCCTTCTCGCAGTCACTCAGGTGCACTGAGGCACCTGCCTCGCAAGCATTGCTGGTACCTGGCAGGGGGAAGAGAGAGGGTCTCACAGTGGAAATTAAATGATCCTGTTCAGAAGTGACATTCACCAATCGTGACTCATTTTTCAGAACATGTTACATTGTTTCATGAATCACATGAAACCACTGAGGCCTAGAAGTACAACCCCACCATGTATCTGGAAAGGAGGAAAGTCAGAAATATTTCAGTGACAGCACCAATGACCATAGTGAGTGCCACCAAGAGAGAGAAAATAAATTGTTCTGTTGCTCCTTTCCCTTTAAGAAATGGAGGTGGAAGAAAGCTCTTGATGGATGTGCCTTATCAGGGCACGTTCATACAAAGGAAAGCTCAGAGCTGAGTGGAAAGTACGGAGCTCAGTTATTCTGCTTAATGAAGGAAGGGAAGTACAAAGGTGAGAACGTCTTGAGGCAGAGAAGCTGATCCTCCTGGGTGTCAGTAAATGACTTCTACAAAGAGAGAGAGAAGGTGGCATCTAATATTTATAACTGCTGGTGCTGCTGTGTGTTCATCCCCATTACAGCCCCAGACTTCCCTACAGTCTGTCATACTGCAAAATGCCTTGTGTAAAGGCTTGTTTTTGTTTGTTTTGAATAAATTAAAGAGGTGGAGCTACACATCTCCGTGGGCACAGAGAGGAGGGAGAGAGGGAGAGGAACCTTAAGTTGAGAATGAAATACTAGGTACAAGGATGTGGAGCAAGTGTCAGTCCTGGAAATTGCACATTCTTGTGAGGGTGTTGAATTGCCCACAGAATTACAGGATACAGTAATCAAAACCATTTTATTTAAAACTCAACGGCCTGAGTCACTTCAGCTGGGATCTGAATAATATTCTAGTATATTGTCTCTCTGTGCTAGCCCAAAGTACATGCTTTACACTTGAAACCAAAGGAAATGGGAATAAGACACGTTATAGCATACTAAATAACCAAGAGAAACTGCATAGATTTTCTATATTGATAACAAAGGAAGCATGGCAATTATATGAGAGAAAAATTTTAAAGCATATTTTACACACTTAGGTTTTTCCAGACTAATTTTGCTCCACAACCAAGGTAACAATGCATGTTATTTACAGTCTACCTGTGCTTTGGATGAGAGGACACTGGATCATTTTAGCTTCAAATGCCTTTTATTTTTTGACACAAGCCTTTAAATTCACAATAGTCTGAATTGCTAAGAAAAAGCTACTATTTGCCTAGAACACTATGTTCTGTAAAAGAGAATAATATCCCTTAGCTAAATGCTTTCACACATGGAGGATTTTAATCCTTCTATTTTTCAAAAACATTACATGAAACTTAAAGGAGGTCTTCTTGTTTTAAGAACATTAAGATATATCGTTTGATTTTCCAGATGATTCACATAAACAAACAAACATTATTTTTAAAAAGATGTTTGTAAGAAGTAAATGGGGCGGTTTTTAATGTAGTTCTTTTAGCCAGGCTTCTGACATGTGGAAGGGCCAGATGCTCACACAGATGAAACAGTCAGCCAGCCTGCTTTTAAGATGCTCCCGTGGCCAGCGTCTCCTCCTCCCTCCTCATGATAAAGGTACACACCTAGGTGCGGCTGCTCTCTCTGTTCAAGGTAGATGGTCCCTCCTTTTTCCTGAACGTGCAGCGCTAAGGGACATCTCCCTGTACCTTATGTCAGCTCAACACACTCAGGCTTCACACTTGAGAAGGTGAGGCTTGTAACGTCGAAATAAGCATTCTGAGTGGGCAATTTCAGAAAATTGAAGGGCAGTCAATGGACCTTCCCACTACTCCCTTCCCTTCCTCTCTTACCGTTACTTCCCTGTGGGAGTTTTTAGCTCGGGGCCAACGTTACTGGAGAGCTCATGAATGACAGAAGTTAGGGACTGCCTTCCAACCGCAGCCCCAGCTGACTCCAGGGACCGCACTCTCTACAAGAATTTATCGGGAATACTGTGTTTCACTATGTGCAACTTCTGTAAAGATATCCAAATTTAAAGCATTTTGAAAGTAGCATGCAGATGCTGCTTTATAAAAAATGATCAACTTTTAGCTCAAATGTTACACTAAATCTTTTTTAATAGTTTTTTTTTGTTGTTGGTTTTTTTTTTTTTTTTTTGGCTGTGTTGGGTCTTTGTTTCTGTGCAAGGGCTTTCTCCAGCTGCGGCAAGCGGGGGCCTCTCTTCATCGCGGTGCGCGGGCCTCTCACCTTCGTGGCCTTTCCTGTTGCGGAGCACAAGCTCCAGACGCGCAGGCTCAGTAGTTGTGGCTCACGGGCCTAGTTGCTCCGCGGCATGTGGGATCCTCCCAGACCAGGGCTCGAACCCGTGTCCCCTGCATTGGCAGGCAGATTCTCAACCACTGCACCACCAGGGAAGCCCTACACTAAATCTTTTAAAAGCGAAGATGTTTAAGTCCTCTGATGTTTTTGCGTGGCTGTGTAGGTCCCATGATCGCGTTAAAATTTGTAGACGTGAATGAAAAGTACATAGACTTGTGAGCCTTATAAAGCTAATTACCGATTTTTATTCTTAGCTCAGTATCCCTCTATTATATATTTAAGCCATGAATATTCTTAATTTTTCTAACTGTTTATCAATACTTTAAATCATCAAGTATTGATGACATGACAATTTGGTGAAATGTGTATTACGGTTTTGAGAAAGATTCATAGGAAACAACACAAATTCCTAAAAATCAAGAGACCAATTTATTTGACATTGTTAATAACTTTTTTCTTCTTAAATAGGCCATTTCATAAGCCTTTAAGAAAGATCATTTTATATCTTTGGTTGCAATTGCTTTATGCATCTATTTTTTTATTTGCTCTGCAAAGTCTAAGACCACTGCTGTAGCTTTGCAATCTCAACTCCTAAGTCACTGAAATCTGAAATATCAGATTTCAGACTAGCATTTTATATGCTTCCATGTTTGCCTCAGAACAGCTTGAAATTTTTTATATTTATACTATAGGCATAAATTAGATTAAATTCAAGGTGGCTTGGCCTTAGTTACAATGATAAAATGGGGAAAATGTCATCATATATCTCTCTCTAAAGTTTCTTCCCTCTTTAATATTATATATGTATACACACACATATATACAAATACAAACATATAGATGTGCATATATACAAATACATAAATATATATGACCACTTTTTTGATTCCTTGCTCCTTATTGTTCAACGATTCCTTGGTTTTACTCTGTCACCTGCTATGTCCTTTTTTTCTGAAAATATGAAAAGGAAAACAAAAGCTTAGGGGAACAAAATTTGCCGCCCTAAAATGTCTCTTTGGTGTGTGGATTATTTCGAGCTGAAAACAATCAAGGCTCAAAGACTCAGGAAGAAACTTTGACCTTCCTGCTAGCAGCCTGAAAGGATTTACATAGAGGGCTTATTACAGGAAGAGAGCTGTCACCAGAGATCTCTGTAATGAATAGTGGCTAGGTGTGGAGGGGGAAGCCCTTAGAGATCAGGGTCCTCTCTGTGTCCCATCTCTCCAAGGCTCAGCAAACATTTATTTACCAAACACTTACTTTTCCACCTCCATGTGCATTGCCTTCCTCCCCTTTGAGGTCCCAAACCACTACCCACAACATCCTCATTTGTCTTCAGCTGAAGATGGTATTTAAGGTGAGGGTTTCAGCCATTCTGGTGAATTACTCACTTTTCCTGGGTTTCTCCCATGTGTACATGTTACTAAGCTTTTGTTTGATTTTCTCCTGTTAATCTGTCTCTTATCAATTAAATTCTTAGAGCAACCAGAAGAACCTAAAAGGGTAGAGGAAAATTTCTTCCTCCCCAACAAAAGTAATGCCTTTCCTAATTTGTTTTTGGTTGTGGTTTAAAAAATAACAAAACAAAAAACTGCTTTTCTTCCTCCTGCTAGGTGGCAAGTAAATGTTATTTTCAATTTGTGCTCACCTACTAATTCGAGTTAGGGAGATATCCGAATTGTTAGAAGACTAGAGTATGGGAGTTGTCTTCTCTGTCAACTGCAATAGAGGCAGCATGAAAAAAGCAACATCTGATGGGCCCTGAAATTAGGAAGGGCTTGCAAGGAAGAGAAGGTCCACATCTGCCCTATGAGAAGGGGCTGTTTAAATAACCCTTACTTTGGAGCCATCTTTACTGGAACCAAGAGAAAAGAAAGATGGGAGTTTGGTAAACCAATTGTCTCTTTAAAAAATTATCTAAGTGTAGGTTCAGAGTGAGACTCTTAAAGAAAATTGCCTTTATTCCTTTGAGAAAGTTACGGTTTGCTGATAACAGCAGTTTTTGTGTCGCCTTGACATCAACTGCCCTACTTTTTCTAGGTCATGTTATATATAGAACCAGGTTATGTTTCTCAGTTAAATACCACCTTTTGTGAGAAGCAAAAAGTGAAACAAGTAAAGATAAAGTAGTTGAAAATTTGAAGCCAAAAAGAATCACACAAATATGGGTGATTAACAACACCTAATATAGATATGACTCTTTTTCTTTCATAATCTATTGTTCACATTTTTTGACCCCTCCATTCTTAAGGAACAAGGTTATATAAAATGGGTAATGCTGCTTTGTATCTTCATGATTCATTTTCATCATCTTTCATTTTTTTCACAGATTGGTCTTAGAATCATTGAAAAATCACATTGAAGAAAACAATACTTTATGGTTGTTTATCAAATGTGAATCTGGAACTTTGAACCACTTTTACTGAAAGCTCGGAGCTTATCTCCCATAACCTTAAAAATGATATTTTTCTTTCCATCAGTGTTGCTTCCTATCTGTTTGGGGTCAGAAATGATTACTATCTGATACAAAAAACATGATCCTTTTTTACACTTAAGACAGTATAGTAAAAAGAATTCAGGAGATGTTTTATCTAATATTCCATTTTCTATCAGTTAGGATTGTTATTAAATGTCTCTAAATGCAGATTTCTTTGTTTGCAAAACAAGGAGTGGGCCAGACCCTCTCTGGGGCACTCCACTTACAACATCATAGTTCTTGTAAGAATCGTTTCATCTATAGACACTTTGCTTTTTATCAGTAATAAAAAGGTTCAGATCTTTATAAAATTCAATAGTCAGCAACAATTCTATACTTCTGAGGTTGTCTAATCCCTCTCCGATATGAAACATAAAATAATATGAATTATGTGATATATTTATGGAGATGGATATCGACTAAAAATTTAACTCTGGACAGTAGCCTAAAATCAAATCCAGATTTTTAATTCTTTTAATTTCTTATTCTATAAGTAACAAGAATGGTAACTTTTTTAAAATAAAATTCATTTACTTAGTTCAAACTGTTGAGTTTTAATAAAAAAATATGCACTGTACTTTAAATTATTGGGAGATTACAAGTATAATGATTGTTTATAAATTTGTATTTTTACTATTAATAATTTAGTCTGATTTTCTAAATTCTTATAAAATATATATTAAATTGAAGAGTAGCTCAGAAAAAGTACAGTTCTTAATATTTCTTTCATTTTCCTCCCTTTGTCTTTTTTACTGTGGTTTTTGCACCCAAATAAAGTTATGCATTTAAACCCCTTTTCATTCCCCCCTTCAGCCACTCAATATCTGCCACCAAATGAAAGTTCTTAAGGCCAAATGACCACAATAATTTTAAAAGAAACTTAAATTAACTTTACAGTGTCATAGAGTAGATTATTTAGTTAATATCATGGTTATAACAAATGGAATTGAAAGAGAGAAAAACTCTGGAATGAGAAAAGCAAAGTGATGTAAAAAACAAAACAGTTCAGTAAATTCTAAATTAAATTGGACTAAAACGACTTGAAAATATCACAAATTTAAATCCTTTGATTTTTCTAAACTCTTCACTTTGGTAATCATTTATTTCATCTCTATTTTAATACAGAGTGCATTTTTTAGCATTTGATTTATTGAGAATTATTTATAATTTTAAATGTTGAGAGTTTTATAACTGAAGAAGTTTTAGGCTTTGACCGTGACCCTTGATGTATATATGGATAGAAAATGGAAATTTTAAATGATGTTTTGTATTTCTACAAAGTATGGAAACTCTTAGCCTTTAACACATTATTTCAGTTCATATGCATATTTAAAGGCATCTAGATTATTCCTGGTGCCTAATAAACCTTCTCTAATAGGTTTTAAATGCTCTTCTTGCTTTAGCAGAAGGAACCAATTTTCCAGTGTTTAATTCTGTAGGTTTAATTCTTCTGTCTTAAAAGCCCTTCCAAGAACATGCCAGGGAATGTGATATTGGTCCAACTGTGCAGGCTCTTTTCTCTTTTATTTTATAACAATTCTTGCAGTGCATGTGCTGTCCAGGATCAGTCTCTCAGCATGAATAATGGAGACCATTTTAATTGTCTTCCATTTAGACCTTAAATTCTCTGCTTGATTTGCTGATCTAATTATATAATGTGTATATTCATTATGGGTTGCAAAGGTTTTTAGTATGTTTCCTATTGCTAGGATCAGAGGATGACTCTCATATTCCTTTAACCCACATGACTGCTGGGCAAGACCTGCCTCTGAGAAGAAGTGGTATACTCAGTATCCATATAAAGTGATGTAACTGGCCTTGTTGAATATATATATTTATATATTCACTTTATTACATATATTTAATTTGTATATTACATATTTTGAGATACTATATGACTTATATTGGGTTTTCCCCAAAGCAGACCTAGAAACAAATGTTTGAATGCAGATAATTTATTTAGGAGTGATCATAGGAAGTATGAAAGAAAAAGAGGTAAAACAGAAATAGGGGCAAGAGAAAAGTCAAATAAATGTGCATTTATTAATGGTTTATCACTATAGTCAACTGGGACTCAATCCCATTGGGGGAATTTCTGAGAAACTTGCCTCTGAATTATCTTACCAGGCAATGGGAGCCTAGGACACTGATGTACAGACTCCCACACTGGGCAGAAGATTGCTCTGGGAACATCTCCATCCCTCACACATCCCTGTCAGAAACCACAATTTCAGGTGCACTCAGGTACATCAAGGGGACATGAGATAAGACACATTTCTCCTGATAGAGGTTGTTTGCCTGGTGGTGTGACCTACACCTTTATCCCTGAGGGGTATGAATTTCTGGTTACCTTGCCTTTGTCAGGCTACGGTGTCTATAATTGTTTCCCTGGTATTATTACTGGGCATGAGAACATCAAGAGATGCCACAGCATAGTATTCAAGTTCCAAGACATATTTCTCCTTGTTCTCAATGTGAATCATCCACTCTAGATACTTATGATAGTAATTCCTTTCTTTGTATTCTTGTCCATTGGTGTGAAGTGCCCAAGATGATTTGGTATCAGTTGTAGTTTTGGGTTTAATGAAACTCTTTCTACATCTTCTGGTTGAAGAAGCATCCCCCTGCTTCACCAATGCAGGGCACTAGGATGACTTACTTTTAGAGCCTAAAGTTGCGTGGGAAGGAAACAAAAATTCCCCAAATAGATCACTGAGAGTGGTGATAAGAGCCATTCCTACTTCTGCCCCATGGTTCTTGGTTCTATGTGTTCTAGGTACTGGGCACATAGCACCATCTAACTGTCGTTGACTCACTGTTTATACTACATTCTGAAGGAGATTGCTCCAACTCAGCAGAGTGTCTCCTCCTAGTTGTTACCTTAGATGAACCTTTGAGTATTCATTCTAAAATTCATGGCATGAACTTCTGGGTGATATACTATATGATAAGACTAGTGAATCTAATAGGTGCAAGTTCATTATTACAACTCCTTTGCTATAAAATGACTTTCTTGGCCTAAGGCAATACTATTTAGTATACCACACCAGTAAATCTGTCAGGACTAGGATAGTAGTGCTTTGGCAAGGGGAAAAAACCCCCATCATTCCAGAATACGTTTCAGTTGCAGTAAGGATGAATCATTGCTCCGTTCATGAAAGATGAAGTTTGATGTGTACAACATGCTTGAAAGTGGTTCTCTGCTGTTGTAAGTTCAGATATTCAGCAATATCTGTAACTATAAAGGCCTTGGTAAAACTGAGTCCTTGCCTTCGTGCTCACGCATAGCCTTCATCCTTGCTAACATAGACACTCTGCTCATTGGTTAATTGTGCAAGCAGTGAATAGTCAAATACAGAGGCCATCTGGTTAAAGACAGAGGTCAAAGGCAAAGACTGACATCTACTGGACAAGTCATCTTATCCACCTGGTTGTTCAGTATCTTCTCTGTAGTAGATGTTCTCTTGTGAACCTTGACGTGACACATAAAAATCTTCATATTTCAGGTCCATTCATGTAGACCCACCCACATTCCTCTTCACCATAACTCCTTTATTCAATCTTCCAATATTGTTCCTTCTAGTTTCTAACCAACTAACCAAGCCATTTGCCATTGCCCAACAACCTGTTCGCATCTTTATCTCAACCACTTATTCCTCCCTAAAAGGAGGTAATCAAGTGTATTGCTTAAAGTTCTTACCACTGGGATGATTTCTCTTCACCATGTCATTAGGGCCACCCCTGAGTGGAGCTGTGTGTGGAAATGCCCATTTTTGGCTTCCCCTCAGACACCAAGCTCTGGAGTCACCTGACAAATGGTTTAAAGATGTATTACAAAGATACTTCTAGAAAGTTATTGCCTCCAAAACTCAAAAAGGACCACCGTATACCTCTTTCATAGTGGTAAGAATGTAGTAACTTGTCTTTTACCATGTAGTGGATGTCCCCTTCCTCCCTAAGATCATTGGACCGCTAAAAATGTTACTGATGGGGCAGGACGCTGATTATTGTATAGTTTCTCTCTTACCCTCTGGCATATGTGTGTCTTACCAGGGGATCCATTATGTTCTTGATACTTCTGTTCACTAGGTTCACTTAGCATAAAGTCATCAACATGGTAGACCAGTGAGCTATTCTACAAAGAGTCAAGATTGTTAATTTTTCTAATAGAGAGTATGGGAGTTAAAATAGCCCTGGGAAAGTCAGTGAATATGATTTGATTTCTTTCTCAAGCGAATATGAACATCTTTCCTGATGAGGAAACCACATTCTCTGGATCAGGGTTTGGCAAACTATGGCCCATGGGCCAAATCTGACCTATAATCCATTTTTAATCCATTTTTAATTTATAATCCATCTGGAAGCTTTTAAGTTGAAAGTTTACAAGCAGAGAAATCTATCTACCTATTTTTTTATGTGCTTTTCATGTGTGAAGTAGGCTTTCAAGGGCTCAACTTGAATCAAAAAGAAAAAAATGGGAACCCTAAAGTCCCTGGAATATTTCTTACCTTTTAAAAAGGGTTAACTGAGAAAAGTAGGAAAATGGAAAAATCACAGATATTGATCAATATTCTGTATAAAAAAGTAAAAGAAATAAGCCAATTAAAATATAAAACCTAACATATTTTCTGATTTTTAAAAATTTCCTCCTAACATGAAAAAAATAAAAGTTTGTCCACCTTTTTAAGCTCACAGCCTTGCACTCATCACTGAAGTGTTTATTATAGGTAGAGAAAACTACACTTTTGAAAGCTTCTTCCTGTCTCTTAAAATGTCACTCCCTAGAAATACAGTTTCCGGAGTTGCTTTGAGGAGAGAATAGGTGTGCAAGAGCATTACCATCATGAGTATTTACCGCCATGTTGCCATTTGCAATGATCTCCCAGCTAGATGCTCTATTGTGACTTCTCCTGAACTGAATATAGCCTCTGCACAACAGCAAAAATTACATTCCTCAAATAACTCCCATGTTGGAAACCTGTTTTAACATCCTGTTGCTTCTTCCTTTCAATATAAAACTGTAACATGGGCACATTATTATTTTCTATTATCAGTGCATCTTTGATTTCATTGTGAGTTTTTAATTAATAGGTCATTACAATCAGTGCTTCTCTGCCTTAGAGTCCCATAAACTTTTTAAAGCAATGAGTCTTTTTTTTTTTTTTTTCATGTTTATACATCTTTAAGTAACATAATAAAAATTAAATCAACATTCAGTAATGAGAATTATTTTCTTTTTTTTTTTTAAATATTGGTCTTATCCAATGAGCTAGGAAGTGTTCCCTTCTATTCTGTTTTTTAAATTTTTATTTATTTATTTATTTATTTATTTATTTATTTATTTATAGCTGTGTTTGGTCTTCGTTTCTGTGCGAGGGCTTTCTCTGGTTGTGGCAAGCGGGGGCCACTCTTCATCGCCGTGCGCGGGCTTCTCACTATCGCGGCCTCTCTTGTTGCGGAGCACAGGCTCCAGACGCGCAAGCTCAGTAATTGTGGCTCACGGGCCAAGCTGCTCCGTGGCATGTGGGATCTTCCCAGACCAGGGCTCGAACCCGTGTCCCCTGCATTGGCAGGCAGATTCTCAACCACTGCATCACCAGGGAAGCCTGAGAATTATTTTCTTAAAAGGAATCTTTTTTATTTTTACTATAAAGTGAATTTTAATTGAATTATTACAAGAAATGAAAATAAAAGGGATCTCTGATAAGCATGACACAAATACTAAACTGACGAAGTAAAGCATAAAAAAAAGTACAGAAGAATTTCATTTATAAATAATGATGCAAAAATCCCAAGTAAAAATATTATCAAACAGTAGTACATTTAAAGAATAATACACCAACTGAGATTTATTCTAATAATGGAAGAATCGTTCCATATTAAGTCATCTATTAATGTATTATTAGTAGATAAAAAAGAAAACCATATGCTATGTTCACAGATGTTAAAAAGGAAACAATAAAATTGACCATTTTACTCTTGGTAAAACTCTCGATAAAATAGGAATAAATACATACTTTCTTAACATGATACAACAATATGCCTTAACCAAAAAGAGAACATCATGCTTAATGGAGAAACACTGGGAGCATTTACATTAAAGTTAGGAACAATACAAGGATATTCTTTTTTTGTAGTGTCTTTGTCTGGTTTTGGTATCAGGGTGATGGTGGCCTCATAGAATGAGTTTGGGAGTGTTCCTTCCTCTGCAATTTTTTGGAAGAGTTTGAGAAGGATGGGTGTTAGCTCTTCTCTAAATGTTTGATAGAATTCACCTGTGAAGCCATCTGGTCCTGGACTTTTGTTTGTTGGAAGATTTTTCATCACAGTTTCAATTTCATTACTTGTGATTGGTCTGTTCATATTTTCTGTTTCTTCCTGGTTCAGTCTTGGAAGGTTATACCTTTCTAAGAATTTGTCCATTTCTTCCAGGTTGTCCATTTTATTGGCATAAAGTTGCTTATAGTAGTCTCTTAGGATGTTTTGTATTTCTGCAGTGTCTGTTGTAACTTCTCCTTTTTCATTTCTGATTTTATTGATTTGAGTCCTCTCCCTCTTTTTCTTGATGAGTCTGGCTAATGGCTTATCAATTTTGTTTATCTTCTCAAAGAACCAACTTTTAGTTTTATTGATCTTTGCTATTGTTTTCTTTGTTTCTATTTCATTTATTTCTGCTCTGATCTTTATGATTTCTTTCCTTCTGCTAACTTTGGGTTTTGTTTGTTCTTCTTTCTCTAGTTTCTTTAGGTGTAAGGTTAGATTGTTTACTTGAGATTTTTCTTGTTTCTTTAGGTAGGCTTGTATAGCTATAAACTTCCCTCTTAGAACCGCTTTTGCTGCATCCCATAGGTTTTGGGTCGTCGTGTTTTCATTGTCATTTGTCTCTAGGTATTTTTTTATTTCCTCTTTGATTTCTTCAGTGATCTCTTGGTTATTTAGTAACGTATTGTTTAGCCTCCATGTGTTTGTCTTTTTTACGTTTTTTTCCCTGTAATTCATTTCTAATCTCATAGCGTTGTGGTCAGAAAAGATGCTTGGTATGATTTCGATTTTCTTAAATTTACTGAGGCTTGATTTGTGACCCAAGATGTGATCTATCCTGGAGAATGTTCCGTGCGCACTTGAGAAGAACGTGTAATCTGCTGTTTTTGGATGGAATGTCCTATATATATCAATTAAATCTATCTGGTCTTTTGTGTCATTTAAAGCTTCTGTTTCCTTATTTATTTTCATTTTGGATGATCTGTCCATTGGTGTAAGTGAAGTGTTAAAGTCCCCCACTATTATTGTGTTACTGTCGATTTCCTCTTTTATAGCTGTTAGCAGTTGCCTTATGTATTGAGGTGCTCCTATGTTGGGTGCATATATATTTATAATTGTTATATCTTCTTCTTGGATTGATCCCTGGATCATTATGTAGTGTCCTTCCTTGTCTCTTGTAACATTCTTTATTTTAAAGTCTATTTTATCTGATATGAGTATAGCTACTCCAGCTTTCTTTTGATTTCCATTTGCATGGAATATCTTT
Organism: Balaenoptera physalus; assembly: GCF_965194825.1. Lineage (NCBI taxonomy): Eukaryota > Metazoa > Chordata > Mammalia > Artiodactyla > Balaenopteridae > Balaenoptera > Balaenoptera physalus. The sequence continues at coordinate 10,740,446 of NC_138882.1, forward strand.
TTCCATCCCCTCACTTTCAGTCTGTATGTGTCCCTAGGTCTAAAGTGGGTCTCTTGTAGACAGCATATATATGGGTCTTGTTTTTGTATCCATTCAGCCAGTCTATGTCTTTTGGTTGGGGTGTTTAATCCATTCACGTTTAAGGTAATTATCGATATGTATGTTCCTATGACCATTTTCTTAATTGTTTTGGGTTTGTTTTTGTAGGTCCTTTTCTTCTCTTGTGTTTCCCACTTAGAGAAGTTCCTTTAGCATTTGTTGTAGAGCTGGTTTGGTGGTGCTGAATTCTCTTAGCTTTTGCTTGTCTGTAAAGCTTTTGATTTCTCCATCAAATCTAAATGAGATCCTTGCCGGGTAGAGTAATCTTGGTTGTAGGTTCTTCCCTTTCATCACTTTAAGTATATCATGCCACTCCCTTCTGGCTTGCAGAGTTTCTGCTGAGAAATCAGCTGTTAACCTTATGGGAGTTACCTTGTATGTTATTTGTCGTTTTTCCCTTGCTGCTTTCAATAATTTTTCTTTGTCTTTAATTTTTGCCACTTTGATTACTATGTGTCTCGGCGTGTTTCTCCTTGGGTTTATTCTGTATGGGACTCTCTGCGCTTCCTGGACTTGGGTGGCTATTTCCTTTCCCATGTTAGGGAAGTTTTCGACTATAATCTCTTCAAATATTTTCTCTGGTCCTTTCTCTCTCTCTTCTCCTTCTGGGACCCCTATAATGCGAATGTTGTTGTGTTTAATGTTGTCCCAGAGGTCTCTTAGGCTGTCTTCATTTCTTTTCATTCTTTTTTCTTTAGTCTGTTCCGCAGCAGTGAATTCCACCATTCTGTCTTCCAGGTCACTTATCCGTTCTTCTGCCTCAGTTATTCTGCTATTGATTCCTTCTAGTGTAGTTTTCATTTCAGTTATTGTATTGGTCATCTCTGTTTGTTTGTTCTTTAATTCTTCTAGGTCTTTGTTAATCATTTCTTGCATCTTCTCAATCCTTGCCTCCATTCTTATTCCGAGGTCCTGGATCATCTTCACTATCATTATTCTGAATTCTTTCTCTGGAAGGTTGCCTATCTCCATTTCATTTAGTTGTTTTTCTGGGGTTTTTTCTTGTTCCTTCATCTGGTACATAGCCCTCTGCCTTTTCATCTTCTCTATCTTTCTGTAACTGTGGTTTTTGGTCCACAGGCTGCAGGATTGTAGTTTTTCTTGCTTCTGTTGTCTGCCCTCTGGTGGTTGAGGCTATCTAAGAGGCTTGATGGGAGGCTCTGGTGATGGGTAGAGCTGACTCTAAAGCAATGAGTCTTATCTCTCACTAGAGTTCATAATGATACGTCTATTCTAGATAAGTTAATCTTCCTACGTTTTTGTTATGGCTCTCAGTCAGGCAAACTTTCCTCCCACTGGCAATGTCTTTTTCCCTTCTCTCTGTTTATTTAAGCCCTATATATCCTATAATATCCAATTAAAGTGCCATTTTTAAAAGAAAGTCTTCCCAAATGAAGGGCATCATCTGGTAACATGACCTTTACCTGAAGTCACAGCTTTTGGAAATACCCCTCGGAGATTAACTCTATGGCTGCCTTGTTTTACTCTTAAACTCTTGCATTATTTAATGCCACAGTCAAAAAATTCAACAAGCACACATGTGAATATATGCCTGGTAATTTCACATATATTTTATTTAGTCCTCACAAAATACACACAAGAAATGTGTGATTATTTTTATCTTTCAAGGGAATAAATTGTTCATTAGTAGAATAAATAATGTCCCCAAGCCACACAACTGATTAATTTCAGAGAGTTTAAGAGATTCCCAGATCTCTGACTCTAATTATAATGTGCTCTTTCTATATGAAGGCTACCATTTTTTTCCCAATAGATTCTAAGTTACTAAAAACAGGCCTATGTCTGATGCATTTTTATGATCCACTGCTCTTTCCCGAGTACCTTGCAAACAACAGAAACAAAATACATACTTGTTGACTGAAATTCATCAGGCAGCCCTCTCTCCTAGAATATCCACCTTTCTGAACAACCCTTAACTAGTTCCTATGCATCAGCCAGAAGAAATATCATGTCTCACCTAATTTATTAGACCATGGCTATATACTCCATTTCTCAGAGTCTGTGTTCTCCTAATGCACTTTTTCTTGTTGGGTACCTGATCATATAATACCTTGTTACCTGCTTCATATTTCACATGTCAAATATTTTATAAATTGTCATTCTTTCCAGGGCCTTGTCCAAGACAGTTAATATCTGAGAAGACTCAGAGGCACAGCTCTTCTTCTTCAAGGTTTTTTCTTAGTCTTTGATTTTTAGGAGTTTGAATATGATATACATAGGTGTAGGTTTTTTAGTATTTATTATGCTTGGTGTTCTCTGAGCCTCCTGGATCTGTGGTTTAGTGGCTGTCATTAATTTTGAAAAATTCTCAGTCATTATTTCTTCAACTATTTCTTCTATTCCTTTTTATTTTCTTCTTCTGATATTAACAATACAGTTTTTGGACATTCTGTTCCATCTTTTTTATTCTTTTTTCTCTTTACATTTCGATTTTGGAAGTTTCTACTGACATATCTTCAAGTTCATTGATTCTTTCCTTGGCTATGTCCAATCTACTGGTGAGCTCATCAAGCACGTTTTTCATTTCTGTTAGAATATTTTTGATTTCTAACATTTTCTTTTGATTCTTCCCATGGAGCGCCCATTGTTCTGTTTCCATTACCTTTCTGTTTTTGCATGTTGTCTGCTCTTCCCGTTAGAGCCCTTGGCATAGCAATCATAGTTATTTTAAATTTCTAGTCTAATAATTCTAAATTCTCTGCCATGTATGAACATTCAGATTTATCAATCTAGAAATTTATAAATTTATTCATTTAGTAACATCAGATTGTTTTTTTGTTTTTTTGTTTTTTTTTGCCTTTTAGCATGACTTGTAACTTTTTGTTGAAACCAGGCATGATGTAACAGGTAAAAGGAACTGAGGGAGATAGACCTTTAGTGTGAAGTTTTCATTTTCCTCTGACTAGGAGTTTGGCTGTTTATATGGTTTGCTGTAGCCTTAGTGTCAGTGGTAAAATTGTCTCTTGTATCTTTGTTTGTGTCTCTCCTGTTGTCTTTGGGTGTCCCTAGAGACTTCTTAAGTCAGATCTGAGGCTTGCAGTTTTTTAACTGGAATCTTCTACTGTTTTACAGGAATTCTATTGTAGTGATGGTAAGGCGAGTGAGGAGGAAAAGCATTCTATAACCCTATGATTAGGTTTGTGTCTTACAGTGACCTTAAATTGGGTATTTCTCTTCCTCCATGTGGAAGTCTAGAGGGGGCTGGAATTGGGTGTTTTTCTACACCCAGGTCAGTGGGTTAGACTCTGGTAAAATAGCTTCCTTTCACAACAGGCCTTGTGAAGGAGAACAGAAAGCTCTGGGCATATTTCAAAGTGGTTACATTTCCCCACTCCCTGCTGGAAGTGCTAGGGAATTATTCTGTGATCTTCACAATAAGAACCTTGTAAGGCAAAATGTGGAAGCTCCTCTAAGACTGGTCCTCTTTGGAGTTTTTAACTTTCAAGCTAGTCTACACTGAGCCTCCAGCCATCAGTCAATTATGGTTTAAAATGTTCTTATTGGTATTGGCTTCAGCTGTGGGCTTCTGCTTCTGGGCTTCTGCTCCTGGTGAGTTGTGATTGTCTGTATACATCTGTCTGTCTAGTTTTCAGGGCAGCAGTTTGCCCTGTCACCTCAATTCTGATGGATCTAAGAATAGTTGTTGATTTCAGTTTGCTCAGTTGTTTTATTGTTATGAGTGGAAGTGATGACTTGCAGGCTCTTTATATGTCAGACTGGAAACCAGAAGTCATATTTATAAATATTTTGCCAAGTTATTGGATCTTCATTGCTTTCTCATTCACCTTCTATGTCTCTGGAGCAACCAAGACTAAAATGATGTGAGTCACATAATCTCGAAAAAAAAAGGGGGGGGAGGGGAATTGCTGAGAACTAAAGAGGGAAGAAAAAGAGGTGAAATTTGAAAAAGTTAACCTCCTCATTATTCTGCTTGAATTGTTAAATTCTATTTTCAGGACGATAAGTTTAAGATATGGCGTCTAACATCATGCAGTTTGTCCAGTACACCCCAAAACTTAGAGGTCTTGCTCTCAAGAAATTTGTTTAAAAGTTATTTCCTAGAATAGAACAGTGGATACTCTTCTGCCCCTTGAATGAAGGGAATCTACATTTTTTTTTATCATTAACGTTATCTGCTTTACTTAATCACACAATTACTCTTACAAAAATAATCTCACAATTTATTGTACTTTTTTATATTTCTGATACTTTTTTAGTAACGACAACTAGTAGATAAATAAATGAAATTATTTTTATTGACCAAAGTAAGAGAATAATATGTAAATTTTGATTTTCCACTTTACTGGTGCAAAACAAAATATCAGAACAGTTGGAGTAAATGTCACCATGTTTTTGGCTTTAGTATCTCTTTCCCCTACATCATCTTTAGGAATGACAGTCTGCTTCCAGTGAATTCCCCCTCACATCTGTAAATATGATCACTGTTTTTGAAATTGAGAAAGGAGAGTAAAATCAACCAGAGAACTGACATATAACCTTCCACTAGGGAGAAGTTAATAGCTATATCTGGGAAATTTTTCTTCAGAAAAAAAAAAAAATTACACCACAAGAGATGATTTATATAACTAGATTAGATTAAACACAAATATACCATAATGAAAAGAAAAATGTGTAAAGATATCTGAATGAGGGAAAATAAATTTTTATTTAACCCAGATGGTCTGGGGGATTTTCAGAACCAATTGAGAAGCTCCTATAAGCAGTTTAGCCTTTCTTATAACATGTATTTTATGCCCTAGCACTGCTGTTCACATTCTCCAAACACACCCTGACTCTGTTGTAGGTGTTAAATGCTGCTCATTGTATTTGCAGTGTTTGACATTGTGAACATTTTTCTCCTCTTTGCTTCAGTCCCTTGAGGACCAGGCAAAGACTCCACTATTTCTATACATCATGTTCTTTTCACCTTCATCTGACAACTGAGTTTTGTTCCACACATATCCTACCAAATGGGGAGGTCGTTACAGTTATGGAATGGCACTTTTAGAGTCTGTTTCCACTAGATATAAAGACATCTACCTACTTATTTTTCCAATCGAGTTTTTCATTTATCACATTTTTTTTGTTTTGCTTGGATGGAATTTAGAGCTCTATAAATGAAGTTAACAAAATGTTCCCAAAGGAGTAATTATTTTAACCTGTGAGAAGAAACATATGCTATTAGGTACCACTCGATCAATTTCTTGAGCCAAAGAGAAATAATCTAGAATGAAATGTAACTAGCTAATTATACTTATCTAAATGAGTGATGAGTGTGATAACCCCATTATTTTAATGGGGTTAGAGTTTTTTTTTAAATTAATTAATTAATTAATTTTATGTTTGGCTGTGTTGGGTCTTCGTTTCTGTGCGAGGGCTTTCTCTAGTTGCGGCAAGCGGGGGTCACTCTTCATCGTGGCACGCGGGCCTCTCACTGTCGCGGCCTCTCTTGTTGCGGAGCACAGGCTCCAGACACGCAGGCTCAGTAGTTGTGGCTCACGGGCCCAGTTGCTCCGCGGCCTGTGGGATCTTCCCAGACCAGGGCTCGAACCCGTGTCCCCTGCATTGGCAGGCAGATTCTCAACCACTGCGCCACCAGGGAAGCCCTAGAGCTTTTTTAAAAATAAAAAAAAATCTAACTAGTTTCTTAACATTTGGGAAAAGATAATATGTGTAATATTTGAAGAATTTGTAGACTTCACTACTGGAGGAAATTAGAAACCAGAAATCTTATCTGTCCACTTAATATTTTCCTGGGTTTCTGGGACATAACATAATAAAATGCATCTGTTTGAAATGTACTTAGGTAATTTATGTTTTAAGTTGTTAACAAGTTAAGACAATCTGATGACTTTTTCCAAATAGTATATAATGCACAAAAGGACATTTAAAATGAAAGAAAAAGAAACAGAAAGAAGGAAGGGTGAAGAAAAGAAAACCTACTGGAGCAAACCTAAGGGTTATGATTGGGAGACATACTTTTGGTTGTATTTCTCCACTAAATTGACCTATCAGTCTCAAATTTTTTGGAATAAACCAAAGGCATCTTGAGAGATATTGAAAAGTAAAGCTTGAAAAAGTATGGAAGAAAGAAAATATATTTTAAAAACTATAAATAACATTTTAAAAGCTATAAATGACAAATGGCAGTTAAGTGGCAAACGTGGCTATCTTTTTGATTAATTTGAACTTAGGAACTCATGGCTTATTTATCAAAGCTAAACGTATAAATTATTCCTTCTTTCATAATTGCTGTAGCCGCAAATTATAGACAATGCCAATGACAGAGATATTCGAGTTAGTGATGATATTTGAACTAAGTTATCCAAATAGGGTGAAGGTATCAGAAGACATGATATATTTGCTTCCAAACTTGTTCTTCAAGCACCTTTATCCTGGATGAAAGAGAAAGAAAACAAACAAACAAAAAAGAAACAGTACCTAAAATAGCAATAATAATAATTTTTTAAAAAGAAAGAAGATATCCAAATCCACTGAAAACAAAGAATAGAAGTATCTATGAGATAGAAACCAGAAGCAACTATTCCTATATCAGAGCCCTTTGGCATAGTAGTAGGAAACACAATGACCACAGTGACCCCCAATGGTGGTCATTATATTCTCTGCCAATCTGAAATAAAACACCCTAACTGGAGGTCCACCACTGGAGGCTTGCCCCCATTCACCAGTGGTGTGGCCTGGCTGAAATGAATGCTGCACTAACCAACATTTGATAAGCCAGATTGATTTATCCATGGAAATTTCTTTCTGAAATGGTGCTTCTCTGTTCATCTGGCACCTCTATTTCTGTGTTTGATAGCAGACTACAAATACAAGGTGTACTTTTACCAGCACTGTGTGAAATTTTCCATTGCTCTTTACCTACACAGTTTGTTGAGTCTTTATTTTTAGCCTTATTTCAAGGGATGCACACATGTATATGGCATTGCATTTTTAATTTGCATTTTGCTGATGATAAATGACTTTGAACTTTTCTTATATGTTTACTGATCATTTGGGTACCATCTACCATGTTTGTATGTTCATGATGCTTGCCTTTTTTTTTTCTTGGTATTGGGTTTTTAGTTATATAGACCTACAGAGTTCTTCTTTTCTTTTTTTTAAAAAAAGTATATTCTGGATGTTAGCACATTAGCCTTTATGTATCAAAAGTGTTTTCCCTACACTTTGGCTTGCCTTTTCACTCTCATATAGGTTCTTAGGGTGAACAGAATTTTAATTTTTTTTTTTTTTTTTAGAAATTCACATTCTTTTATTTATTTATTTATTTATTTATGACTGTGTTGAGTCTTCATTTCTGTGCGAGGGCTTTCTCCAGTTGCGGCAAGTGGGGACCACTCCTCATCGCGGTGCGTGGGCCTCTCACCATCGCGGCCTCTCTCGTTGCGGAGCACAGGCTCCAGACGCGCAGGCTCAGTAATTGTGGCTCACGGGCCCAGTTGCTCCGTGGCATGTGGGATCTTCCCAGACCAGGGCTCAAACCCGCGTCCCCTGCATTGGCAAGCAGATTCTCAACCACTGCGCCACCAGGGAAGCCCCCAGAATTTTAATTTTAATTTCCACCAATATATCAATTTTTGTTTTGATTAATCCTGCTTCTGTCATGCTTAAAGTATATTTCCTTATCCCAAGGCCATGAGGATATTCTCCTTCCTATATTATGTCTAGGAGCATTATTGTTTTACCTGTCACGTTTAGATATACAATGAACCTGGAATTGATTTTTGTTTATAGTTGAATGTTGAACTTTTTTTAAAAATTGATATTCAATAAAAAGGACTTTTATGGTCTTTTTAGTCTGTAACTTTAGACTACTTGTCTCTGTGTTAATACCATGATATTTTATTTATTATAGCTCTTTAATATCTGGTAGATATTTTCCACCTAACTTGTTTTCTTTCAGAGTGTCTTGACTCTTGGCTTTTCATATTTCCATACAAAGGTTAGGAGCTCCTTGTTAATTATCATAAAAATATTTTTCTGGGACTTCAGTTGTGTGTTTTTTTAACCTTTGGACTAATTTGGGGAAAAATTATATTTTCAAGATAGTAAATCTTATAATCCATAAACATGATGTGTCTCTATTAATTTAGGATTTTTCAATTTCTCACTGCAGTGTTTTGTAGTCTTTGGTGTGTAAGTCCTGAACTTTTTTCAATTGATTTATAGCTAGATATTTGATATATTGATGTATTATTAAATTGCACCTTTGAAATTTTTATGTTCCTAATGATTGATTCTAGTAAATAGAAAAATTTATTTTTGTAAATTGAAGTTGTATCAAGAACACTCCTGAATACTCTTATAAATAATAATTAATCCTTATTTGGGAGGTATACTACAATATTTCACTGTGATTGTGTTTTTTCTGTAGCTCTTTTATTCAGTCTCTATTTCTTTATACTTTCTGAGGCTGAGTTATTAACAGCATAAGAAGTTAGGATTTTTATAATACACTGGTGAATTAAAACTCTCACCCACCACTATAAAATATCTCTCTGTATTCTGTGTTTTCTTTGAAGTCTGTTTTATGAAATAGTAATATAGTTACTGCATCTTTCTTTTGGTTAGTTTTTGTCAGTTTTTTTTTCTCATCCTTTTACACTTTACATTTCTCTGCTTTATATTTAAGGTATATCTCTCCAAAGCAGCATATATTTGGTTCTTTAAAAATTCCAATCTAGCATTCTTAATTGCAATACTTAATTTGTTCTCATTTGTTTACATTTAATATAATTATTGATATATTTGGGTTTAAATTTACCATGTTACTATTTTTTTCTATTTGTATTGCCTTTTCTTTATATTTTCTTTTTTTCTTTTCAGCTTTTTGTTTAAACTATGTATTTTTAACAATTTTGTTTTCCCCTTCCATTACCATAGTTATTACATATTTCTTTACCATTTTAATAGTGAGTAGACTACTTGAATCATATTTCATATCCAGTAGCACCTATGCTACTATAGTCATGTTATCTTCATTCTGTTTTCAAAATGTTTTTTTTTTTAGCTCAAAATTAATGATTATTATAGTCTGGATAGTCAGTATTGATTTATATTTACTCACTTATTTACCATGTTCTTGCTTCTCATTCCTACAAACAGCCCTGCTGGTGCCAGTTATCAATTCCTTGCCTCTCAGCTCCAAATCCACTCATCATTGCCTGTTCTGTGGCCATGGAGGTGGACTTTGTAAATGTGGCTTTGCAGGCTGACGTGATGCTAAACTTTGTCAGCAGAGGGCGCAGAGCAGACAGTGAGGAACAGATAGTGTTCTCTTCCTGGTTCCAAGGTGCCCTTATCACCAGCATTTGCCTCGTGCAGATATTCTAGTGCTTGGCTCCTGCAGCGAGCGCAGCTTCTCCCCTACCCATCTCCCACAGCACCCCATTGAGTGACGTCACAGTAGAGTGTTGCTGGTGAACACCTCTCTGCTAATGACTGCCCCCCTCTCTGATGGCTTAGCTGTGACACCTCCCTCTGAACAGCTTCCCCCAACATTCCTGACGGTAGATTTCTAGCCAGTTCCACTAGCACTAAACCACAAAAACTTGACTACCTGTGAGCCAAAGCCTCACCCTCTCTAGAGAGGCTTTGATCTCAGTATGGGGAGGAGGGTCTCTTACTTGCTACTCTATAGTGGCTGCTCCTTATATCTGCTCTGTCTTTTTAAAAATTCTCTTTACTTCTTCTTAGCCAACTTCTCGTTTCCCCAATCCCCATTGCCGTTAGTTATTACTTATATTTAATGTTCTCTATTCAAATTATTATGTAGTTTCTGTGTCTCAGAACTGATTGATAACTGACTTTCTGTGATCTTTCTTTAAAATATTTTTAAAAACAAGAGTTTTGGTTTTTAGAGCAGTTTTAGGTTCACAGCAAAATTGAGCAGTAAGTACAGAGCTTTCCCATGCACTGCCCCCTCCCACACATGCATAGCCTTCCACATTAATCTCCCACACTGGTACATTTGTTACAGTGGATGAACTGACATTGACACATTGTTATCACCTGAAGTCAACAGTTTACATCTGGGTTCACTCTTGATGTTGTACATTCTGTGGGTTTTGACAAACACGTGAGGACGTGTATCTAACTCTGTAGAGTCACACAGAATAGTTTAACTGTCCTAAAAATTTCCTGTGCTCTGCCTATTTATTCTTACCTTCCCCCAAATCCCTGGTAACCACTGATCTCTTTACTGTCTCCATAGTTTTGCCTTTTCCAGAATGTCATATAGTTGGAATCATACTGTATGTAGCCTTTTCAGATTGGCTTCTTCCACTTGGCCATATATATTTAAGATTCCTCCACATCTTTTTGTAGTTTGATAGCTCATTTCTTTTTAGTACTAAATACAATTCCATGTCTGGATTTACCATAGTTTATTTATCCTTACCTACTCTCCTATAAACATCTGTATACAGGTTTTTGTGTGAACATAAGTTTTCAGTTCCTTTGGGTAAATACCAAGGAGTATGATTGCTGAATAGTAGGTAAGAGAATGTTTAGTTTTGTAAGATAATGGCAAACTGTCTTCCAAAGTGGCAGCACCATTTTTCACTCCCACCAAAAGTTACTGATGGTCCCTCTTGCTCCACATCCTCGCTGACATTTGGTGTCATCAGTGTTTTGGATTTTAGCCTTTGTAATAGGTGTGTAGTAGTATCTCATTGTTGTATTTTGCAATTCCTTGATGACATATGATGTTGAACATCTTTCCATATGCTTATTTGTCATCTGTATTTGGTGAGTTGTCTGTTGAGAACTTTTGCTCATTTTTTCATTGGGTTGTTCATTTTTTATTGTTGAACTTTGTGAGTTATTTGCATGGTTTGGGTAACAATCTTTTATCAGACATGTCTTTTGCAAACATTTCCTCTCAGTCAGTGCCTTTTCTTCTCATTCTTTTGATAGTGCCTTGCAGAGCAGAAATTCTAAATTTTAATGAAGTCCAACTTAATTATTTCTTTCATGGATTATGCCTTCGGGGTTCTATCTGAAAGTCATAGCCAATCTTAAAATCGTCTAGTTTTTCCGTGTGTTATCTTTTAAGCTTTAATATTTTTACATTTTATGTTTAATTCTGTGATCCATTTTGAGTTACTTTTTGTGAAAGGTATATTTGAGATCATTTTTCATCTCTCTGAAGAATATTTATTAGTTTTTGTATTACATTTGATTTGCTACTGTTGGTTTGTCTCAGTTTTTGTTTGCCCAAATATGTTTGTATCTCATTTTTATTCTTGATGGATCTTTTTCCTGAGGATAGCTTTGTATATACAGTTATTTAACGTTAAAACTTTGAGAATATTGCTCCTCTTAAACTTCTGGTTTCCCTTATTTCTGTTCAGTAGTTAGCTGCCAGTCTGATGCTTTACTGAAGGAAATGTGGGAATATTTTTCAACTTCAATTTTTTTTAGACTTTTTTTTCTTTGTCTTTGATTTTCAACTGTTCTACTATGATACAATTAGACTGACTTTTTAAATGATTCTGGCTTGAGATGTACAGAACTATCAACTTTTCCTTAGCTTTGGAAAGTTCTCAGTTGTTATTGCTTCAAATATTTTGTATCTCCTGTTTTCTCTCTCCCATTTTGGTACTTCAATTAAAATAATCATTAGAACATGTTACTGTATTCTTTACTCTCAACTTTTTTTTTTAAATTTCCATTATTTTTGTCTCTTCAACTTTCAACCTGGGTATTTTCTTCTGATTCAACTTTCAGGTTAATAATTTTGTCTTCCTGTCTGTTTAATCTGCTGTTAAATCTACCCATGAATGTTCACTTTTTTCCATTTTTTTTGAGTCCTAGAATTTCCATTTGATATCTGTAATTTTCAATTTTCTGCCAATACAGTTTTTTATCTTTTGGAGCATGTTGAATATAATTAGTAAAGTTTGTGTCCAGTATCTTAATTTTCTGTGTCATTTGTTGGTTTATTTCTATTGACTTTTTTTCTGCTATCTATTGATCCTATTATTATCATAACTTTTCAGGTGTTCTAGTTATTTTTAATTGAGTTATGGAAAGTTGAAAATTTTCAAGATAATTTGAGAGTTAAGATACTGTTTTCTGCCCCTAGGGAGTGTTTATTTTTCCTCTAATCTGAGGCCAAAGAGCTGGTAATTTCAGATGTTCTTAATTCAGTTTCTGGGATTGAGGCATCTAGTATCTAGGGTTCACTTTATTTCTAGCTCACCCTTACCCCTTACTACTGGGTATATGCCTTCAGAGTGCAAACTGTGAGATTGGTTTATCAAGCATCTCCTCCATTAGTGTCCTACATTCCATTTCTGTCCCTACAGCTCCTTAAAGGTATGACAAATGCTACTTAGTATTTGAGCAAAGCCAGGCTTGAAGTTCAAACAGGAAGAGACCCCAAAATGTCAAATTTCTCTCTCTAGGATTTCTTTTTTTCATGGATCTTAGTCACATAGTATTTTACTGCCTTGTAGCCTTTACCATGACTTCAGGCAGATGATTTCTATACTATTTACATCTTTTCTAAATGTTCTCAGAGGTTTTCTGAATTACCTAGTCCACCATTATTGCATAATGGACCTATTTTTCTTCCCAAGAATAAACAAACAAACAAAAAAACTCTAGAAGTAAAAAGAAAAAGCAAAAAAAAATCAAAATAAGATTGACCTCAGGGCTTCCCTGGTGGCACAGTGGTTGAGAATCTGCCTGCTAATGCAGGGGACATGGGTTTGAGCCCTGGTCTGGGAAGATCCCACATGCCGCGGAGCAACTAGGCCTGTGAGCCAGAACTACTGAGCCTGCGCGTCTGGAGCCTGTGCTCCGCAACAGGAGAGGCCGCGATAGTGAGAGGCCCGTGCACCGCGATGAAGAGTGGCCCCCCGCTTGCCGCAACTAGAGAAAGCCCTCGCACAGAAACGAAGACCCAACATAGAAATCAATCAATCAATCAATAAAAAATAAATCTTTAAAAAAAAAAAAAGATTGACCTCAAATTTCTCTTTTTCAACATTAAAATCCAACAGATAAGCAAGCAACATCTCCACAGAATTAAATATAAGATTAAATAAATGTAAATAAGCTTATGACAATTTTAAAAGAAAAAAGCTTTAGAAAACATTAAAAGACAGTTATTTTTTAAAAATTTATTTTATTGAAGTATAGTTGATTTACAATGTTGTGTTAATTTCTCCTGTACAGCCAAGTGATTCAGTTATACATACATATATATATATATATATATATATATATATATATATATATATATATATATATACATTCTTTTTCATATTCTTTTCCATTATGGTTTATCACAGGATATTGAATATAGTTCCCTATGCTATACAATGGGACCTTGTTGTTTACCCATTCGATATATAATAGTTTGCATCTTTTGGCACTTAAATTTATATTGTCTTAATTTTAGCAAATCACTATCATCTAATATAATTAATCGTGTTTTAAAAATATAATCTTTTGTATAGTTTTATTTGAATGTCAATCATCTAATAAAAAAATCTCATTCTTAAAATTTTATTTTTATTCAAAGACTCTTTCTTTTCTAAAACACCATATTACATAGTGATTATCCATAACTATCAGGAGAGTAGAATCAATACTTCAATATCAAATGCACTGGCTCTGAGATCAAGTACAACTTACTGATTTAAATCTAAACGTGGAAAAATTTTCCACTATTATTTTGTTATTTATAAAATTGGCCAAGATCTTAATGAGACAGGATTTTATCATTATGCCTCACTAAAATTTTACACTCAATATTTTACTTGAGTAAGTGTAAATAAACAAGGTTTTCATATTATTTTAGGTGACTAAAAAGCTTGACAGACATGTTAGATTTATAGAAAAACAAATTGTATTTAAAATGCATATGGGTATCAAATGTTGAATATTTACTTCTGCCTTATTTGTACATGTTGATGTTAACTTGTGATGTGATTTACAGCATATTGTATACCCAACAAAAATAAGTTTAAAATTTTCATTTACAATTCATAATTTTTGCTTTAAAAACTTTTTTCACTTGTTTTTAGGAGTTTTCTTTTAATATGGTTTGGATACGTAATCCACTGTTATATCATTTGCAAATATTTTCTTCTAATCTGTCTTGTATTTTATTTTGTTTATGAACATCATATCAAATATTTAAATTTAGAGTACTAAAATCTATTCATATTTTCTTTCAAAGTTTGTGCTTTTCATGTTTTGTTCAAGATACTCTTCTTTACCATAAAGGTATTCTCCTATGTTTTCTTCTAAAAGTTTTATAGTTTTTTTTTTTACATTTAGGTTTTTAGTCGTTCTGGAATTAATTCTTGTTTATGTATGCAATAAGGGATATGGATTAAATTTTATCTTTTTTTATATGAAAAAAAAATTTTTTTCATTTACAATATGCTTTCAATCCAGAAGAAAAAGTTTTACTGATTCTATGATTTACCTGTAAAGAATAATACAAGATGCTATTGAGAACTGTAAAAGAAAACTTTAATACATTTGTTCTTGTGAAAAGTGAAATTGTAAAGACATGATTTTTTATAAGTATTTTATAAGTTTAATGCACTTTGAATCAATATGCTCTGGATCCATACAGAGCATACATTTCTCACTCCACCTCTACACTTGCCTATTTAATGCATGTTTGAAAGTTAGTATGTGCAATGTTGTAGCTTCCTTTTACCTAGCCTCACAAAACCTTAACCTTCTCAAGTTATTATATTAATATCTATCCAACTAGCCACACTAATTCCCAAAGCACAGTCTGTATCTGTTTTGTGTTCCTCACTGTGCCTTCTAAGGAATCACCAAGTTTCATTGTATCTGATTCTAAATTATTCTCCAACGCATCCATTTCTTTCTGTCTCCACTGCCAATACACCATCATTTTTCCTGGATTACTGCTACAGCATTTTGATGATCTCTTTGCCTCCTGTCTTATTTTTCTCTAGTTTATTTTCTTTAATGCCGGCCTTAATGACCTCTCTAGAAAAAAAAAAGATGATCGTATCATTCTCCTAGGTCATAAAACTTAGTTGTTTTCTTTGAGTGTTAAAATAAAACCCAAAGTTCTTAACATGTTTTCTAAGTCTAGAAATATCTTACCCTTGTTTACATCTCTAGTATAATCACTTAGATTCTTCTCCATATAGCCTAGTTTTAACTCTACAGGGTTTTTCTGTTTCTTGGAGGACTAATGCTTTTTCCTGCACCCTAGGCTTTGCAATAGTTTCAGTACTTTATTGAGATATAATTCACATATCATACAATTCACCCATTTAAATTGTACAATTCAATGGCTTTTAGTGTATTCACCGAATTGTGCAATCATCAACATAATCAATTTAAGAATATTTTCATCACTCTTAAAAGAAACCCCATAGCCCTTAGCAGCCATTCCCTACCTCAGTCTGGTCCTCTCCTCTCCACCCTACCCTCCTGCAACCCTAGGCAACCACTAATCTACTTTCTGTCAACTTAGATTTGCCTCCTGTGGACATGTCATAATGGAATCTTACACTTATGATTTGTGTCTTTGTTCTTTTACCTAACATAATAGTTTCAATACTCATCTGTGTTGTAGTATGAATAAGTACTTCATTTCTTTTTGTTGCCAAATAATAATCCATTGTATGGATATTACAGCACTTTTATGTATCTATTTATCAGTTGATGGACTTCTGGATTGTTTCTACTTTTTCACTATTAGAAGTAGTGCTCCTATGAACATTTGTGCATATGTTTTTGTGTGGACATATATTTTCAGTTCTCTTGAATGTATAGTTTTCAGTGGAACTGCTGAGTCATATGGTAACTCTATTTCACCTTTTAAAAAACTGCCAGGCGCTTTTCCAAAGCCGCTGCACCATTTTACATTTCCACCAGTAGTGTAGAAGTGTTCCAGTTTCTCCATATCCTCGTCAGTACTGATTATTTTTATCTTTGCAATAGTTTCTTTTTATGTTTTCCTGGAATACGTCTCCTTTTATGCTAGCCTCCTTCTCTCTTTTCCAGAGGGCAGTGATTCATCCTTTAATTCTTACTTTAATGTTACTTCCTCAGGAATTTGTCCCTGACACCCTCAAACATTAGGTGTCTTTATATTGCTGATTGGCATGGCACCATATATTTATCAAAACTTATTATAATTAATAGTCTGGTCATCTGTCATGCCAGTCACACTCTAGCCTCTTTGAAGTGCTATGACTTTTTTTGCCATTAATCTGAGCATCTTGAACAATACCTAATACCTAATAGAAGCCCCAAATATTTGTTAAATGATTGACGATATGAAAATCTGACTCTAAAATCTACTTTTCAAAAAAACTTTTTTTAACCAAACTTTTAAGCTTTAGTTTATTAAAGAGGATCACAATTCCTTCCCCCAGTTACTAACACCCAGATTGTTTAAAATTCCCTAAAGGGAAGTCCAAAATATCATGCTGTAGAATTTCTTATGCATTAGCATCTACAGTATTTTTCTGCAAAAGAGGCAGGATAACCCCAACATTCCTCTCTTCACTCTCAGAGCTATACAAAGTATGCTTTTCAGTATATTCTTGGACAAGATCTGGTACCAAGTAACGAATGCTCTGGTCCCTGCTGAGGGCTCGCCGGATCTCTGTGCATGAAATGTCATTGGTGATTCATTCCTTTACCAGGTGAATGTTGTTCTGGTGTTTCCACAGCACATTGGCTTCATAGATGAAACCATTGAATCCATTTACAATCTGTCCCTAAGTCCCTTTCCAGCCACATTGTCTTCAAAGCTTGCCTCACAAATTCACATCTCCATCTCCTGCTTCATGTGCCATTATCATCCAAAGTACTAGCTAACCATTTTCAGAAGAGAAGAAGCACTTTCATACATCTAGATTTTGGCTGTCTTTTCCTTACATGTCTGAAATTCCCCTTTCCATCTCTCCCATATATTCTGCCTATTATACAAGATGTGTCTCAATGCCACCTTGCTTTTGAAACAGACTTGAAAGGAAATTTCTTATACCTCCAGTATTCAAGCAATGATGCTGTTGATGGTGTACTGTAATATCCAGAGGCTGTTCAAGATAGATTTTAAAATATCACTTTGTACAAGCATCTTATAGAGGATTTTCACGTTACTATGTCAAGGGATTAGTTGTGATTACCATAATAAAGAGAGATTCCAAGGGCAGATACTGTGAACCTAGAATAAGCAAGGCAGGAGACTTAAAACGATGATCTGCATCTGCCCAATAATAACTTGCACCTTTATTTTTTGTTGTTGTCACAAAGCCTTATATCCATGATGATTTTCTAAAAACTGAAGGTAGTAGCCTGTCTTCATCAGTTCTCCTTGACTCTCCTCTGTTATGCATCCTATTATCCTCTTGGTAGTTTTAATTTATAATGGTTTTCCACTTTTACCTTGGTTTGGAAATATTGAAACTTTTATGGTAGAAATAGAATATAATTGCTCTCAATGCACATAGTAAACAGTAAGAATAGAGAATGATATAAAATAGTCCATAGATGAAAGAAGACAGAAACAAAACGAAGATTGCCACCTCAAATCCTGAAGGCAGATACGGTCCAACCTTTGTAATATATGCTACCCAATACCTTGAGCATGTTTCGTGAATTTTGTTATGACAATAACCTCCTAAGTGCACAGGGCCTATGTTTTATGCATTCTTTGTTTAGTTATTCTTATCATATTTTATGGCTAAACTCACTTCCTCTTAGATTAAAAATAAATCTTCTTCAAGTGAACGAGTATTAAATCTTTATTTTTCAGCAGTTTGTACCTATTAGCATATTTGAAATGAAAGAAAACAGTACGTTCCTTCCTTTGCTATTGTAAAAGGTAATTAGATTATTTGCTAAGAAATTACTTTTCAGAATTAACTCTCTTCGTGGTTATTATTTTTCCCTTCGGCAGGACTTAAGTGATTTAATGCACTTCCCGATACCTTTGGCAACCGTATAAAAATTCCATGGTGGGATGAGTCAATGTTTGCACAAGTAGAACTCTGGAAACTACAGAGACAGAATAGATGAATTTCTGAAAATTGAAATTCTAGGAAAAATCTTCCTCTTAACTTATCTTTCTTATTCATATAAGAAAGTGCTACAATTCTCAGTGCAACAAGAAGTAGATTTCCATTAGCTTTCTAAACTGCAAGTGGGTTGCCCTCTGTATGGGGACAGTGACAGAACAGTATCGGTGTGTTTGTAGTGAAGCTGAATCAGGGCAGCCACTGTGTGCTGCGCCATCTTGCTCTTCCCCTGCTGCCAAAGTGTGAATATAAAGTATAAAATTTATTCTTATAAAAATCTCAAACTTAAATACAGTGTGTGTGTGTGTGTCTGTATGTGTGTGTGTGTGGTTGTTAAAATAAATTGCCACTGTGTCTTCCACACGGAGCCTTTTTGACCCGACCATCTTTTGTCCTTTTTGTCTCCCAGACATATAAGTCCCTTGAAGAGGTGCCAGTGTCATAAACACTGGCACCTCTTTGTTTGGATCTGACTCCTAATCCCATTTCAACCACTATCCCCTTAAAGTAGTTAAAACAGGCGTGGATGTTTAAAATAATTTTTAGTGTAAAATTGACTTGAAAAAGTCAATTTCTGCTTTTCAGCTCAGACATTCATTTATTCATTGAAACTTTTTTCAATTTCTACTATGTATAAGACCCTATGTTGGATACAAAGGTAAATAAACCATAGTTAGAATCTTCAATGAGACTTTTATGTAGGGAGGATAACAGAATGTAATATAAATAATCATAAATTTGTGCAGAGGATAATTGCATCAGAATGTGATCTATGTGTTTTTAGAATTTAGAGCATTTCCAACATTCAAGACTTGAAATGTGAGAAGGGGAGAGATCACTGTATTTACCTTGAGAAATGTCTAATATTTCTACAAAAGAAAAGAGATTGGGAGGCTCGAAGAGGACTGCACAATTTTCAGTTGAGAGTCAGGGAGTATTTAGCAAAGAGTAGTGTTGAGATATGGCTGGAAAAGAATTCTGCCCGTACACAGAAAGACAAAAGTCAAGAGGTGTTGAGTATGCCAGACAAAAAATTTTCTTGGCAATAAAATAAAAGAGGCTCCCTGTTCTAAATAAGTACTATGAACCTTGAACATAGTGGATTTTAAGCAAATATTGTATTAATTGGATAAATGTCTTATTTCATTTAGTTTCCCAAGCAATTAATTCAATTAAGAATATTCCTCAAAAAACCAAAAATTAGAACTACCATATGACCCAGCAACTCCATTCCTGGGTGTATATTAGAAGAAAACAAAAACAGTAATTCAAAAAGATAACATGCACCCCAATGTTCATAACAGCATTATTTACAATTGCCAAGGTATGGAAGCAACCTAAGTGTCCCATCAACAGATGAATGGATAAAAAAGATGTGGTATGTGTGTGTGTGTGTGTGTATACACACACACAGAGACACATACACACAATGCAATATTAGCCATAAAAAAGAATAAAATTTTGCTGTTTGCAACAACATGGATGGGATGGGATGGTTTTATGCTTAGTGAAATAAGTCATACAGAGAACGACAAATACTCTATGTTATCACCTATATGTGGAATCTAAAAAATGACACCAAGAATATATTTAACAAAACAGAAACAGACTGACAGATATAGAGAACAAACTAGTGGTTATCGGTAGAGAGAGGGACGGGAGGAGGAGCAATATAGGGGTAAGGGATTAAGAGGTACATCTACTATGTATAAAGTAAATAAGATACAAGGACATATTGTACAGCACAGGGAGTATAGCCAATATTTTATAATAACTTTAAATGGAGTATAATGTATAAAAATACTAAATCACTATGTTGTATATCTGAAACTAATGTATTATAAATCAACTATACTTGAATTTTTAAAATCTAAAAAATAAATGAAGTAGGAATAATTATTTTCATTTTACAAATGAGAAGATTTATGAGTAAACAGCAGTTCGCAACTTGGGCAAGTCCACAGGACAGTATGTTTTGGAGCAGAGGTTTTAAGTCAGCTTCACTGTGCTCCAGTTTCTATGCTCATAGCCACTCTGCACTCTTGTGTACTCCAGAAAGGTAATTCAAGTGCCATAATACTTACAAGCTCAAAGCCATACTTGTCACTAAAGAACTAAAGTGCAAAGCAGAAAAACCAGCTGAGAGAAATGATATACCAAAGTCAGCATTGGATCTACTACAAGAATGATTTGGGACTTCCCTGGTGGCACAGTAGTTGAGAATCCACCTGCCAATTCAGGGGATGCAGGTTTGAGCCCTGGTCTGGGAAGATCCCACATGCCGTGGAGCAGCTAAGCCCGTGCACCACAACTACTGAGCCTGCACTCTAGAGCCCACAAGCCACAACTACTGAGCCCGTGTGCCACAACTACTGAAGTCTGCACACCTGGAGCCCATGCTCCGCAACAAGAGAAACCACTGCAAGGAGTGGCCTGCGCACCACAATGAAGAGTAGCTCCCACTCGGTGCAACTAGGGAAAGCCCACACGCAGCAAAGCAGAAAAATAAATAAATAAACTTAAAAAAAATTTTTTTTAAGAATTAAAAAAAAAAAAGAATAATTTAATGCAGACTTGGTAACTCACCTGATACATCTAAACTCTGGGGTAGGAACAGTAAGCTGGATAGGTAATTAGAGCAGTCATAATTGTTACCAAAAAATTTCAGACTATCTTCATTAAGTGAATTAATTTGTATAGAAATAAGAGTTTGCATTATTATTCTGTCAAGAGTTCTCCTTGTCTAGTCTGGTCTAGCTATCCTTAACTGATCTGTTAGAATTCATCTGGTCTAGGTAAATGTATTAATTTATCCTGACTCATGATTCTCAAAAGACAATAAAAGAATAAACTGAGATGGATGGAATCCACATTTTGAATTAAAAAAAAATAGATACTTCTACTTAAACAGTTAAATATTTACATATAAACACATAAGTATATACCATATATAAAGATATTATAAAAATGAGATGTTCTCATAAACAAATGTACACGCATCTCAATATAGACATCCTGAGACACCAGCCACCCCCAATCTGGATGTGGTTCATTTTAACTGAGTGACCAGTCACTCAGTACAACATATACGTCATTCTGCTGACATAGTTCAAGTATGTTTTAGGTTAAATAGAAGTATGCATATTTTGTGTTAAACAGGCTACTCAATGAACTGCACAACTGGGAAAAGCTCTTTTTAGGTCTAAACACTCAGCTTATAAATGAAGTACTGAAATACAAACCAACACACCCTATCCTGACATCCCCACCTTCACTGTGTGAAAAAAACTTGATACTTCAGGGCTTCCCTGGTGGCGCAGTGGTTAAGAATCTGCCTGCCAATGCAGGGAACACCAGTTCAAGCCCTGGTCCGGGAAGATCCCACATGCCGTGGAGCAACTAAGCCCGTGTGCCACAACTACTGAGCCTGTGCTCTAGAGCCCGCGAGCCACAACTACTGAGCCCGCGTGCCACAACTACTGAAGCCCACGCGCCTAGAGCCCGTGCTCCGCAACAAGAGAAGCCACCGCAATGAGAAGCCCATGCACCGCAATGAAGAGTAGCCCCTGCTCTCCACATCTAGAGAAAGCCCGCGCACAGCAACGAAGACCCAATGCAGCCAAAATAAATAAATTAAAAAAAAAAACTTGATACTTCAGTAAATATTTTTTAAATTTCTAAATAAATATATTCTATGTATTCATTCATGCAATTGATATTCACTTAGTGTCAGTGTGAGTCAGGCCGTATGACAGGCTTTTCATGTATATTATATCATTTAAATGTCATTCTTTTTAAAATTATAAAACTGAAATTGCAGTATCCCCACACTACCTGTGGCCAGGGAACACAGCTGATATGATTAGTCCTTGGGGAGGGTGTCCTTCCAGAAAGGAGGTGGTACTTCATTGGGAGGGAGCCCTTTGCACTCTTCCCTTCGTCCTCCTCTTCTTTCGGTTGGGCAAGTAGACATCAGGCCTATGGTGGCGGCAGCACGTTGCAGCCATGGGGACAAAGGCATGCGAGAAGAAAATCAAGCAAAAAGATAAAAGGAGCCTAGCCTACAGATGTCCTATTCAGCCTCCAGACCAGCCCTCGCCTGCTTATTAAGACAGAAAAAGGAAGCTGACTTAGCCACTGCTCATTTTTGACAAATAAGATTGCACAGATAGAAGGTGAAAGGCTAGGACAAAACATGGTTGTGAGGAACTCCCAACACTAGTTATGTTTTTCCATTTTGCCAAACTGTGTTCATATCCTTCAGGAACTCAGATTTCATGGAAAGAGAGACAGGTAAACAGCTAGAGTGATGGTGGCTAGGATATTACTACTAGAATTACTATAAGCAGAGTTTCATAAACATTTTTTTTCCCACATATGATTCTTTTTTACAGGCTCCTGGATTTTGCAGAACTAACCTTACAAGAATTCATTTACTCTTCCACCATCTCTTAACCCCTTTACTCATCCTCCTAGAACGTGTGTCTCATACTGGATGAGACAAAATTTTGGTCACAGGGTAAAGAAAGAAAATGTTCAAAAAGGTCAGAAAAAACATAGGCCTTTACATGAAAGAAATTTGCTTACTAAATTCATGTTTGTTTGTTTTTTATATTTGTTTTCAGAGATCATAGAATTATTTTAAAAGTTAATAATTTTAGTGTACATTAAGTAGTTGTTCAGAAGTTCAGATAGTATCATGAAGCTGCTTATAAAACAGTTTTTACTATATGTTAATCTCCAAATGACAATTACAGTAGATGTTTCTAGAAATGTCCACTGCTTTCTGGTTTAGGTTCATTCCATAGCACCAATAGTAGCTTCTAATTGACATTTTACTTTTCTGCTTCAAGCTAAAGACAGATGGGTGT
The DNA here is from genome assembly GCF_965194825.1 of Balaenoptera physalus. Classification (NCBI taxonomy): domain Eukaryota; kingdom Metazoa; phylum Chordata; class Mammalia; order Artiodactyla; family Balaenopteridae; genus Balaenoptera; species Balaenoptera physalus. The sequence goes on from NC_138882.1 coordinate 10,763,499, forward strand.
GTATATGTGTGATGTGAAAAGCAAGTGTTTTCCCAGTATTCTTTTTCAAATCAAATCAGAGTCGGGTTCCACCTTGAAAAGGTGTGTGTCTGTTCTTTATTTGTGATGGTTTTGTTCTGTCTCTAATTGCAACCTGACCTAAGGGTTTTGCATCCTGGAGTCATTAAGCATGGCAGCAGGCAATTGGCAATTGGAATTTCAATATATCAGTTTTCTTGTCTGGAGGCTTACAGGAATTGTTGGTAAAACAATAGTAAAGTGATTAGGTTAGACAGCACTTTACACTGACATCTGTCTTGGGAATTCTAAATGTAAATATTAAAATGAGGGTCACATATAAGATTGTATTTTAATTTACTATACTACTTGAAATTATGAAACCATAATCAACTGTGAGTCTGATGCCTGTTGAAATTAAGGTTTAAAAGATGCTTATAAAAATGCCCTTTAATATTCATTTCTAGCACTAATCATTGCCTAACGGATTTTAAAACATGGCGGAAGATACTTGATTTGATGAAGTAACTAAAAATTAAGTCTGTTCTTAAATAAATAGGACACTATGGCAATATATTTGGATAAGGGTGATTCTATAGATAAGATCATTAAACTGCCTTTTATTAATAGTAATCTTCTTTAGCATTTGCAAAGTATGCTTCCTTCAAGAGGCTTAAAATGCTTTTTTAAAAATCTTTGTAGTGTTTCACAGTAACTCCGTGAAAAATGAAACAGATCTCCTCTCTAAAAATGTCATTGCAAAAAAGAATTTTCTCTTTGGGAATAAATGACGTAACATTGAATAAATAGCCCCCAAAAATCTATTGCTTCCTTTGTCTGCAGCAAAGTGTACAGTCAGATCAATGTCCCATTGAACTTTGCACTGGTGTGAAATCATCTGATGTATTTGGTCAATTTGGGGCATAACATTTTAAAAATAAGTAGTCGATCATGTCTAATTTATCAGTTTATGTATCCCCGACACTTCTTATATGTTCATGATATATAATAGTTGTTCAATAAATATTTAATAGCTGGATTAGTATCAGCTGATGACTATATAAATATCAGGAAAGGTGTGCACATAAAGGGGTTTAGAGGTTTAAAGACATTTATTCGTGTTTTCATTGTTGTGTAACAAACTACCACAAACTTATCAGTGGGTCTGAATTCTGGGTATGGTTCACCTGAGTTCTCTGCTCAGGGTCTCATGGCTGAAATCAAGGTATTGGCCTGGTTGTGTAACTACTGGAGTGACAATTCCATCATAGTTTGCTGTATAATATAACCCAACCAAGGGAGTGAGGACGATATGCACAAGTTACACCCACATTCAAGGGTTCATGGTTTTATAAGACGTGTACACCAGGGAGCGAGAGTCTTGGGGGCCATCTTAGAATTCTGGCTTCCACAGTAAATAAGGACACACACACATACACATACACACACCACACACACGGAGGCAAAATCAAGGAAAACAGTCATTTAAATATTACTCTTTCTTCATTGTTATCTGCTTTTAGGAATGGGAGTAAGGAAAGGGTGGACGGCTCTTTTCTACCTATAGTTCAGCTATTTGGAAATCGACGTGTTTCATGGAACAAGAGCTAACATGTATTGAGTGCTTATTGTGTATCAAACATTTGTCTAAATTCTTTTGATACATTAGCCCATTTAGTCCTCCAGAAACTGTAAGGGAGGGACATTATTATTGCCTCCTATATAGTTGGAAACCAGTCACGAAGCAGTTGTTTGGCAGAGTCAAAACACCAGTAAGTGGCAAGGGTAGAATACTATGCTTAACACATATTATACCCTCAATAAATGTAGTTAGTGGGACTTCCCTGGCGGTCCAGTGGTTAGAACTTCGTGCTTCCACTGCAGGGGGCCCAGGTTTGATCCCTGGTTGGGGAACTAAGATTCCCCACAAGCTGCATAGCACAGCAAAAAAAAAATGTAGTTAGTAATTTGATTATTATTTAGGATTATTAGAGAAGAAAATAGTATAGAAAAACCAAAAGGACATGAATACCTACATTTACTTAACTAGCATTGTTACCGTTTTCTGTTAGAACCTCTTTGGAAGAATACCCATCCTAGAGAAGTAGAAAATCAAATTAGGAAAGAACTTCTAATTCACAGTAACTTCTGTTTAGCAGTGCTTGCAGTAGTGCTGTCCGACTTCTCAGTATATTGACTAAGAAAACCCAGGAAAGAAAAAAAGACAAAATCTTAAAATGACCATACAAACTAAAACAGAAGCAAACTACCACTGGGTAAAATCTCCACAACAAACTACCAAGAATCTGGACTCCATGTTGGGATTGCTCTCTCAGGTCAGGGTGGCTGTGAAAGGAGAGAGGAAGCTTCAGGAGACATAGAGGGATTGTAAGAGGTTTCACACCCAAGTGCTCCAGGAAGAAATCTGGGAGCAAGATATGCCGTGCAATGTGCTTTTTTTAGGCATTATAACTCAGCTCAGCAGAGAAACAGGGTCATGTCTCTGAATTAATATTTTGCAGGATCCATCATAAAATTTCAAAAAACTCTCTTACATGCTCAATAGGGTTCAAGAAAAGCGGACTTTCTTATCAAGAAATGTAGAGAGTTATTAGTTATTTTGATTTAAAGGGAACAGGGTAGGGATCAGTTGATTGACCCTGAGAGAGATCATAATTCTATGACAATTTTATTAAAATAATTTGATTTTTAGATAAACAACAGATCAACAGATGTCTGCCACACTATTGTGAATAAGAGTACAATCTGAGTAAGAATCCTGTTCAAATAGATAAACATGGGGCATAGCCAATGAATAAACACATGTTGGTTGCCATGGTTAAAAAAATACTAGTGTAAGTTTGGTGAGATGCAAAGAGGTAATCAGCGTAAAGATAAAACTGGCTTAGAATTACTTGACTAGTAGAACTGCACAGAGAATTGTATTAAGAGTTGACAAACTTAGCACTGATAAACATATTCTAAAGCCAATGAACATATGAAGGAGGCAATACAAAGGATTGCTAATTCTGAGAACTTGTTACTCTACAGGATTGTCTCTCTATGTCTCTCAGGATAAGAGTGTGTTAGTTGACATCATCAAAAAAAGTTTGTTGTAATTATTGAGCTATTTTCTCTGATAATTACTCTTTTAGCCCTGAGGTTGGTTTTAAAAGCTCGAATTAGGAATATTTCATGTTGTATTATTTTCATATTCCTTATGCATACCTCATGCAAATTAACTTTCTTATAGCCTCATACTGACCTTTACCTCATTGAAGGAAATTAAATTGTAAAATGAATCTGCTTAGGAAAATCATTTTCAGAAAGTATTTCTTCCTCTATGTTGTTGAAGTTTGAGACGCTTTTAGCATGCCAAGTCATCGATCTTATTATATAATGAAATAAAAATCTAGACAATTGGCAAAAAATTAAAATATTTTGTCTCAGGATGAAAATGAAATAACAACTCTTAAAATATTGGAATATAGTAGAAAAGAAAAAAGTGCTGGCGACAATTAGCTCTGAATATTCTCAGAATTGGAGGGTGCTTTTCATACCATATATTGGCATATTTGACATTTTTCTCAGGCTGCTTGAAATCGATGAAACACATATAAAGACAAAGACATTTTGATTCTGTAAATATCTGAAAATCCTCAATTTGTACTTCCAAAATATATTCACATATTAAGAAACAAAAATACCTTAAATACCTAGAAATGAAAGATGTGCTTTTGCATGTAGTAGTTACAAATAATAAACTATTTTCACTTTTATCTAAGAGTGCTTTTGGATTAGTTTTTTAATCTCTGATGATTTCTGAGGAAAATAAAATGCAAGTTGTGTATTTTCTGTTCACAAAGTCTCAGTTGCCTCCTAAAATTCACAAATATAACCTTATAATGCCTGGTGGCACTAATGTCTTGTATACTAAAGAAGAAGGAGAAAAACTTTGGGTTTCCCATGCACCATTTATTTTAAATTCACATTGCATCTTATTTTCAAATGCTGAAATCATATTACATGGACTTTACTTCCTTTATCTAAACATCCTGATTCAATTTCAATTTAAAGTGCTTTTGAATGTAATGTCATGCATGGAATCAAAAATAGAAGTATTGGTGTTTTATTTTCGTACCCAGGAATAGTTTTGTTTTTAAGCCAGGTTTAAAGGAAACAGACCTATAAAGAGAGCTTATAGATTTCAGAATAATGTCAATAACCAATTACTTAGTTTAGGAAGATGCAGCCTAGGAGATAAAATAGCCAATCTATAAAACCCCATGAGACCCAATTTTTTTTTTTAGAAATTTTAATTTTAAAAAAGTAGAAGAAAGAATCATAACATATAAAGTAGTAAGATTGTCAAGCTGTTGACCTCAGGGTTTGTAAAACAAAAAATATAAGTAGATTCAATGATTGTTTAATAAAGTCTATGATTCAGTTACATATAACATATTAATACATGCACAAAAGTCTTTCCTATTTGAGAATGTTTTCATGGAGATTAATTATCTGGTTCTCCCAGAACCTCCTTCTTTCCCATTGCTGTCTAAGCCTACTTTCCTTCTGTGTGATTCATTGTTTTTCTATGATGTTAAACGTTCCTTTACTTTATGTAACATGATTAGAGGTTTTAAAAGGATATATTCATCAAAAACTTACAAATGTATGATTGTGATTTTACATTTGGTATCTTGAGCCTTTTTTTTTTTTTTTCTTGTTAATGTGAAGTCTGGTCTGAAGCATCCTTTGAAGAGACTTGAGCAAACAACTCATTTTATATCTTTGCTAAAGACAGTCTTATGTCATGGAAGAGAAAAATTAATCTCTGTGATCAAAGTTTATAATTTAAATTTTTACTTTGTATACTATTAATTTTAACCAGTAGTAGTCATTCCAGCATTTATTCTATAGATGTATTGGAATCTTGGAAGCAAACCTGTGTGGCATATGTAAAGTAGTAAAAAGAAACAATGGACATTTTAAAATAAAACACAAGAATAAACCAGTAGCTCTAATTAGGTCTTATAAAAATTATTCAACCAAGTATCCAAAAATTAAGGTAGTTCTATTTAAAAGTGAATTTAAGAGATCAACTCATTTACTATATGACACATATCCTAAGTATTAAAGCCAAAGACAGAAGTATGTAAACTTTGTATTTTACAATTGAGTAGTTATTAGATTAAATATGCAATTTTAATATGAAAAATATTATTAAGTATCTCAATACTTCCAAAAATCAGGAAGTCAAGAAATGACTGGAATTTAAATACTGATAAGAATTATGACTAACAAATTCAGATACTATGCCAATAAACATAATTAATTTACTTCATTTCTTCCATAAAATAAAATTCTTTGAATTTTCATTGCTTTGAAAATTACCATTCAATTAAATTGTAATATCTTTAGCATTTTACAAGTAAAATTAAATAAAAAACAATTAACTTTAATATAGTTTGCATTTCTTTGAACAATTATGGCTGTGTATATGTATATTCACTAAGACACATATTTATAATATCAGCAAAAATAAATTTGAAGGAAAGAATCTAGTTTCATGTTGAGTTCTGATTAAGGTTTAATTTCCAGTAAAACAAACAAGATGACTTTTTGACAGTTTGTGTTTTATCAGAAGAGAATCCTGATACTTAGGAGGCATTAAGGAATTATTATTGATGAGATGAATAAATAAACAATAATGGTTGATATCTGAGTCATTTTTCACTCAAATTCTTTATTATTGCTCTAAATTATTCTAGAGATGACTTCATTATTCTGACTTTTAAAATGTGAAAGGTTGATGGAACATGATCTCTAAATCTCCTCTCAGCACTAGTGTTCAGTGATGAAATAAAATTTAAGAAATCTGCTGTCTAAAGCAGGTTGCCAGTAATGAACTGGATTCCCCTTTTCAGAACAATGTCATGCTTTAAATAGAAAATTTCAAATCTTGCTAATTTTTTCTTATTCAAGAGCATCCCACAGTGTTTTACTTGTAATAAAATACTGCCTTTTAGGAGCCATTATTACATTCATCGTGTCTTTGTCTTAATGCAGGTTAAATGATTTCTTTTTTTAGGCAGATACTCACAGTTGCTGGAATAAACAATCAGTATTTGCAATATTCAGCGATTAAAAATTCTTCTTTTCACACACTTTTTTAAAGCCCTCAAATTACTATTTTATTGACTTTTCTCTAATACTTTTTATTTGATGTTTATAAGCTTAATTTCCTAATCAAAATCCTTTGCAAAGTGTAAATATTGTCATATTATATCACCCCAAACATTTCCCTAAGGACTTTCTTCAGTGAGGGAAAAATAGTGAAATTGAGTGACAGAGAAAATACACTTAACGCAGTAGACTGAAGAATAATTATAATTATTATTTATCATCTTTTAAGAATCAAACCATAGGTGTATATATCTATATATGTATGTATGTATCTATCTATCTGTATCACCCTGAAATCTTATTTTACAAATTCTTGGCAAAATAGCCACCTAGAGGAAAAAAACAAATAAAAAACAGAATAGAAGAAAATATACCTGAAATTGGCTAGCAAAATAAATTAATGGACCAAGTTGCTAAGTTACTGTTTCCTTCATGATCCTATGATTTTTTAGAGAATGTGTATATTACATTTCATAATGGATATGCTTATGAATAATATAGATAAATAAAATTTTATGGATTGAACCATGATTTTTCAATGAATTTACTTCATAGTTTGAGGTATCATATATCTGGTTTGGGGGTGATATTCATTTATCTGCTTTTCAGTTTTCTACCAAAAATTTACTTCCAAAGACTCTATGTGAAATAATTTTCTGTGAATAATGCCTAAATACATTTCTGGGAGCTCCTACTTAAAGGGAGCCTGTAATGAATCACATTATGATGTGAATAATGCCCATTTATCTATTCCATGAGATCAGTTCAGGTTTCCAGAGATTGGCATTTTAAAGTAAAGTAAAGCATTTGAAAGTATTTCATTGGAAAGAGCAATTCAGTACCTAACCTTATACCATAAAATATACTCAGACATATTGTGAAGACACAAAGGTGTAACTCTTGTATTTTACTACATCATTGTGAAACTGTCTTGCCATTTTTTAGAGATAGGTGAAGTGAGATATATGTGAATGTTTTGCATGTTATATTGAAATGACTGGTTTATGTGTTTGCCTACACAGGAACACCATGGGGTGTAATATCCTCAGTGATAAACTTTATACTGTGTTATTCATCTTTGCCTTCCTACCATCCAGTACAGTGACTGGAACCGAGGTGAAGCTGTAGCAAATGTTTATTGAATTGCAGCGGCTCTGTATGATTAAATAAGGATAAATTAGGCATGAGGTATTCCAAACTATGGGTTATTAAATACATGTATCACTGGTATCATTAATACGGATATGCCCTCATTCGAGTTCATGTTTAAATATTCCAATTTCTCTGCGTGTCACAATAGTTTAATGTTCAGACAATAACTTGGAGATTTCACATACTGATGGCAATCTTTTCAAATGTTTTTATTCAGTTCTTTGCTCTAGTAAATAGAGTCTATTATGCACAATTTTGATATTTTTAGTAGCTCCAAATTTAACAGTTTTAATCATCATCTTCCCCACAATTATTACTTATTTCCTCCCAGTAGGTAAAGGTATCATAGATGAGACTGTAAACAGACTATCTAAAGATAATGCTGTTGTTTTTATGAAATCTATGATAAAGAATTTCCCTTGGTTATTAATTCTAAAAGTTGCATTTCTACTATAGAAAACTTAATTAGAAGGCTAAGTTCCACATAAATATGATTTTCTGTAGAATGATTATATTCTTTAAAATCACAGTTGATACTGTCTTTTAATTTTATTAAATGCAATATTTTACCACTTCTGCTATTAATTTCTCTCTACTGTTTCTCAAGTGATATTATTTTTTTTAATGTTGCTTACAATTATGTGGGGTTTTTTTCTTTAACCATTTGAAGGACCTTTTTTTACTCTTTGGAGGCCCTTTCTACAATTTGTTGACTTATAAGGCAAAAACAATGAAATGAAGTTAACAACAAAAAAACCTTAATTATAATGTGTTTATATATGTGTGTATGCTTTTGGTTAGTTTTGCCTTCGTTTTATAAGATAAGCAAAGTTTGTGCAAATTAGTGGGTCTACTGTTTTTCTCTTAAATGAAATTAGCTACTCAACTCCTAGCTTCAAAAGATAAATGATACCTGCATCATCAGTCACAGATGGATTTGCGATTTGGGATAAATTTGAAGGATTGTCTTGTTTAAGCGTGGCTTTCAGCTGCATATTGTAGAATGCAAACTTTATCAGAGAACATCCCGGAAGAAAGTTTCTTTCTTTCTCCCTGCCTTTCACTCCTGTTTGATTCATGTCTGAATGTCCAACAGCTAACAGTACCAATCAAATACACAGTGTTCAATAAATATTTGTTCATTCAACCAACATGTTACAGAAAATGGGTTTGGATATGTTATCTTACCTTTTATTTTCATTGTTGAAAAGACTTTAGGTGATGTAGATGAACCAATTTGTCAAATTATCAAGGGTTTTCGGTTTTGTTTTCATTTTAAGACAGATGATAATTAAAGAGCAAGGCAATCAAATATAAGGCCAGTTAATATGACACAGTGAAAGTAAATTTAATGTGTTTAAATTTAGTTAATGCTATATAGTTAAGTCTGTGAGCATTTCAGGGTTTGTGTATCTTCAGTATTCTTTGTCCCCTTTTTTTCTCTTAAAGAAGGGCTACACTGCACATAACCAAAAAGTTAAGCTTTTTCAGCTTTGTCTTTAAAAACAATTTAAGCTTTTAATGTTCCAGTATTTTTCATTTAGCTAAAAGTCATTATTTACTTTTGTTTGCAGTGCAAAATTATAAAAGATTTCATGAGAGCAATAGCTGCCCGCATATGTTATTCTGGAAATCTCATTTTTCTCAAAGGATATTTGTCTGATTTGTAACCTAGACATTACTAGAAATTTTATATTATAATTAAAATATGGTACTTAAGGGACTTCCCTGGTGGTGCAGTGGTTGAGAATCTGCCTGCCAATGCAGGGGACATGGGTTCGAGCCCTGGTCCAGGAAGATCCTACATGCCATGGAGCAACTAAGCCCGTGCGCCACAACTACTAAGCCTGCACTCTAGAGCCTGTGAGCCACAACTACTGAGCCCATGTGCCACAACTACTGAAGACCGCGTGCCTAGAGCCTGTGCTCCACAACAAGAGAAGCCACCACAACGAGAAACCCAGGCACGGCAATGAAGAGTAGCCCCCGCTTGCTGCAATTAGAGAAAGCCCACGCGCAGCAACAAAGACCCAACGCAGCCAAAAATAAATAAATTTATAGCAACACCAAAAAAAATCAGAAAAGTATTTTAAAAATAAATAAATAGAATGTGGTACTTAAATACAGGGAATACTTTTCATAATCCTGTCCATGCACTAAAGTAAATTAATCTATACTTGGCACTTCACAAATATTTTAAAATTTAATCATCTTAAGAACACTGTAAATGTTTTATTCCAATATTACAAATGAAAAAGTGAAGTTCAGAATATTTAAGTAACTTTCCCAACATATTGCTTTTGATAAGTGGCAGAACCAGGATTTAAATAAAAATATGCCACATTGGAAAGCCTTTACCTTTTGCTGAAATATGTACTACTTTCCTCATAGGGCCTCCTATTGCTTCCATTTAATTCCAAGGTCATTTATTGAGCTTCTGTTATGTACGAAATATGACGGTCTGGGTATTGACTTTTGTCTATGGGCTTTATGACACCTCAGATGATTTAATTCAACCCAAGTCTCTCTTTAAAGACATTCTGTATTTATACATGTGACTGGTCAAAAAAATGTAAGCTATATTTCCTGTGATTTTTTTTTTCCTTTCATGTACTTCTAATTTTTTTATAAAATTGTTCCCTATTCTTAGATCAATATCCCATATTAACTTTTAGTCTGAAAATTTCCTTCATTAACCATAATTATTTGCCTCTTTTTCTTGTTTGGGCATCAACCAAGAGGTGCTTTGGAGAATATCAGGTCAATAAATCGATAGAATCCATAAATGTGAGGACCATAAGGAAAATTAGAAATTAGAAATCATGAGTCCTTATCTTGAAAAGAATGTGTGGAGGAAGGATGCTTAGAAATTAAATGAATTTCTGAGAATCGGGCATCTGATAAGGAGCCCAGACGTTAAGACTCTCAGGCTTTCATTGTATATTTCTACAATTCCTTCAGCCAGCGTTCAGTACTGTCTGCACGTTTTTACTTGACTTCTTTCACTTCTACAATTGTTTATTTTGTTTTCTGTATTTGACTACTTATTCCCCCTACAGACACAAACTCCTTGAAGTCAAGGTTTAACTTCATCAAAAAGTCCTGGTATGTTTTTGAAGGGTCTCATGGACTATTTCATAATTTATACAAGATATTGGATGCTTCTAAAGAGTATTACAAATGAAAAAGCTACATACTAGCTATCTGTGGTCCTAGAAAAATGCTGTTAAAATCAGTCCATGATTTTTTTCTGATGAGATCAGACAGCTTGTATAAAGTCTTAACTCTGTGTATAAAGCTATCAAACTCTCTGAAAAGAGACTACCACAAAAAAAGAAAATACAAATCAGCCAAAGAAAAAAGAAAAATAATTTTCTTAGTTGATCTTTGAAATGCATAATGCCTTGTTTTCATATTCACAACAATATTGGGAATTGATTTAGCATTAAGATCAGTGACAAAATAACTCGATTAATACTTTCTACTCCAATACCATTCTAAAATAAGAAAATATGTCTTTGTCTAATTTGATGACAGGAAGGATCATCAATAATCGGTGAGATAAACATTAACTGTATGAATGAAGAAATTAAAAAATATTTATTACTATAGGTGATCTACAGTTTTATACTTTACAGTTCAACTAAAATAACATTTGCCAAAGCCAAGGGTATGACATTTTAAATACAGACATTTACACATCATGCAACACATCTAAAAGTAACTATTTCCCTATAGGTAGAGACATACATACTTATTAGCATCATCATATTTGAATAATATAGTATTAAATGATTCAGTGAGATTTGGAATAAGAACATGACCCATGGAGGAACACTATCTGAATATGAGCCAATGTGGCATGTGCCTGGGTTTCCAGGGCCTTGGACTCCTTGCCTCTTTATTTCCTCTCATTCCAAAAATAAAGGTTCATGACTCTGGGGATAAACCTCCTCTGGTCATCATTCAGATGACTGACTGCCCACTATTTTAGTGGCAAGTTTTTCTCATAGATGAGAAGATGCTCCACTCAGTCCCAACCTGGAGCTATTGCAGCATCTGGTCATGTTTCTTTGACCAGCAGAAGCGGTTCCGTGTAACTGAGTAAGTCCATGCTCACTTACGAATGAGCACAAATGTGGATCCCATTCTTGATTATCAACCTCGGTTATGTATGACCTGGAAGTTCTGTAGAGATGAATGTGTCCTCCCAAAAGTTCCTGTTGCTGGCTTATAACTAGAAGTGATATATTGCTATTCTTGAGCCAGGGTTCTATACTCTCTATAACTGAGCCAGAGAAAAGCTTCATCATTATAGAAAATGTTGTCCAAATACATGGCTATCTGAGCATCATATAGTTTGCATCTAGAAAAAAAGTCCAAACTAGATATTTGGCCAAACTGTTGAAATTTTGCAAAAGTTTAACTTTTACAATCTTACACAACATCATTATTACTTCTTTTCTGCCTTTTAATTAAGCAATGTTTTTCTGACTATGAATGAAATGAAGTCAGATGGAAGCTTTTACAGAATATGTTGGCAGATAGAGTATATATTGTTAAAATAAAAATTTTGGTTTGCATTTTTAAAATCATTTCAAATGACGCACTTTATTTTAAAAGACTTACCAATCTGTTAACATAAACACGCTATATCTTAGAAGCAGATATACAAGCTTGCCAGCAAAATGAGCAAAATTAATTTTCTTTATAACCAAATGGCAACATCTGACTTTACATCCTGGAATTCATTGTAGGTAAATGAACGTGATCGTCTTCTAAGATTTGTTGGTCTCTGAGGTCTTCCTTCTATCAAGTCTAAATAGATGTCAGATTTCAGAAAACGTGTGTAACTGTCTTGTTCCATGAGCTGATACACTCTGCTTTGTGCGGCATCAAAACTGTGGAGGGTGGGTTGGGTGATGCTCCTGGTGACAATTTCTTTGGTGTGAAAATCAAGGTTAACCTGGATAATAATAACAGTAATAAAAGTGTAATTATCGTCAATCTACTTAAGTAAACACCTTTGAGAAACAGAAGTAAAGGACTGACTCCACGTTGGATGGGGCATACGGCACTTGGATGCTTGGTGCTTTTCCTGTTGTGGGTCTAGGGATCCAGTGATTCACTCTGGGCTGGCATTTTACCTGGCTCTTCTCTCCCTTTGCACCCGGTCCTTATCACTCTCTGCTTGAGTAGGATCATGGAACAATGTAATGTTAGGTGTCCTAGAGATCATTAGATTCAACTCATTTTCAAAGTGGAAACTAAACTTTGTAGAAATTCAATTATTTTGAGTGAGGGCAAGCAGTGTGTTTGGGGCATATTTTGGATTTCAGTGTGAGGCTTTTGCTGTATCCCAGTGCTCTTTTCATTATATTATGATGTTTTCCTACAAGCAAACGTGTGCTGAAAATGCCTATATGCATATATACGTGTGTGTGTATATATATATATAAAGATATAAAATCCTTTAATGCTTTTTATCAAAACATTGATGATATATTCAGCTTTGATGGTGCTAAGTTTTCAGTTTTCAGGTAGGTTTCTTCCTTTTCCTTGGTGGGTAACACCACATAGCCAGCTGCCTTTGTTTACTCGTGTGTAAGGGGAAGACAGGATAATACATTGAAACACAAAACAGATTGAGACATACTGAAACAAGGAAAATAACTGTCATTTCATGTGCGACAATATCTACATAAGCAATGCTACCTCGTGGACAGCAACAATTTATAGTCAAACAGAACTCTTAACAGTGACAGATTATCAGTTCTACACTTCAGTGAAAAGACACTATTTATTGAGCACATACTAAAAATACAGAAACTCTATTTAATTCATATTCAAGGATAGTGAAGTAATATTTGCTGGTTTAATAGCCATTTTAGCAATTGTTTCATACAGTTACCTCATACTGAGCTTGCAGTAAAAAAAAAAATCACAATTGTTTTTTCACTTGAACCATTGCCAAATTAGGTTTTCCTCATCTTTCTATTATGAAATTTTCTTTTAGTCTATCTTAATGTGTAGGGATAGTAATTACAGGGCAAATGAAACTTTGTACAGGTAGATGAGCTGACATTAAAATAGTACATAATACAAACTTCTTGATTTCTCTTACCTTCATCATGTATAAAAATCTTTAGTTTCTACAAGCGGTTACTTGTGCTAAGGTGATTAATATGATAAATGAATGAATCTAAATGTTGCAATTAATTGTATTCACTCTTAGTCTAGAATAAAATACCCTGAGGAGTAACGTCAATTATACCTTTCCTTCCATAGCAATATCTTATAATGCATTCTGTTTGTAAATAGAAACCTATACACAGGCAGACCTCAGAGCTATTGCGGGTTCCCATCCAGACCACCTCAGTAAAGTGGATATCACAATAAAGCGAGTCACACAAATTTTTTGGTTTCCCAGTGCATAAAAAAGTTATGTGTACATGATAATCCATTAAGTGTGTGATAGCATTATGACTAAAAAAACAACATACATACCTTAATTAAAAAATACTTAATTGCGAAAAAAGGCTAACCATCATCTGAGCCTTCAGTGAGTCACAGTAGAAACATCAAAGATCACTGATCACAGATCACCATAGCAAGTATAATAATAATGGAAAAGTAAGAAATACTGTGAGAACTACCTAAATGTTACATAGAGATAGGAATTGAGCCAATGCTGTTGGAAAAATGGCACCCATAGAGTTGTTCAAGGCAGGGCTGTCACAAACCTTCAATTTGTAAAAAACAAAATATATGTGAAGTGCAATAAAGTGAAGGGCAATAACATGAGGCATGCTTGTAAATAACCACCATTTTTGTTTCAACAAAATTCTGACCTTTCTGTTAGAATGTATGGCAGTACCGATTTGATGAAGACATATTCTCTCAAAAAGTTTTCAAACAGATGTAAATTTTTACAATCATCTTTACCTCTTGTGGAGCATCATTCTGTATAAATTTCTCATATATTGCTTTTGCTTTATGAATTATTTGTTGAGGGTCTTTGCTTTTCTTGAAATCTTCACAGGCTATCCAAAATTCAATGTTTTCCTCACTGAATTCAGTTTTAAGAAATCTGGTAAAAGTCTCCAGTCCATCTACCAAGAAAAGAAGTGATATATTTTAACTAAAAAATATTGATGCTGAGAAAATATGCTACTTGATATTAAAGTACAACCGTGAATGTTAGTGGAAGAAGCGTCTTCCCTCTAATTCAGGGCAGTAGCACACATCTTGCTCATGAGGAAACATGTTAACAATTAGCTGAAATATTCACAACTATGAAAGGTAAGTACCATTTCTGTTGAAATGAGGCTGGTATCATACTTAGACCTGCATAACAGGGACCTTAAATCTGGACCTCACTTTGGGTCTCTCTCAGCTGTGCCTTTCCCTGGGGTGAGTGTGGTAGGGTTATTCTACAGAGCCAAAGAGCAATTCCAGCTGGAGACCATCTCTCAATTTCTAGACCATGCTTCTTGGACTCAGGACCCTGAAATTCCCTGTAAAAGGCTTTGTGTTTCCAGGATTGGCATGGTCCTCTTCCCCAAATACATCCACCAAAGGCACCTGACTCCGTGGAATGCACACCCCAAGGCTTGAGTGTGGACAGGACTTGAATGTGCATGCTGGAGTATCCACCCAAATGTGCAAAGAGGCCTCTCACAGTGTGGAACCAAACCATGGGTGGAAAGTGAAGGGAGGTGGGCTACGCTTATAGCGTAGAACTGGGAAGAGTCTGAGAATTTTATATTCAAACGTAATCTACCAAGTGTCACAATAGAAGGATAAAATGTCTATTTTTAACAGTTTATTAGCCTGATCTATAACTCTTAAGCATTTAGAAATATAGTATGGGGCCTCCATTTTTACTTTTTTCCTGAGCCCCATGAATGTTAGGGGCAGGTATCAAGTCTTATGGAAGACTGCCAGGGTTCAAGTTCTTGTTCAGCTAGTTACTATGTGGTCCTGAGTGAATTACTTTTCCTTTCTGTGCCTCAGTTTCTCAATATTTAAAATTAAGATAATGATAAAACCGACCTGATAGAGCTGTTTAGAGAATTAAATGTGCCAAAATGTGCAGGACGCTTAAAACAGAAACTGGCATATAGCAAGTACTCTATCTGGGTTTTGATGGGGGGGGGTGTGATGGTTATGATGATGTTGATGATTTTGATGACTATCATTTTTTTTTAGGCTCAGTTAGGTAAAGTTTCATAGCTAAAACTGTGGCAGACTCAGGATTCAACACTAAGACAATCTGACTTTAATACTAGGGTTCTTTCAACTATTTATGATATTCTACTGTTTTTGGCTAATAGTTTTTTTTTTCTCATTTATTTTTGGTTGCGTTGGGTCTTTGTTGCCGCTCGTGGGTTTTCTCTAGTCGCGCGAGCGGGGGCTACTGTTTGTTGCGGTGCTCAGGCTTCTCATTGTGGTGGCTTCTCTTGTTGCAGAGCACGGGCTATAGGCGCGCAGGCTTCAGTAGTTATGGCTTGAGGGCTCTAGAGCGCAGGCTCAGTAGTTGTAGCGCATGCTTAGTTGCTCCGTGGCATGTGGGATCTTCCCAGACCAGGGCTCAAACCCATGTCCCCTGCATTGGCAGGCAGATTCTTAACCACTGTGCCACCAGGGAAGCCCCGGTATTTTTTTAAAAATTAAACTTCTTTGAGAAAATTATAGATTCACATGTAGTTGTAGGAAATAACAGAGACAGAGCCCATGTACCCTTTATCCAGTTTCCACCAATATAACATCTTGTAAAACTGTAGTAAAAATATCACAAATAGGATAATGATATTGATATAGTTAAGATACAGAATATTTCCTTGATTATAAGGATATCTCATGTTGCCTTTTTACTGCTATACTCACATTTTTCCCACACCCAACCCCTCCTTCAATGTTAGGAACCAATAGTCTGTTCTCCATTGCTATAATTTGGTCAATTCAAGAATATGATATAAGTGGAATCATGTAGTCTATATTGTTTGGGGTGGCTTTTTTCATCTACCATGATTCACTGGAGATTCATCAATGTATCAGTAATTTGTTCCTTTTCATTTCCATGTTGTATTCCGTGGTATGGATTTGTTTAACCATTCCCGTTGAAGGTTTTGGGGGGCTATTATCAATAAGGATGCTATAAACATTTATGTATAGATTTTGTGTGTGTGTGTGTGTAGACATAAGATTTCATTTCTGTGGGATAAGAGAAGTGAAGCTGTTCAGTCATATGGTATTTGAAATAGAGAAGAGAGCATTATAGAAGCATTGAGAAAAGGTAAAAATGTTCCATCTAGTTTTTTCAGTTAAATTTTCTCAGGGACTTCCCTGGCGGTCCAGTGGTTAAGACTCTGTGCTCCCAATGCAGGGGGCACATGTTTGACCCCTGGTTGGGGAACTAAGATCTCACATGCTGCACAGCACGGCCAATAAATAAATAAATAAATAAATAAATAAATAAATAAATAAATTTTCTCAGAGAAATTCACATTTGAGTTGGATACAAACGATTTTTAGCAATCTTTCTTTAGATTTGTTCTCTACTCATAGTTATGACCCATTTCTCTTTCTGCTATCACAGGTGAGTAATTACACGAGGAAATTTCATGAGTCCTGTCTGGATTTCTCACTTGGCAGCATTTGATAATAATGATCCCCTCCTTTTTGAAATATTCTTCTTCCTAGGATTCTAGGACACCATACCTCCTAATTTATACCATGCGATTACTTTAAGCCTGGCTTAATGTCTTCTGTTCCCTGGTTAAATGTGATGTTCGCTGGGATCCTGTTCTTTACATTCTTCTCCTTTTCTCGCCTCTTCTACCTCCCTTTTCTTTCTCTATCTTCCTGTATCCTCGTCTTCTAACATTTTTCCTGAAACTCCTTTCCCCCTTACTTCCCTCTGTACTTTATGCATACTGCTGGCACCTACAGGCAAAATAAGGCATTACAAACAATCTTGCAAAACAATAAAGTTTCTCTGAGTTAAATTTTGATCTAATTAAAAGATTTTAATCTCATTACAAGAAATCATTAGAAGAAAATTTTTCTCTTCACCTCAGATATTCCTCCAGCTATTGATCTATATCTTTCTCCTTACAAAGTCTTTTGAGTAAGCTTTCTGCAGTTGGTCTCTTAATCTCCTCCACTCATTTACCTCCCCATACACTAAAATGTGGTTTCTACTCAACGCTTGACTTGAATAATTTTTACCAAAATGACTTACTGTTATATTCCATGGAAAAATATTTTTTCCAATCCATATATTACTTCATCTCTCTATGACAGCAGGCGAAGATGAGATATGTCTGTAATTCTTTTCTATGGCACATACACTCTTGAGTTTCTTCTTATACCTCTGACTACTGCTTTTCTAAATACCTCTCAGTTTATCCTTCTTCCTTCTTCCCTTTAATTCCAATTCCAGGGCAATCACTTCAACACTTCAACACAATGAATATGCTGATGATTTTCAGAAATGATCTCCAGCTCAGATCTCTTTCCTGAGCTCCAAGCTCATATAACCAACATTTGGTAAACATCTCCACTGAATTTCCCACCAAAATAATCACATCACAGATGAATTCAATATCTTCACCCAAAAGCTTCCCAGAATGGTTCCCACGCAGTGACACCATCCACTCAACAACTTACCCTGCAACCCTGACATCCTTAGGGATCCCCAATTTTCTTCTCAACTCAATTGATAATCAAATCTTGTCAACTTTATCTCCTTTATGTATCATGCATCTGTCTTTTTATTTTTATTCAATCTGGAATTACCCTTATTCAGACCAGGATCATATTTTACATAGATTATTATAACAACCTTCTAAATGGTGACTCTAACTCCAGGCTTCCCTTGCTTCCCTCCCCTGCTAACCACCCCCCAACACTTTCCAAGTTTATTATTCACATTCTAGTCAGTAATATCTTTCTAGAGTACAAATTTAATTATGTTTCTTCACTGTTGAAAATTTTCCAACAATGCCCTTAATCTCTTTCCACTCTCTTTCTCACACTCTAAGCTCCAAGCACAGTGAAATAACTTAGAGTTCCATTCATGTGCCATGTTCTCACATCTCTTTAGCTTCTATTGGAAACATTTTCTCTTCCTACTCCAATTTTATCAATCTAATTTCGTCAGGCTAATCTGTATCACCCATTGAAGTTTAAATTAGATCATTTTATCTGGAAAGATTTCACTGATCTCTCAAAAATAAGTTGGGTGTCCTTCATATATGACTTCCTACACTGGGTAACATTTAAACTATTGTGCTGCAGTTGCTTGCTTATTTTTGTTTCTCATGCTATATTGTGAGATTCATGAGGTGAAGGCCCTTGTCTAATTTGCCACAAAAATCCCCAGCATGAAGAAAGCACTCAATATTTACTTACTGAAAGAAATAAGTAATAATAGAACACATGAGAAAAAGTACAAATTTTCATTAAAAATACAAAAGTTCTAGCAAAAAAAATCTTGTTGAGGAGGCAGAGATGAGTTTGGGGATCATAATATGTTTGGAATTTGTGGGTCAGGGTACAGAGGAAAAAAAAAAGAAGAAAGAAACATGCAGAGGGTGCCTGGAAGTCTACATGCAGGTTGCCTGTAGATCCTTGGCTGAGGGTCAGGCTGTACACGGGCAGGGCAAACTCTGTGAAGCCCAGAAGAGTATAGCTGTGGTGGTGCTGAGACGTAAATGGAGATCAGGGAGTTTGCATGGGTCTGGGAGACTTTGGATTTCTGGCCCAGCTATAGTGGAGATACCCCACAAAGGCTATGTTTTTGGTATAAATACTACAGGCAAGGTCTTTGTCTTCAAACTGAGATAAATTGGAAAGAGATTGGTTTTAAATATCAAACTGATCAGAAAGAATCAAGAGGATCCACCCGTGATTTAACTGACTGCCAGAAAAATAATCTAACGCTGTTTAAAGGAAGACAGCATAATCTAGACTCCTATATCTTCCTCCTTGCTCACATACAATAAAAATTTATTAGGCATGCAAGAAATGTCTAATGTGACCCATTATCAATAACAAAAGCAGTCAATAGAAACTGACCACAAGATATCTGAAATGTTGGAAATAGCACACAGGATGTTATAAAGCTATTATTTATATATTGAAGAATGAAAAGGTTAAAAAAGACATAAGGAGTGAATAGATGCAAAAACTCAGAACAGAAATTGAAACTATAGAAAACAATCAAATGGAAATTCTAGAACTAAAATGGAAAATACCTGAAGCAAAAAGAATTAATTGGATCAGCACGCCAACAGATTAACAACTGCCTAAGAAGAGATGAGTACACTAGAAGACAGGAAGATAGAAATTATTTAATTTAGGATAGCAGAAGACTTCTCTGGTGGCACAGTAGTTAAGAATCTGCCTGCCAATGCAGGGGACATGGGTTTGAGCCCTGGTCTGGGAAGATCCCACATGCCGCGGAGCAACTAAACCTGTGTACCACAACTACTGAACCTGCGCTCTAGAGCCCACAAGCAACAAATACTGAGCCTGCGTGCCACAGGTACTGAAGCCCACGTGCCTAGAGCCTGTGCTCGGCAACAGGAGAAGCCACCTCAATGAGAAGCCCGCACACTGCAACAAAGAGTAGCCCCCGCTCACCACAACTAGAGAAAGCCCTTGCACAGCAATGAAGACATAACACAGCCAAAAATTTTTTAAAAATTAAAAAAAAAAAGGATAGGAAACTAGGGGGGGAAATCCACAATTATACTTGCAGATTTTAATTCCGTTCACTCATAAATTTATAGAACAAATAGAATGTCAATCAGAATATATAAAACTTGAACATTATCAACTAAATTGACCTAATTGACATTTATATGACATTCTACCAAATACATCTTTTCAAGTGCACAAGAAAGATTATCCAAGATGGACCACATGCTAGGATGTAAAATGAATTTAAATTAACATCAAAAGATTGAAGTCTTACGGAGTATGTCCTTTGCCCATAAGGGTTTTAATCAAAAATCAACTAGTCATTTTCACAACGTTGATTCTTCTACTCCAAGAACATGGTATATCTCTCCATCTGTTTGTATCATCTTTAATTTCTTTCATCAGTATCTTATAGTTTTCTGCATACAGGTCTTTTGACTCCTTAGGTAGGTTTATTCCTAGGTATTTTATCTTTTTGTTGCAATGGTAAATGGGAGTGTTTCCTTAATTTCTCTTTCAGATTTTTCATTAGTGTATAGGAATGCAAGAGATTTCTGTGCATTAATTTTGTATCCTGCTACATTACCAAATTCATTGATTAGCTCTACTAGTTTTCTGGTAGTGTCTTTAGGATTCTCTATGTATAGGATCATGTCATCTGCCAACAGTGACAGCTTTATTTCTTCTTTTCCAATTTGGATTCCTTTTATTTCTTTTTCTTCTCTGATTGCTGTGGCTAAACCTTCCAAAACTATGTTGAATAATAGTGGTGAGAGTGGGCAACCTTGTCTTGTTCCTGATCTTAGAGGAAATGGTTTCACTTTTTCACCATTGAGGACGATGTTGGCTGTGGGTTTGTCATAGATGGCCTTTATTATGTTGAGGTAAGTTACCTCTATGCCTATTTTCTGGAGGGTTTTAATCATAAATGGGTGTTGAATTTTGCCAAAAGCTTTTTCTGCATCTACTGAGATGATCATATAGTTTTTATCCTTCAATTTGTTAATATGGCGTAGCACACTGATTGATTTCCGTATATTGAAGAATCCTTGCATTCCTGGGATAAACCCCTCTTGATCATGGTGTAAGATCCTTTTAATGTGCTGTTGGATTCTGTTTGCTAGTATTTTGTTCAGGATTTTTACATCTATGTTCAGCAGTGATATTGGCCAGTAGTTTTCTTTCTTTGTGACATCTTTGTCTGGTTTTGGTATCAGGGTGATGGTGGCCTTGTAGAATGAGTTTGGGAGTGTTCCTCCCTCTGCTATATCTTGGAAGAGTTTGAGAAGGATAGGTGTTAACTCTTCTCTAAATGTTTGATAGAATTCGCCTGTGAATCCATCTGGGCCTGGGCTTTTGTTTGTTGGAAGATTTTTAATCACAGTCTCAATTTCAGTGTTTGTGATTGATCAGTTTATATTTTCTGTTTCTTCCTGGTTCAGTCTTGGAAGGTTGTGCTTTTCTAAGAATTTGTCCATTTCTTCCAGGTTGTCCATTTTATTGGCATAGAGTTGCTTGTAGTAATCTCTCATGATCCTTTGTATTTCTGCAGTGTCAGTTGTTACTTCTCCTTTTTCATTTCTAATTCTATTGATTTGAGTCTTCTCCCTTTTTTTCTTGATGAGTCTGGCTAATGGTTTATCAATTTTGTTTATCTTCTCAAAGAACCAGCTTTTAGTTTTATTGATCTTTGCTATTGTTTCCTTCATTTCTTTTTCATGTATTTCTGATCTGATCTTTATGATTTCTTTCCTTCTGCTAACATTGGGGTATTTTTCTTCTTCTTTCTCTTATTGCTTTAGGTGTAAGGTTAGGTTGTTTATTTGAGATGTTTCTTGTTTCTTGAGGTAAGATTGTATTGCTCTAAACTTCCCTCTTAGAACTGCTTTTGCTGCATCCCATAGGTCTTCGGTCATTGTGTTTTCATTGTCATTTGTTTCTAGATATTTTTTGATTTCCTCTTTGATTTCTTCAGTGATCTCTTGGTTATTAAGTAGTGTATTATTTAGCCTCCATGTATTTGTATTTTTTTACAGATTTTTTCCTGTAATTGATATCTAGTCTCATAGCATTGTGGTCAGAAAAGATACTTGATATGATTTCAATTTTCTTAAATTTACCAAGGCTTGATTTGTGACCCAAGATATGATCTATACTACCCAAAGCAATCTACAGATTCAATGCAATCCCTATCAAACTACAATGGCATTTTTCACAGAACCAGAACAAAAAATTGCACAGTTTGTATAGAAACACAAAAGACCCTGAATAGCCAAAACAATCTTGAGAAAGAAAAATGGAGCTGGAGGAATCCGACTCCCAGACTTCAGACAATACTACAAAGCTACAGTCATCAAGACAGTATGGTAGTGGCACAAAAATAGAAATATATATCAATGGAACAGGATAGAAAGCCCAGAGATAAACCCACGCATATATGGTCACCTTATCTTTGATAAAGGAGGCAAGAGTATACAATGGAGAAAAGACAGCCTCTTCAATAAGTGGTGCTGGGAAAACTGGACAGCTACATGTAAAAGAATGAAATTAGAACATTTCCAAACGCCATACACAAAGATAAACTCAAAATGGATTAAAGACTTAAATGTAAGGTCAGATACTATCAAACTCTTAGAGGAAAACATAGGCAGAACACTCTGTGACATAAATCACAGCAAGATCCTTTTTGACCAATAGAAATAAAAACAAAAGTAAACAAATGGGACCTAATGAAACTTAAAAGCTTTTCACAGCAAAGGAAGCCATAAACAAGATGAAAAGACAACTCTCAGAATGGGAGAAAATATTCGCAAACGAAGCAACTGACAAAGGATTAATCTCCACAATATACAAGCAGCTCATGCAGCTGAATATCAAAATAATAAACAACCCAATCCAAAAATGGACAGAAGACCTAAATAGACATTTCTCCAAAGAAGATATACAGGTAGCTAACAAACACATGAAAGAATGCTCAACATCACTAATCATTAGAGAAATGCAAATCAAAACTACAATGAGGTATCACCTCACACCAGTCAGAATGGCCATCACCAAAAAATCTCCAGACAATAAATGCTTAAGAGGGTGTGGAGAAAAGGGAACCCTCTTGCATTGTTGGTGGGAATGTAAATTGATACAGCCACTATGGAGAACAGTATGGAGGTTCCTTAAAAAACTACAAATAGAGCTACCATACGACCCAGCAATCCCACTACTGGGGATATACCCTGAGAAAACCATAATTCAAAAAGAGTCATGTACCACAATGTTCATTGCAGCTCTATTTACAAGAGCCAGGATATGGAAGTAACCTGTGTCCATCGACAGATGAATTTGTGAAGAAGGTGTGGCATATATATACCATGGAATATTACTCAGCCATATAAAGAAACAAAATTGAGTTATTTGTAGTGAGGTGGATGGACCTAGAGTCTGTCATACAGAGTGAAGTAAGTCAGAAAAATAAATACCGTATGCTAACACATATATATGGAATCTAAGGGGGAAAAAAATGGTTCTGAAGAACCTAGGGGCAGGACAGGAATAAAGACACAGACATAGAGAATGGACTTGAGGACACCGGGAGGGGGAAGGGTAAGCTGCCACAAAGTGAGAGAATGGCATGGACTTATATATACTACCAAATGTAGAATAGCTAGTCGGAAGCAGTTGCATAGCACAGGGAGATGGGCTTGGTGCTTTGTGACCACCTAGAGGGGTGGGATAGAGAGGGTGGGAGGGAGATGCAAGAGGGAGGAGATATGGGGATATATGTATATGCATAGCTGATTCACTTTGTTATAAAGCAGAAGCTAACACACCATTGTAAAGCAATTATACTCCAATAAAGGTTTTAAAAAAAAATCAACTAGTAACATAGCTTTAAAAAACCCCAAATATTTGGAAATAAAACAACACATATAAATAATTTATTGATCAAAGAAGAAATCAAAAGAGAAATTTGAAACTATTTACAATTGAATTATAATAAAAATACAGCACATCAAAATTTGTAGGATGCAGTTTAAACCGTATTTAGGGGGAAATTTACCACATGAAATGCTATACTAGTAAAAGATAAAATCTAAGTTTCTACTTTAAGAAGCTTTAAAAACAGGAGAAAATTAAAGCCACAGTAAGTTGAAGGGAAAAAAATTATAAAAGAAGTCTGTGTAAAAGAAAACAAACCATAGAGAAAATTTACAAAGCCAAAAGTTGGTTCTTCGAAAACATTAATAAAATAGAACTCCTAGTGAGGCTGTTTCATAGTAGTAGGAAGCAAATCAGTGATATTTCTACAGATCTTAGAGATATTACAAAGATAGTAAATATTATGAATGATTTTATGCCAATAAATATAAATTAAATAAAATGGGAAAATTGTTTAAAGAAAGCCTACCCAAACTGACACTGAAGTGAAAAATCTGAAACTATATCTTAATAGATTTTTATAATAAAAATACCACCCCCCCCCCAAAAAAAAATCTTGGGCCCAGATTTGGTGAATTTCATCAAACATTTAAGAAAAAAGTATTCTAATCTTATACAACTTCCAGAAAACAGTGGAGGGATGAATAATTTCCTTCTCATTTTAAGAGGCTAGGATAACTCTAATACCAAAACCTGACAAATGTAACACCAACACCACCCCCAGAAATAACGATTAACAAAGGAAAAGGAAAAGAAAATTATAGACTAATGATCACGGATGTAAAGATTCTGAACAAAATATTGGAGACTTAAAGTCAGGAATTTAAAGAGGGAGAAGCATACATTCTAGCATTAAGGCAAAATATTTGAAGTAAATGATAGCTTTCTTTTGTCTACTCAACTTATTTTCACTTATATTCATTTCTTCTATTCACTGTTCTCTAGAACTATTCCTCATGGTCCGTGATTATTTGTAATATAATAAGTTCCATATAGAATGAAGCAAGAAGAATGAATATGGTAGAATTATGGTGATAACTAAGAGGGTTTGCATTTTTAACATGTGTAGAGGTTTTGAGGGCTAAGTGCTGTTCATATGCATTACTACATTTAATACTACAACATGTGTCTGGAATATGTCCTATATTCATTTTCGTAGCTGAGAAAACTGAGATTCATATAAATTCAATTGTCCCAGATCTCACTTTTCAAACAAACAAATTGTAGAAGTATATCTTTCTCAAGAAGGCAGCACTTTCTGTCATAGGTCGAGTTAACAGTCCTCCAAAGATGTCCATGCCCTAATCCTCAGAACCTGTGACTACATTACCTGACATGGAGCAAAAGCTTTGCTGATGTGATTAAGGTTAAGGACCTTGAGAGGGGCAAATTATCCTGGATTATCCAGGTGGACCCAATCTCATCACATGAGTGCTTAAAAGTGGAGGAGGAAGACAGAGAAGTGGGTCAGGGGGATGCAGTGTGAGAAGCACTGTTGCTGCCCTTCAAGATGGAAGAAGATGGTCAAGAGCCAAAGAATGTGGTGGCTTCCAGAGGGTGAGAGTGGCCTTAGTTTAGAGCCAGCAAGAGAATGGAGACCTTGGTCCAAAACTGCAAAGAGCTGAATTCTGCCAAGAACCCAAATGGGTAGGAAAGGGATTCTCCCCAAGACCTTCCACAAAGGACAACAGCCTGCTGACACCTTGATTATTTTTGCAGTGAGATCCATGCTACACTTCTGACCTACAGAACTGTAAGATAATATATTTGTGTTGTAAGTCCCTAAAGTTATCATAGTTTGTTACACAGCCACAGGAAACTACTACAATCCTCAAATCATGTGTTACATGTCACCATTTATTTCTCCTATATCTAGAACTTGTCCTGTTTGTCATGAAGCATTGTGTTTTCATTTTTGTTTTTAATGCTGAAAGCAATTGTTTGATTATATTAGAGATCCAGGAACTTAATGTAAGAAAACAACAGCCAGAAATGGCATAACCTACAGACATTCCCTAAGTGTTAGGTATGGGATCTCTCCAAACACTACCATGATAGACGAGCCCTGTGGGCCTCTTCTACTCCGCTGCTCCTTCCATTGGTGTTTTCATTGGGGTGAGGGGAGAGTCTGCCATTTCTTTTCCTTGATAAATTGATCCTGAGCACCAGATGTTAGTGGTTAAACCTTAGCGAAGAAACTGGGAAGACAGGCAAAGGTCAGTCTCAACAAAAATTTGAGAAGGCATCATAGGACTGACATGCAACCCAGAACTTGTCCACAGTGATTAGATGCTGGTAAGATAATTCCTGGTCAAACACAGCTGTCTTAAGGAGGCCTTAGTTCTAAGTGCTTCCTGTGTAAGTCAACAAATTCTAGTCTCTTAGGAGGAGGAAGAATGATCAATGTGGGTGATATTGAGCCACTCTTGTTCTTATTTCTCTAGCACAGTTAGTGTTTGATTTTCAAGATTTATTTCTCATGCTGTGTAGTGTGCTTTGCTCAGAATGTAGCAGGAAAATATAAATGGATAATGATTCTTTGAAGCATTTTGATAGAAGATTTTCCCCAAATACCTAAAAATGTATATATTCTCAGAGTAAAGTTAATGATCTATCTCTGTTTTTATTATTTTTAAGCCAAAATAGCTATCAAAGTGAACAACGGAGTCAGACAAGTGGGTTTTACCCTGACTTGTTAACCCACCAGCTGTCTTAGGGATTACTGTTCCTTAGTGTGGTCTGTTTGATTTTCCTTTCCACAACTCTTTTACCCTCTGTAGCTCAGTACCTGAACTTATAAAAAAGCAGGTTGAGTCATTACTATTGTCGAAGATTACACTCCTTTAATTTTTGAAAACTACATCGCAGCAGCAACCTTTCCGACTTCAGGTAAAGCTGGAGCCCCAGGCTGATGACTTTAGAAAATAGGATGAATAAGCATCATTTGGCTACTGACTGGCAACAGCTTGAAAACTTCTTCCTTTTCCATTTATGTGACTACAAAGATGGTTTTGTTGCATAATCTCTGGTTTTACTTTTTGTCTTTTTTTCCCCTTCTTCTTCTTCTGTAATGATCCCAGAAGGAAACAAGGAGGCTAAGGCAAAACATGCCTTTCAACCCCTAAATCAAAATTGAAGTAGAATTTGAAATGTGGGCAATGTTTAGGTCTGTGAAAGAAAAACCTCAACAAAAACAACCATCTGTAGACCAATTGGCTTAAACCAAACTTTAAGTAGTTACGTAGTCATGCCCCAGCCTCTGGCCAGAACTTTAAAAAAATATATTGAGAATTCCCCCTTGATGAATTTTTAGTGTAATCAAAAACCGCTGCTTAGCACCCATACTTCCTTCCTCTTTAAAATTTCTAAAATGTTTGCCCTTTTTTTCCTCCAATTAACATCCACTTTTTGCTGGATTGAATCCTAAATATATGTATATTCTCTTAATTTATCTCTCATAATTATCTTCAACTGATAGATTCTTTGTATTTTTTAATAGAATTCTGAAATTTCTTATTTGCTCGGTAGCTGCTATAAAGTAGATTTCTGAGGAGAATTCCTTGACTAGATATTAGGAAACAATTGGAAGCAAGACAGCAAAATGATTGTGAGAGCATCTTCAGGTAGTCCTAATTAAAAAAGCAAAAGTGGTCGTATGGAAATGTGCACTCAGATATTGAAAAGCCTGTCATTGGGTGGTATTGTCCTGTGTGTTCATGATGTAGGTTCTGCCTCTTCCCCTCCCACAATGACAGACATTTGTCTTGTTCTTACTTGCTCCTCTGTTACTATTTAAATGGAAATTAAAGCAAAGTTAGCAAATAAAATACCTGCTATCTTACAACAGAACAGTCTGTTCCAGGTCAGACCTAGATTGGAAAGAGGAAATTAAGAATATGTTTTATTGGGCTTATGAATAAAGTTACTTTGACTCCAGTGAAGGGAAATGCTTTTTGGATTTCATTTTATTCTATCTATATGTCATATAGAAGCACGGATTGATCAGTTTTTAAATACCAAATTATTCCTCAAGCAAGTTGATAAATTACTGTGACAATTTTAGGAGGATATGGTCATTATTTTTCCTATTAATAAATCTCAATTATAAGAAACTTTTTGTATTGACACCTAGAAGGGATCATCCATAGGCCAGACAACTGAAATTGTTACTTATTAAAAATAACTTCCTTCGTCTATCTTTAATTATTTGTGAAACACCTAGTATGAACCTGAAGACTGTATTATAAACTGAAAATGCAATGATATTAATTACAATAGAAGTTTTGAGTCTTTGCTAAGGCCTTGGCACACTGCTATATGCCTTTTTTGGGGCAGTTCCATTTAATTTTCACATCAGCCCTAAGGAGTTAAGTCCTGTTCTACCCATTTATACAGAGGAAGAAGCTGAGATTCAGAGAGTTAAGTTGCCCTGAATCTTACCACTGGGAAAAGATAGCACAGGGGTTTGAATCCAGGTTTATTTTGTTTATAATTATAGAACGTTTATCTTTCAACTGCCATGAAACAACAAAGTCTTTACTGTTGAGGAATATGGAGATTAATAGGCAAGACAGGCATGTATAGACCAAGGACTAAGGAATGAGAATTGCAGGGGTGACTAATTCTGTTTGGAGCAGCAGAGAAAAATCAGCTTACTTAAGATGACTATAGAAGCCTTCCAGAAAATAACATGAATGCTACTTAAATGGTCCTTCACTAATTCACAAAGCATGAGTGAGTGTCAGCTCTGTACCAGCCGTTGTGCTTTGGAGTATCATGCAAAAGCCCTTCGTTACCGTGCTTAGGCTTGAGTTTGATACAGACATTCAAAATGAAGTCACAGCATTAACGTAAGGAAAAGCGCTGTGTGTTTAAAAGTGCTCGTGGTGAGTTAATCAAAGTGAATGGATCTTGTTGGCATAATATGAATATAATAGGGGAGAATAAATACTGATTCAAGAAACAAATTAATGATGAATGAGAAGGTAGTTCATCTATTTAAAAGTTTAAGTAAATGACTTTTAAAAAAATAATACGTAATATCGTGCAGGATTATCCCAGCACACTAGTTACTTCCTGTTTCTCTTACTCACTTGGCAGCTGCATGAAGTCGGGTCACAATGGAACCATTTCTCACACACAGGCAGTAACTTACTAAACAGTCCTTTAGAAGGAAGCAGTGGTGAAGACACCTGCCAAAAGTGCTTGATAGAACCCGGGATTAGAATTCACACTGGAAGAAGCTGTCTCGATGTGTCATACAAATATGAAATGCTTGTAATTGCATGTTGCTAAATTGAAACTCTGACATCTGTTGGAGTATTTTTCTGATGCCAAGAAACCAAATGAAACAAAAAGTCAAGGAACTCAGAAGTTGGAAACCCAAGTACAATGTGGTATCTTAAGTACTAGGTTGCCTTGCTTCTCCTTTGGTATTTGACTTTGGACCTGCCACAGAGTGTGGTGGTTACTCATGCAATAATGATTTGTTTGTGTGGCCCATTTATAATCTAGACTGGATTTTACTTACTTCTATTTTTTAGATAGATCAAGTAATTGCATGTTTGTTATGGATCAGCTTGATTCAGAAAGTTAAATTTGCAGAACCCTGGAATCCCTTATCTTGCAGAAAACGGTAACTGAAAATTGGAAAGGGCAACTTAAAAAGCCACAAGGTGAAAAGTGTAAGGAGAAGTGCTAATTTCCTTCCCCAAAAGAGAAGTATGCACTTCCTTGCAGCCTTTCCTCAAAGTCAGTAATATGTACTTCCCACAGTATCAGTTCATATTTTTAAGTCAAGGGGGTGAAATGACTTACATATTCCTTTTATCCTACCTTATTATGAATTATTCTCGAAATTAAGCTTAGTATATATGATCACAATTTAAGGTGCAAAAAGTCCAAGCGAATAGTTGTTAATAAAAAGACTAAAAATATTGGAATTATTTGCAATGACTGGAAAAAAGGATGTACAGGAAAATAAACAGGTAGTAGTTGGAAGTTTTTTTTTATTGACAGAGATTCCCTTCATAGGAAATAACCTTCTCTTTCAAATCTTTACTTATCAAGTATGTGAGACGGTTAGAAAATCTTTCTATAATCAATCATGCTTCCATATTCTAGATGTGTGCCTATAAAATCCTGCGAAACTTCTGATAAACTTTACCAGCAACTAAAAAAGTTCAAACTCTCACCTGTTATCTTCTCCAAATCTTTTTTTTTCTACCTCTATTTCTGATCTATAAAAGGCACTCTTACCTTCCTATTAATATGGAACAAAATCTGGAGATCTTTGGCTCCTTTTTCTTCATCTCCTATTTCTTCACCATCTCACTTTACAACATACGTACACATTCAGTCAGTCACCAAGTTCTTCCATTTTCTTTCCAAAATAGCCCTTACGTTGAGGTTAACTTTGATATTTGTAACAACCTTGTAGGTAGTCCTATTATATGCATAGAATTCTACCTTTCTATGCATCAGAGTTAGCTTTCTAACAAACAAACTCTTCTTGAGTTTGTCCCCAACTTGATTTTCCAATGTGATTGTTCACTACTCTTTACCTCAGTGAAAGGGACCTGCTTGCTTTCCTAGGTTATGCCCAAATCGCTTATTTCTCTAGCCCTTTTCCTGCCTTTTTCTCTACTCAGGAATAACCTTTTCCTCTGCCTGTTGAAATCTTCCCACACATCGACATAATTTCGTGTAATGATTTTCTAAAACCTACATGAAACATTGCAAGTTCTACCGGCATTTTTTAAACTATTTTAGCCAATTGTTTTCAAAATCATGTACTATCAGCAGCATTGTTTTACTTCCAAAGCTGTCTTACACAGAACCATATAAATATATACATACAAACACAAATATGTGAGTGTAATATACATATATGTGTAATTTTATTGGAATTAATTGATTTGCTAAATTCATATTGGTAACATTTATTTTCATAAAGTCAATTGGTAAGAAGACTGATAACTAAATTTGAAATTGATGATTATGAATGACAGTCTGATACTGGTTTTTGGTTTATTCTTTTTGTTTTTCTTAAACAACATTTAGAAATTATTGATATATATGGTTTTAAATCATAGATTTTTATGATTCATTTTGCAGCTTCAGGCAAATTTGTCAATAAACAGGGAAGGCAGGAAAAAAATTACCCTAATATCTGCAGAGAAACAAATGAGGAATGGAAGTTAAATTATTGATGGACTGCAGTGTATTAAATTTACTGTATAACATATTTGAGTTCATTTTTTAAAATAGACATTTACTTTTAGAATAGATTTACAGAAGAGTTATGAAGATAGGACAGAGCTTCCACACACCCCACACCTCCAGATCCCTGCTATTATTAACATCTTACATTGGTAAGGTACATATGTTATATATATTTTTTATATATATAAATTTATTTATTTATTTATTTATTTTTGGCTGCATTGGGTCTTCATTGCTGCACGCGGGCTTTCTCTAGTTGCAGCGAGTGGGGGCTACTCTTCGTTGTGGTGCATGGGCTTCTCATTGCAGTGGCTTCTCTTGTTGCGGAGCACAGGCTCTAGGCGTGTGGGCTTCAGTAGTTGTGGCATGTGGGCCCAGTAGTTGTGGCCCGCGGGCTCTAGAGTGCAGGCTCAGTAGCTGTGGCGCACGGGCTTAGTTGCTCCGTGGCATGTGGGATCTTCCCGGGCCAGGGCTCGAACCCGTGTCCCCTGCATTGGCAGGCAGATTCCTAACCACTGCGCCACCAGGGAAGCCCCTACATATGTTATAATTAATAAACAAATACTGATACATTATTATTAACTAAAGTCCCTACTTTGGTTATATTTCCTTGGATTTTACCTTCTGTGCTTTTTTTAATTTTAAAAGAGTTAAGCTACATTTTAGGAATGAAATATGAATATAATAGTGGAATTATCAAAACATTCCATGGATTCTTTGGTTTCTGTGGAACACAGCAAAAACACTGTTCTTTCTGCTTAAGTTTCAGCTATTACCTGTTACCCTAAGCCACCCTTTTTCAAATTATATTTCTCAATAAAGAATTACTTTCTCTCTAGTTCGCTAAATAAATTGCACTGTTTAATGCCCCATGCCTATGTTGGCTTTCTGCTTGGATGATCTCTTTCTCTCTTTGTCCAGCTAGTGAATTTTTGATTAATCCCCTAAA
Source organism: Balaenoptera physalus (assembly GCF_965194825.1). Taxonomy (NCBI): domain Eukaryota; kingdom Metazoa; phylum Chordata; class Mammalia; order Artiodactyla; family Balaenopteridae; genus Balaenoptera; species Balaenoptera physalus. Next base: position 10,795,651 of record NC_138882.1, read on the forward strand.
ATCTAGCATAAGAATCATCTACTCTATGGCTCCTTTCCTAAAGATGCTAATAATTATTCTGCAGTGGTTTTAGTATCAGGCATTTTTTTTTCAAATAAATATTCAAATTTCCGATGTATTTTGTTTGACTTATCACTTCACTTCCCATTTGAATAAATGTAATACAATTTCCATTTCCTTTATATAGATATGGCATACAGAATTTGAGAAACTTACACATTTAACTAAAGGGAAATTCTATAAAATCTGATAGAGCAAGGTCTTGAAGTGTGTGTGTGTTTGTGTATGTATGAGTATAGGAACTTTCCTTTTTTTTTCTTTTTGGCCTACAGTCAAGTCAATAGAAATGAGCGGAATTTGACCATTGCAACCATGAGACTTTCTTACGTGATTATTTTAAGCTTTATAATTTAATATTACAATAAGATTTGCAATTTAGAATAACTGAATTTGGGGGCTTGATTAAAAGAATACCATTAACATAATTTTTTGTGAATCCAATATAATTTAATTAGCACTTTGATCATGAGTGATGATAATAATGTCCAAGTGGGTCAGTGCTGATTTTTGTTATTCATGTTACCCCGTCTAGGTTCAAACTGCTGCGATTTTACAGAACTTTAGTATTTCCACCAGTAGAGAACAGAGAGGAGCAGATTTTTTTCTATTTGGTTTTGACTACTTGTAAAGCAACATGATTATAGAATGCCAGGGGAGGATTTTCTGTAGGACTAATTACCTAGAGAGAATCTATATTCTCTCTAATGGGTCGTGAGAGTATGATGAAATTATTATATACCAATTTATTAAGTTAAAGAAAGAAGTCCAGCTTATATATTTCTTTCCATTGAAATTTAACCCTGTAAGTGATGTTTATACAGCTGGGAGCAGGTTGCAAAACAGAAAAAGATTATTAAATTTATTGTTGATAATTATTTTTCATGATAGCAGAAACCATTTACATTTGTGTAGTGTCAAACAGTTATTGACTTCTTGCAACCTAAGTGTCCATCAACAGATGAATAGATAAAGAAGATGTGGCACATATATACAATGGAATATTACTCAGCCATAAAAAGAAACGAAATTGAGTTATTTGTAGTGAGGTGGATGGACCTAGAGACTGTCATAGAGAGTGAAGTAAGTCAGAAAGAGAAAAATAAGTACTGTATGCTAACACATATGTATGGAATCTAAAAATAATAATAATGGTTCTGAAGAACCTAGGGGCAGGACAGGAATAAAGACTCAGATGTAGAGCATGGACTTGAGGACATGGGGAGGGGGAAGGGTAAACTGGGACGAAGTGAGAGAGTGGCATGGACTTATACATACTACCAAATGTAAAATAGCTAGTGGGAAGAAGCCACATAGCACAGGGAGATGAGCTTGGTGCTTTGTGAACACCTAGAGGGGTGGGATAGGGAGGGTGGGAGGCAGAAGCAAGAGGGAGGAGATATGAGGATATATGTATATGTATAGCTGATTCACTTTGTTACAAAGCAGAAACTAACACACCATTGTAAAGCAATTATACTCCAATAAAGATGTTAGAAAAAAAAAACAAAACAGAAAACAGTTATTGGCTTCTTATTCATCATCTCATTTAATCCTGACAGAAATTTATTTCTATTGGAGCTAAAGACATTGTGCTCTCCACTTACAGTTGAGGAAGCTGAATATGAAAGTGATTAAGAAAGTGATTGTGTGGCAGAAGAGAACCAGAACTCAAATCTCGAAAGGGACCCAGGACTAAGTTTTCCTAGCAACAAATTTGTTTATATTATTCGAGCACTTAATATTTACCAGGTGATGTGCTGGGTTTGGAGATCCACAGATGAAAAGACATGTTTCCTTATAATAAACATTCAAACTGGAAAAAAAAAAATGAATTCCACTTCTTTTTTTCCTTGCTCTGACTAGTGAAGAGGCTCAAGGGCTGAGTTGTGCCCAAATGGTGGAAATAATAGGAGATTAAAAGAAGAAATAAGTTTGGGAGGCATGAATTAGGGAGGAAAGTTTTACACAGGTTGTAATTAGATAAATACCTGAACCAAGACAGTGACAGAGGAGATAATGAGAATGCAAGAATTTTAACAAAAGTCAAGAAATGGGTGGATATTGGGAATGAAGAAAAGTTGAAGAAAGCTGTTCACATTATTTTTCTCCAAAATAGGGAGTGATAGAGCATTAAGGTGAAATGAGGATGGAGTAACACATTAAATTTTTTTCAGCATGAACTTCCTTTCTTACCACTACCCTCCATTTTCACTACATCCTTGCCTAAATTTAAGCCTTGATTTCTCTACCTATACTTTTCTTTCTCTGAGTCAATATTACAGTTCAGAGGCAGAATCTGTTTTCATTGGAAGAGGGAAAGTCTTCAGGGAGAGTCTGCAGAAATAGGATTCTCTGTCAGTAAATCCAGGGGAAAACGAACTGGTCACCAAAACCTTACAGATAGATGGACAATTAGGAGAAAATTACAGGCCATGAAGACAGATTAGAAAAGTTGGTTTCATCAAAGAGTGCACAGTACTTGAGGCTGAATTGCACGTACTGCACTCCCAGCAATAGGAACTCCTGCTTCCCGTAGACACCTTAGGATGAGAAAACCACTGGCAATGCTGTAAACAGTAGTTAGCCTTGGCCAACTCAAAGAAATGAGGTAAGGAATAGAAGAACTTGGAGATACAAATAAAAGCTGTGGGCTAGAGGAAGTGTGTGGCTATTTGGTAGTGATAAAGTGTTGCTTCTTAAGCAGACTCTGCCTGGTTTAATGTGGAAAGCAATGAACCCTGTGGTTGCTTAGCCTCATTGCCTACTCAGTTCAATCTGTCAGTTTTGCTCCCTGAAAGAAATCGTGGACTGAATAAAGGCAAGAAAAAAAAGCTTACTCAGCTGTTACCTTATGAAATTGACTCTAAGGATTAGCAATCCAGGCAGCCTGTCCTCTGACCCGTGCTTGGACAAACTCAGTTTTTGTCCTCACTTTCCATCTTGTCTACAAAGCTCCACCTTAAATGCCCACCTGATTCTCAACTACTCTGCAAAATTCTGATGACTGATGCGAAGAGTGAAGCATTTATAAAATTAAAACAATATATATTTTCATGAAGGTTTCCTAAATGTCCATGAAAAGAACTACTTTAGATTTTTGATCACTTAACAGTAAAAATAACACAGATAATCTGGGATTTAATAAAACCAAGGGTCTCATTCACAAACTAAAAACACTGAAAATGTGAAACTATTCATCCAGTACCAAGAAATATTTCATCCACCATAAGTAATTCTTAATAAAATAAGAGGATTTTTAAAATACTCTTATTAGTTGACTATTCTATTATTTATTTTTGTAGATCAAAAACTCATATTGCTGTAAATTATCAATCAAACTAAATTTTTATGACAACCTGTTTTGTATAGTTACATACATATTTTGTATACTTTTCCATTAAAGAATAAAGTATTTGGGAAAAGTAGCACTAACCTTTATGGGAAAGCAGTTTGTCAAATGATTCACCCCATATCACTGCTTCTTCAGGAGAGATTCTGTTCAAGAAACAAAATGTTTTATAATGGAGTGTGCAGAAACTCTACTTGTGAATCTGCTCTAACATGTGCTATCACACTGTTCTTTTCAGTCATATTTCACAGGATTTCTCCTTTGATTATTGTACAGTGGAAATTGTATTTATATTGGAAAGTTCAAAAACATTGGTCAACTTTCTTTTGGTTTTTGCCTATAAAACAATGTGTTAAAATAACATTATTTTCTCATGAATTATTTTATTTTCCAGGGAAAAATAATCATGTGTTAGGTTAAAAACAAAGAAATCAGGTCAATTATCTTTCTTAATTTGGCAAATAGAAGAACCTAATCTAACAGTGTCTTTCAGTCAAACTTTTTTAAAACTGCAATTTCCTTGAAACTCTTACCAAAATATGCAACAATTTTTTTTTTTAAACAGATACAGGAAGTTTGACTAATGAAGTTTTAAAGGGGTAAGAAATAGGAAGCATTTTTAATACAACAAATATTTTAGAAATGTTGATAATTGAGAATTGAATATGTTTGTTTTGGATCTTTTATTGGTCGTATTTCATATTTGGAAAAATTTATATTATCCTAGTGTATAAGCTTATTCCATTTTCTGTTTGAACTAAAGAAATGGCTAAAAGTTACAAAACATCCCTTTTTGTGCTTTACTTGATACTGTACCTAGGGCATTTTTTCCAAACTACTGAAGAAAGAGATGAATAGCACTTCTCAATGACATTGTGCAAACTTTTAAATTAATGAGTATTTCATCAGTTTAAAATACAAAGTGATGAAGGAGTAAAATATATCATTTAAAATTGACAGGTATATAATTTTAAAAGAGCATCTTTAAATTTTTATGAGATTACTTAATTCAAGCTATTAAAATGGTTTAATTTTATGGAATATTTCTAGTTTTTTTGAAATGAGATCACTAACCTTCCTTATATTACTGTGTAATATCCAATAAAATGGTAATCCCTAATTTCCTCTTTCTTAAATCTTTAATGATAGAATCAGCAAATGTCCCCCCAAATAATTACAAGTTATTCACCTTGTTTCTTTGGCCAATTGCCCAGATCTGCTGGAAAGAGTATCTTCGTGAAACTCAGGTTTCTGCACAAGAAGACTTAGCCTATTTCTTTTTTCCTTAGCTCTGTAATGAAAAGGCATTAGCTTCAGGACAAGTTGGATGACAACTGATATCTCTCCTTCTGACTGTCAAACCGATTTGGGATTGGTAATCACCTGGACACCCCTTCTCACCCACCTCCCTCACTCTAGACACACTCAGTGGTTTTCTTAAGAATTTCATTTAAATACTGTTTATGGAGGAATTAGGATAGCATATGCGAAATATACTTGGTTTTTTTCCCCTCAGTGACTTTAAAGTATTTGAGATTATATTTCAATAAATATTATTACTAGTTCTCCTGTGTGGTTAAAATTGTTGCACTTTAAAAAAAAAAATAAAAACACTTACAGATTTACCAGTTATTTACTCCTAATAAATAGATTTTTTTTTCAGTTGTAATATTACAGTCAATATATTTTCAACCAGATATTTTAAAAACAAGTGCTAACAAATATTCAATGTCAATCATGTTTTTAAAAGTATAAGGCTGACTTAAAAAATTATGATTTTTACCTGATTTTGGCTTCTTTGCTTGTTTCTTCTTTTCCCGAACCATATATTAACTTGAAAAAAGTTTTTTCTTTTGATTCACACATATTTAATTGAGAAAAGAAAACCAATGATGTTTCCATCTTCTCTCTCTAAAATGTAGAGATGTCTAATTTATTACATCTTTCACTTGTTAATGCTATTCCATGGTTATACATGATGGAGTAAAAAGTTATCTCAACCCGTCAGCAACACTTTAAAAAAAAAAAATCAAGAGCTTGTGTTTCTGCCTCTGCAAAAACATAGAACTGAGGAACTAAAGTACAATTCAGTCCGGAGTTGTTCAGGGAAATGATACTACAAATTTGCAAAATGACTCGTGGTCTCTGAGATAAAGACTAGTATTACCACAGCGCAACTTCTCTTTCTAGTTTGTGCAACCAGAATGATGCTAGACCCAAATGACACTGTCATTTCCCACAGGAACTTTTTAAAAAGGTCTTTAACGTGTGTAGTACGTGTTAAAATGTGTGTGGCAAAGTGCTACACCAATCATATTTTCCCTTGTTCTTAAAATTAAGTATTTTTACTTATTTAAATACATTGAATTAGGTAAATTACATTTAACTGACATAATGCTATGTAATGTTAATCATGTTTGCTTAACATATTGTATCAAAATAAGAAGGTAGATCATAGAGTTTCACAGTTGAAGGGGACAGTAAGAAGCATTTAATTCAATGATTTTTAAGCACAGGTCCATGGAATGACTTTAGACATTTATAAAATTTTTACCAGTCCATGATCAAAATGGGAAAAAAAGATCATATGTAATTTTTTCCTTAAACTGTATCTATTTTTAATATGAAGTACTTATTCTGAATTTGCCCTTTTGCCTTTTTTAATGTTAAAAATGTTTTTAATTAAATATTGTAAGTAGAGATGGCAGTTTATATGTTTGTTTATTTTATGTTCTTATTAAAAAAGAAACGGCAACTCAAAGTTGGTTTAGCTTCCACTTTCTTTTTTTTCATGAAACACAAATATCTAAGAAATGCTGATCTAGACCATAACTCACATTAAAAAAAAAAAAAAAAAGGCAGGGATGATAGATATTAAGTGATTTATTCTTACAAATTCCCAGAGGTCAGTAGAAAAGAAGATCTGGAATTATCAGAGCCTTTGATCACCAGTAGCATGTGCTTTAGTCTTTCCAAGTCTTTGATCTCCAGTAGTGAATGCTTTAATTCCTCTAAAATTGTATATATTAAAAAAAAAAAAAGTTAAGAAATCTAAAAGAAATTTTATTTTATTTTCAATCTTTTTAAATTATTGATTTTAAGAAAATAGTTATTCTTAAAGAGTCACAGGGATCCCTCTTAGGGATACCAGCTAGGAGCTCAAAATATTTGCAGAAATGAAATTAAAGAATATTTAGTATATATTTATATATATGCCCCTGATTCTATAAGTTTTACTTTGAACATATTTTTAAGTTCACCTTGGCTGAAAATTGAGTGTTAAAAATATTGTACTGGGCTTCCCTGGTGGCTCAGTGGTTGAGAATCTGCCTGCCAATGCAGGGAACACAGGTTCGAGCCCTGGTCTAGGAGGATCCCACATGCCGTGGAGCAACTAGGCCCGTGAGCCACAATTACTGAGCCTGCGCGTCTGGAGCCTGTGCTCCGCAACAAGAGAGGCCGCGATAGTGAGAGGCCCGCGCACCGCGATGAAGAGTGGCCCCCACTTGCCGCAACTAGAGAAAGCCCTCACACAGAAACGAAGACCCAACACAGCCATAAATAAATAAATAAATAAATAAATAAATAAATAAATAAATAAATAAAATTAAAAAAAAATATATTGTATAGGAGGGCATTTTCTGGCAAGTCTAGCTGGAAACAGATGTTGATAATGCAGATTTCGTTTCCACCACGATGTCCTTTAGTCTCTAGTATTTATTAGCACTCACTATATATATATATGAGGTTTAGTTTTGTAAAGGTGAATGAGGGCAAGGGCAGATGAGCAAGGACATCTTCTAGTCCCTAAGACTATATTTGAATTACTATATTCAGAGGAGTATGAGACAGGAATTTACTATTTTTCATAAGATTTGCTGAAATTGTGTGTAAGATGTGCTCTTCACAGGCTGATAGAACTATGGAAAGAGAGACTGTGAAAACATGGACACAAGTAAATTACATTAAAGAGCTGTCCAAAGGTCTGAAAGAGAATTGGGAGATGTGTGGGCTTACTCTGTGTGTGTGCAGACAGGTGGAAGCAGGAGAAGAAAAACAGGGTGAATGCTGCATGATGACTTGAGCTGATAATCATTCTTTGGGGCACAATTATCCTTTAGCTTGAAGAGTATTCTCATAGGATAGAATTCTAGGTTGACAGTCGCGTTGTTTTGTGGTTTTTTTCCAACGCTTTTAAGATGTTGCATTTTTGTCTTCTGGCGTCCATTATTCCTGATGAGAAAGTCAGTGGTAATTTGTATCATAGTTCTTATGCTCTAATGTGTCTTTTTCTGTCGCTACTTTTCAGATTTTTTTTTTGTCTCTGATTTTTAAAAATTTGATTATGATATGAAAGATATTCATTCTACTTGGGATTTGTTTAGTTTCTTGGATGTGTGGTTTTATAGTTTTCATCAAATTTGGAAACTTTTAGGTGTTGATTCTCCTATTTTTTTTTTTTTTTTTCTCTTTCTTCCATTTTCAGAAACTCCAATTACAGGTATGTTTGACCCCTTGACATTGTCCCCCTGGTCACTTAGGAACTATCCAATTTTTTCAGCCTCTTTTCTCTCTGTTCCTAAGATATTTTTCATTGCTATGTCTTGATAGAAATTTTCACTGATCTTTTCTTCCTCAGTGCCTAATCTGTTTTAGGTTTATTCTGTAATTTTTAAAATTTCAGCTCCAGAAATTCCATTTTTTTATAGTTTGCATTTTTTCTTTATTATGTTCTTTTTCTTTGAAGTACTTGAACGTATATAAAATACCTGTATTGAAGTCCTTTTTTGAAAATTCATCACTGTGGTTCTGGGTCTGCTTTTATACCAATTTTTCTCCGGCTAATAACACGTTTTCCTACTCTTTCAGATGTCTAATAATTGTTTATTGATGCTAAACATTTTGAATTTTGTGATGTTAAATATCAGGACTTTATTAGTCTTCATTTAATGATGATAGAGTTGGTCTTGGTCAGGCAGTTATCTGAGTATCAGGTTTGTCCATAAAGACTTTTATTTAAACTTTGTTATGGTGAGCCTAGAATAGCCTTAATTACTAAGATACAAAGATTCTTAAATTTCTAATAAATTCTCAGAGTGTTCATTAAAGCTTTGCTATTCTGGATATTAAGTATTTGAATGTCCCTTAGCCCTGTGTGAGCTCTGAAGATTAACTTATATCTTACGGTAGGTATCCTCTGTCAATACTTGTGGAGTTTTATCCTGCATGAGAGCTGCTTGGTGTTCAGCCAGACTCAAAGGTACCCTCGTACAAATTTCTTGAGCTCTTTTTAGTACTTTGTCTTGCCAATTTCAGCCCTCTTGCTCTCACTGAATGCAGATCACTATTTCCTCAACTTAAAATAGTACTTTTTGCTCTATTTAAGGAGTACCCCTGTAAACTTCTCAGTCTCTAAATGAGCCTTACATTTCTTCCCTGCACTGAAGTCTTCAAAGAAGGCAGTTGAAGTTGTATGGCTCACTTCATCTGTCTCTCTTCTGTTAAGGATCGCATGTCTATGTTGCCTGTTTTCAGTGTCTGAAAACAGTTGTATTATATATTTGTTATATGTGTTATATCGGTTAAACCATCATGATCATGGCCGTCTTTTACCACACACACACACACACACACACACATATATATCCTGTTACCTTAATGAATTCCATTACTGCTATTATTGCTCATGGAATTACTCATAGCTTTTCAATTAGTTTTCTTAAGTTTCTCAACAAACAGGTACTTTATAAATATTATTAGTTTCAACAGCCCATTTCCAACCATTGCACTCTCATTTATATTCTAGCCTAATATTATTGTTTTATAAGTTCAGTATAGAAAGTTGATAGTTGGAATCTTTGTCATCTTTTCCTTGGCATTAGGAGAAATTAAGACCTACTAAAATGAGGCTGAGTTTCAGACTTATCTTTTGTGAATGTGTACATTTATATGATTATGTTCCTTGTTCTCTTCTCTTCTTATGATAACTTTGCACGGAATTTGAATTTGATACATTTCTGTTGTTTATTTTCACATGAAATTAGTTTTCTTATACTTTTAGAATGAGCCAGGATTCAAGAAAGCTTTCCTAGCTTTAATTTCAATAATTACATTGGTGGTAGTATTAGTATTCTGAGAATAATTTTCAAAATGAATAATTAGTGGATATTCTTATTTATCATCTCCTGTGTCCTTGAGAAGCAGACTCTTAAGGTGGAATAAGGGACATGTAGATGCAATAAGGAAGCGTTTAATTTAAATCTCCTTAGTCTTGAAGTTTGATTGTATCAGGATAAATTTGGGAAGTTGTTACTGGGTTGGTTATTGTTTCTAGTCTTTTATGTTGGATGGAGCTAGGCTGTATATTTTTCCTACCTATAAATATTCCCTACTTCTTTCCACTATTAAGACCTAGATACAATGACTAATGCTTTAGTGATGAGACTCATATTGTGGTCTTGAAGTGTCACTTCTCACTAAAAGCGACCTAGGTTTAGTGGAGACATTGCTGAGGTCTGAGACAGGAAATGCACGAGCTGAGCCTGGCAAATCTTGCCATATCCGTTAGAAGGGAAGTTATCAAAGACTAATGGAGTCAATTCAAATTATTCAAGGGCCAACTTACTAGTCTTCCACTAACCACAACAGGACGATCAGACTTTCAGTACTTTTAATAACGAGAGTGGATTGAATACATCAAACTTATTTTCATCTATGGGTGCATAGCAATATTTAAAAAGAATTGCCTACCTGCAGAGGATTATAGAAATTAATCCATTAAAATGAAAACTGGTTAATAAAGGGAACAATTAAGCAGTTATCCTACATTTCTTATTAACTCTACCATTGGTAACCAAAGAGTGAATGAGAGAAACTATTGCTTTAATAGATATATTCTGACAAACAAAAGTGAAATAATATCATTAAAATCTCAGCTTTTTGAACCAACAACAAATGATTAGATACAGGTGTTAAACTTCAACGGTGGCTAAGATCACAAAAAGAGACAAGCAGACATTATGTACTTCCTATAGCCGGACCATATTCTACTTACAGTTTTCCAAAGAGATCAAATCTGATATCCAGTCTCTGGACCCAACTGCCAATCTGCAGGAATGACAGAGGACAGAGGAACATGTTTAACTGCACCATGAAGGTGCCAGCAGTGAGATCCCAACTTTGGGGGGAACTACAGCCCAGTTCTTCAGCTGATAAATTGTAGGGGAATGAAGGAGATTGAAGTAAGAGGGGATAGAACTGTCTCTTTCATTCAACTGTGCATTGAATGAAAAATATAACTCTATAACGCCAAATAAGTCTTTTCAAGTAAAGGGCTAATTGCCTAATTAGTTCTACCTGAAAGTCTGAGCATTTGATGTTATCTAGGAAACACCCATGTTCTATGACCAATCAAGTAGTCAAAATCAGTACTATTTTACCAGCCATTTTGAGAGTAAACTGTATAACCAGCATGAGGTAAGGGAACGCTAAAAGAACTTACATTCCAGAAAACACATTGAGTCTCCTTTCCATAATTCTTCCCAAACTGCTTTCAATCAGAGCAATTTGGTTATTTTTCTTTCTTTTTTTCCTTTTTTTTTTCATCTTTATTGGAGTATAATTGCTTTACAATGGTGTGTTAGTTTCTAATTTGGTTATTTTTCAACACAGCAGCACAGTGTGAATACTGGCTCACACTAGTTCTTCCAAAATTCTATCTGATTATGTTAATTTGAAAATCAAAATATTACTACTGCTCCTTGTAACAGTAAAACAAAATTAAACGGAAAACAAATTCATTGACTACCTCTAATGCAAAAGGGGGAAAAGATACTAACATTCCTAACATTTCCACAGTGAAAATATTACATTTGGTTTACTGAGGAAACTGACAGGCAGAGAAGCAGCAAAGCACACAAAATCTTCCACACTTGCCTTATTCCACGTAAAAGCATGCCTGCCATGGGCATAGCTGCACTGGACATTTCACAGAAGGGCGCCAAGGGTAAAGCTTCCCCTCAGGCACACAAAATATTTATAAGGAAAGGAGGACAGATAGCATCTGTGTATCAATGGGAGAGTCTTAGTTAAGGAAATGCCTGAGTTTACTACTTTTCCACTGATCTAACTCACAACTGCTATACTAAATTATTCCTAAGCTACAGAAGAAGAAGAGAAAACAACCCCCAGGGCCACTCAGAATTGTCTCTGCTTATTCCCTAGTGCCATACGAAATAAAAGGCTTCACTCAGCTTCAGGATATGGCCCCTGTCCACCTTTTCAGCCTCTTTTCTCACCCCATCCCTTCTGTCTAGTTCACCCTTTGGAGTTATCTTCCCTTCTCATTGTCTTTGAGGTATTTGACAGTTCTATAAATTGTTGAACACTGATAGTAATGCCCATGCTTCTGGTTCACATAAACACAGATTAGCCCAGTGGAGATGCATTTGATTACTGCCCTATGGATATTGATGAATTTTGTATCTATTTGTAAAGTCATTTTAGCATTCCTGATGACCAATATGTGTGTGCGTCTTGAATTCTTTTGTGAACCACCTATAACATCTTACTAATTCCTTCATTAACTAGTGAGTAAAATAAAATCTTAGATACATATTTATTTTACATTTGTATGAGTCATGATTTTACCTGTTAAAAAAGATGTTTTGGTAAAATAATCAGCCCCTTCTTTCTGGATGGCTCCATCCTCTTGTCAATTTGAAAACAGTGATTAACCTTTAAATATTAAGCTTAAACGTTGCATTATCTCTCCTTCAAAAACACTTATAACTTAACTAGGCAAAACTGCACCCCATCCATTGGATTTTACTCTATCTAATATGTAATTTCATAATAAGAATTGCAAGCTTCTGTTGCTCATTTTGTCACCTTTTTTTTTTCTACTTGATTCTAGCCTTTGATTACAGGAAAAGTTTCCTATTCATTTTTGTAAATGGAGCACACAGCATTCTGCCAGCAACACATGAAGATTTTATTACATATTATAATAAAGGGTGAAAACTACACAAAACAAATGTATACTGTAAAGAATTATTAAAATGCTAACACCCTTGGAACTACTACTCAGGTCAAAAAATAGTACTTTGCCTGTCACCTAGAAGCCCCATCCATGTGTCCCACCACAATTACAAATTCTCTGTCTCCCCATGAGTAACTATTATCCTGAAGTTCATAATGATCACTTCATTTTTAGTTTTATAACCCAGATATGTATGCTTTTATATTTATCCTTTCCCTTTTTAAACTTAATATGACTTTTAAGTCTCTTTTAATAAGTCCCTCATCAATCGTCTTCTTTCCTTACAATTCATCTATTGAAAAATTGGGCTGTAGTTTTTCTCATCATCTGGACCTTGCTGACTGCACATTCATGGTGCAGTCCAACAAGTTCCTCTGCTTCTGAATGATACTTGCGGGTAATATTATAGCAAGTCTGATGAATACTTCAGGAATTAAAGGCATGACTCTCTATGGTCAAACCTACATACATTGTAATTGTATGATAAATTACCTCCTGCCATAACCAAGGACTTGCCAAAATGAGAATTTAGAGCTTTATATGCTGACCGAAACTATCTTTATATCCCTCTCATATTGCAATATATTTTAATTTTTATGTCATTGTCAAATATAAAGCTTCATTCAAATATCCAAAGGGATTAAAAAATTTGCCTTTATAAATTCATAGACTCAAAGCTGTGGATGAATTTCAACCCATAGTTGAGAGAATCAAGAATGAGAAAAATTACATGACTTGTTCACTGTCAGCATATTACTGGCAGAGCTGAAACTGGAATCTGGTTTTTATAACTACCAGGCCTTCCCCAAGCTCATCTGTGACTGGCTAAAAGCTTTGAGCTGGGAAAATGCTCTGCTTATGTTCTATGTATAGCATCCCTCTCTTTAGTTATGACTTGACTCCTACAAGGTTCCTTTTCCTCTCCCACAGAGGCGTTAATCTGTAAGTGGATAAAAGCTCCCATTAGCCTGCCTCTCTTCCAGGCTTTAGTCCCAGGACAATTCTCCCACTTTCTCTAGTATTATGCAGTTCAATGGTGTCCTTCCCCACCTGCAGTCCTGTAAAGGCCTCTTTTCTAATGCCTAATTGCTATTTTTGCTAGGACTCAAATAATATATTAAGTTTTTAAATTTGATCAGAAATTTATTTTTAATAAGTTTTTTATTTTGGAAGGATTATAGATTTATAGAAATGTAACAAAGATAATACAGGAGTTGTCACATACTCTTTCCCTAGTTGTCGCCATTGCTAACATCTTACATAATCCTGGTGCATTTGTCAAAACTAAGAAATCAGCATTAGTCCATCACTATGAACTAAACTAGACTTTATTTGGATTTCTATTCTTTCTACTAATGCCATTTTTCTGTCCCAGGACCCAGTCGTGAATTCTACATGGCATTTCCTAATTGTATCTCATTTGTTGCCTCTGTCCATGACAGTGTCTTGGTCTTTCCCTGTTTTTCATGACCTTGGCAGTTTTGAGGAGAACTGATCAGGTATTTTGTAAAATATGTCTCAGTTTGGGTTTGTCTGATGTTTTTATCATGACTTGACTGAGGTTATGGATTTGGGAGAAGGTACCAAAGAAGTGCATCACATCACATCAGTGGGAACGCGCTATCAGCATGAGTTACCATTGGTGGTGCTGACTTGATCTGCTGGCTAAGGTAGAGTTTGCCAGCTTTCTCCACTGAAAAGTTCTTTGTCTAACATTTTCATGTGCTATTCTTGGGAAGCAACTCACTAAGTTCAGCCCACAATTAAGGAGGAGGAGGAAGTATCTATATAAATTATTTTTAATTCTTTTGTAAGGAAGATTTATCTCTTTCCTTCTATTTATCCAGTAATTTATCAGTATGAACTTGGGTATATTTATATTTTGAGTTACAATCTAGTACCATAGTATTTATTTTGCTTTTCAGTTGTTCCAGCTTTTGTCATTCAAATTAGTTCCTCATTGCAGGCTTTTTAAGAGATAAAATGCAGTTAATTTCTCAAATATCACTATAAGAAGCAAAAAAATTGTTAGGTATCAACAAAAAGAAATTTTTAAATTACTGTGATGGATTTTGTCCCCCCCAAAAAAAATTTTTAAAAACTTTGGAAAATATCATACAATTTTCACTGTAGTTTGAAGGTAGATAGAATATCATAATAAGTCCCCATACCTTTAACATTCAGTTTTAAAATTAACACTGTCTTACCACACTTTCTTTATCCTTTTTGTCCTTATTTTTGAAATTTGATTAAACATTTTAAATCAAATCCCTGACATTAATATTTCCCTTTTAAATATTTCAGCATGTCTTTATAAAGAATAATTTCTAGATAACCACAATGCCATTATCATACCTAAAATATACCTTGATATCTTTACTAAACCCAGTCCATATTCAAATTTCTTTTGTTGCTCAAAAATGTCTTCGTATAGTTTGTTCTAATCAGCATCCAAAAATATGTCCACACGTTGCAATTGTTAGTTATGCCTCTTAAACCACTTATAGTATAAAACAATATTATGTTCTGCACCCCCCCCCCAATTTTTCATGTTATTTACCAGTTGAAATAAATGGGTCACATATGGATTTGTGTCTACTGGCTGTATCCTAAGATAGTTCAGTGGGTTCAGGTGGTAACAAAATGACTCCTGCATTGTATCATTGTGTTTTTTCCCCAGTGATGAGCTTGGGATACATTGATACCATGTAAATATTCAGTTCCTTATCCATTATTCACCAAATGTCTGTAGTATATATTCATTATCATTGCCCAAACCTGTCATTTAAGCAGCAGTGCAAAATGATATTTTCTAATTCTATAATTCCTTCTACTCAATTTCCATGGAATTTTTCTGTAAAGAATAACATTTCCTTATTGATCAGGACTTTTTGGTTATTCCAAAATACAAGTCATTTGAAGTCACCTGACCAATACTTAATTTTTCCTCTATTATTACTCTAAGTTGTTTTATAGTAATGAGTTGTTCCCCTAGCACCTATGATATTTTGTGTATACTTATTTGTTCTCTTTTTTTGAGTATCATTATAAATTCATGGGTTTTTATATATTCAGTATGTTAGTTATCAATTCCAGTTATTTTTCTACTTGTTGCCCAAACTGTCTTATCTTTGTCCTGTGGGATCAACTTCCAAGTGATTCCTGTGTCATTTAGGGCCAACCCATTAGTTCTTTTATTGCTTCCTGGCTTTCTGGTACATGTTCTTCTGTACATTTCCTATCTCAGTTCTAGAATCAGTCATATCACCAAGGAGCCTTAACTCATTTTATTTATAAATGGTATTTAGAATCCAAAATGAGGGTACTATAGTGCTCTTTGCTACAGGGTTGTTGTTGCTTTTAGAGTAAAATATATACTTTGAAAATAAATAAAAATAAGTTCATACTTCTTTAATTTTATATCTTTTTTTTTACACTGAAAAAAGTATAAAATACTATTTGCTATATCCAACAAGGTACATAAAATAATTTCTAAATAGCAGTAACAATATTACCTCTAAAATAAAGCTGCTGAATAACATCTACATTTTTTTCTTGCTGTTTTTTCTGTCCTTACAATATATTTCACCAAGGAGTTATATTCAAAATATGGGGTTCTTGGGGCTTCCTTGGTGGTGCAGTGGATAAAAATCCGCCTGCCAATGCAGGGGACACGGGTTCGTTCCCTGGTCTGGGAATATCTCACACACCTCAGCAACTAGGCCCGTGTGCCACAACTACTGAGCCCACATGTCACAATTAATGAAGCCCACACGCCTAGAGCCCGTGATCCGTAACAAGAGAAGCCACCGCAATGAGAAGCCCGTGCGCCGCAACAAAGAGTAGTCCCCGCTCTCCGCAGCTAGAGCAAGCCCGTGCACAGCAACGAAGACCCAACGCAGCCAAAAATAAATAAATAAATAAATAAATAAATTTTAAAATGGGGTTCTTAATTTGTTTCTCCTGTATGTGATACTAAGTTAGTATGATTCAAAATTATATATCGAGTTGTATATCAGAGAAATGTTGCCTCTGTCCCTGTCATCCTTCCCTTTCCTTTCCGTCTATACAGACAAGTGTATGTATATATATATATATATTATATATATATGTATATATATTATATATATGTATATATTATATATATTATATATTTGTATATATATTATATATGTATATATATTATATATGTATATATAATATATATACATATGTATTATGTATATATGTATTATGTATATATTATATATAATTATATATATAATATATATAATATATATATTATATTTTATATATATATATATATATATATATATATATATATATTCCCCCCCCCTTTGGTTTATTTTTCTGGTGTTCTTTTGTAAATATACACATGTATGTATATAAATGTCCCCCATCTTACAATACAAAATAAAACATTCTATCTGTGTGCCCCACTTTACAATTCAAAATGTTCTATACAAAAAAATATTCTATAGACATAACTCGTCAACTTGCTACATTAACTTAACAAATATGTACAGAAGATCACTCCATCTCAGAAAATAATTTCCCTCATTTCTTTTTCGATTATATTGTGTGAGTATCTCATAGTCAATGATCATTTGGGTGGTTTCAATCACTTGCCAACTTAAATAAGGCTGTAGTCAATAGCCCTGTGCTTATGACATTTCATTTTTGTACCAGTGCATTTTCGGGATAGACATGGTATTTTGTGTTCCTGAACCCAGTTCCAACATGAGCCTGTGTGGTGGGGGGAGGGTCTCCCACACTAACAAACAATTCCTGGGACACCAGCTGGTTGTTCTACTATTCAGTTCAATTTGACACTATTCCACAAGTCGAGGGCTTAATCCTACAAGACCCGCCCCCCTCCCTTCAGATGCCAGTCACATGCCCAGGTGCTTCTGATGGACGGGCTATAGATTGGAGGTTCCAACAACCCCCTCCTTGGACTTCAGACAACTGTACTTCTGATCCACTAGTTATAAATCACAGGTTTTCATGACATTCTCCTCCGGTTCGATTTAGTTGCTAGAGCAGCTCACAAAACTCAGAGAAACATTTCACTTACTAGATTACTAGTTTATTATAAAAGGATATAACTCAGGATGGGGCAGATGGGAAGAGATGCATAAGGCAAGGTATGGGGTTAGGGCTCAGAGCTTCCATGCCCTCTCCAGGTGTGTCACTCTCCCCAAATCTCCACATGTTCTCTTGACACCCCCTCCTTCTGGGCTTTTATGAAGGCTTCATTACACAGACATGGATGATTAAATCTTGACCACTGGCGATTGATTCAACCTCTAGCTCCTCTCCTCTCCTGGGCTGTCCTGGTGGGACTGAAATGTCTAATCATCTAATCACTTGGTTGGCTTCTCTGGCAATCAGCTCCATCCTTAAGTGATGTCCCAAAGTCATCTCATTTACATAAAAAAGACACCTTTATATCTCTCCTCACTTAGGAAATTCCAAGGGTTTGGGGAGCTGTGAGTCTGGAACCCTGGACAAAGACCCACTAATATATGAGAAATGGTCATTGGGATAACCAAATATATATTTCTTATAAATCACAATACTGCACATGGCTTTGCTGAATTTAATGGTAAACACTGTGTTGAAAGTGTCCCTCTCTTAAGGCTATACTATTTTATATTCTCACCAAAAATGAAGGTGAGTGCCTGTTACCTCACAACCTTAGCAACAAATTGCATTTTCAAGCCTTTGGATTTTTACTGAGAGATAAATATAAAGTGGTCATTCATTATTTTTAAAAAATTTTTGTTTTGTTTTAGTGTGTGTAGCTTAATTTTTTAATTAACTCTTTATTTTGAAATAATTATAGACACAGAAAAGTTGCAACATAATAAAGTCAGTTTATATATACCCTTCACCTTGCTATACCTAAGGTTAATATCATACGTAACAAATAATGATGGTAAAATTACAAATACAAGGAAATTAACATTGGTATAATATTATATTTTAAACAACTTCACTGAGATATCTTTGACATACAAAAAAAAGTATATATTTAAGGGGTACAATTTGATGTTTTGATATATGTATACGTTGTGAGATAATCACCACAATCATAAAAGACTTATCCACCCCTCTACATAGTTACTGTGGTGTGTGTGTGTGTGTGTGTGTGTGTGTGTGTGTGTATGTGTGTAGAAGATTTTAGATCTAGCCTCTTAGCAAATTTAAAGTGGATAATATAGTATTGTTAACTATGGTCACCATGCTGTACAATAGATCTCCAGAACTCATACATCTTGCATAACTGAAACTTTGTATCCTTTGGAGGTACAATATAATTAACTAAATTATAGACTTCATTCAAATTTCATCAGTATTTCTATAAATGCCCCTAAATTCTTGTTTAATTTTCCCTTGTCTTATGTCTGAATCTGAACATAGTTTTGTATCTTTAAATCCCAGTTGCATTTGTTTCTCTTTTTCATAACTTCTGCCCATTTTCACTTCGGGTTTGGTCTTTCTATTTTGATTTTTAGGAGCTCTTTAAATGTTAGGGATGCTAGCTCTTTCTATATGTTCTGTATTTTATTTTTACCACAGTTTGCCTTCTGGCTTTTGCCTATTGTTTTCTAGTTTATGTTTTAATGAAATTGTTTTATTTTAATATAGTCAAATTATCAAATGTTTTAGTTTTCACTGTTAGTTTTTGAGTCATATTTAGGAAGAATTCTATCCTCTCTCAGGTTTTAATGAAATTTACTCATGGTTCCTGTTAACACTGACATAGTTTCATTTTTAATATTTAAATCTTTGGGGCATTTGGAATTTATCATCTTGTAAGTAGCAAGGTGAGAGTGTACATTTATCTTTTTTGTAATGGTTATACGTCTGTCCCAACATAACTGCTTTAAAAATGCCATCTTTTCCCCACTGATTTGAGATGCTAATCGTCTAGTATATTAAATTTCTCTAAGATTTAAGTCTATTTCTAAACTTTGGATTTTGTCCTAATTGGCCTATTGAAAAGTGCAGCAATCATATTTTTTTAAATTGTGCATTTCATTTTATTATATTTTTACAGTATGTTAAATATTTTATAGACTTAGTCTTCTTCCCTTTTTTACATGGTTTTCTTGGCTCCTCTTGTTTATTCTTTTTTTCTGTGTTATTGTTTAAATTAATTTGTCTGGTACTGTGTTGGGGGGCATGGGGCATTGTTCGTATATTTAGGGGATATTATTAATATTGTGTCTAATTTTTAAATTAAAAGTTAAAGTCTCTATATATATTTAAGTTTTACCCTAGATGTGTTTTACATATTTTTGTTACTTTATGTTACATTTTCAATGGGTGGAAATAAGGATCTAGGATATTTTTCTTGCAGATCATCCCTAAATAGGAATGTTAGAAATTGTATCACAGTGGTAATGCATGTATTCAATATTATACATCAAAAATGAATTGTGGCTTCTAGTTTCAGACCAAACATGTAAAGAGCTTGGAAGTCATAACTCCCATCTTTACGATAAGAAAAAACTCGACAATGACATCTTGGACCCATCGGAGAACTAGGTTACAGGGTAATCCAGCAACCCAACATCTAGAGAGATAAGTGCACCCAGAGAGATACAGCAATAGAAGTTGTTGGAACCATAAACTGGTAGTAACACTTAAGTGGTAATTTTGGTGAATTCTTAGAGGTTGAATGGAGACTAGTGTGAGGGTGAAAAACTGCTGGGAACCACAACCTTAGAGAGACCCCACGTTTTTATGGGCTTTCCTTCCAGGAACCCCATCACGCGTCTATGGTGAAAGTCCAAGAAAGATCCCCTCTTGCCTCTGGCAGGGGGAAGGGAAGAGTAACCATTTAGAAACATGCTCAGAGCTTTCTCCATATCAGAGGTCTACTTTCCGGTAGAAAGGACTTCTCCCAATTCTTAAACTTTATCCAGATGAAGGGAGAGAACTCACTTCAGCCTTCCTATCTCACTTAAGGGGTGGAAAAACAGGCATCTAGAATCAGGGCTTCAAAGAAATCGATTTGGGAATGCTGCAGCCAGAGAAAGGCATAGGAGGCTGAAGGTAAAAAGGCTGGATTAACACTTGTGAAGGTCATAACTCCGAGACACAGGCACATCAAATGATTGAGATTTAATCAGAAGATCATAGAATGTTCTTCTTCCCCCCCACCTTACCACCACATCGACAGAGCTCAGGTATAATAAAAGTGGATTATAGCTGAAAGAACTAAAATACAGACTCTATGAGCAGGGATACTTAGTGAAGCCCAAAGCCAAGTGAGGACATCAAAACAAGGACACTGGAAAAACTTCATTTAGAATATCCCATTGTCTCCTTGTGTGAGAAGTTGCATGTGACTTTCTCCTCTACAGAATAAAAGCTCTTGGTGGGTAGAGACCACATTGTATCATCCTGGCATGGTCTACTTTGGTAATGAATAGGTTGTCAGCAAGGTTTTTCAAGTGAAGACATGGGTAAACAAAACAAGCATGTTTTCGTATTATGATAATTTATAAGGGAATGACAAGAAATCCAGGGGCTTAAAATCTTTATTTTAATATATTTATTATTTCATTGAAAATACCCGCTTACAAAAGTTGCTATTTCTCCCACTTCACATGGTTTTGATTTACTATACATGACTGGCTAAATCAGGGAGGCCAGTAATGATTAAGCATATATTATAGTTGTAGGCACCTCTGTTGGAAATTTCCACATAATTTTGTTTTTAATTTCATGAACATTTCACACAGAGTCCTGGAGTGTTTTAGTATTTTTATAATGAAATTCCCTCTCAACTCCACGTGCTCCATATTCATTCACACCACTCTTTTTTTTAAAGTGTCTTATTTTTATTTTACTGAATTTGGAATGCGGCATTTACAGAAGAAATGACACAAGTGGTGCAGCCACCCAAGGACCAAGATGGTAGTAAGCTGCGTCGCAAACCCCAGTGTAAATTCCCACTAAATGAAAAAGCCGGATTCCAATTCTTCATCAAAAGGTGCTGGTGGATATTTTCAGAAACCTTCAGATATAGATCCCCAACCCCATGGCTAGCAGATGAGAGGGGAGACGAGACAAAAGAAAAACTTTAGAAACTCTGCAGAGAAGATGCCCCCTTTCTCCCTAACACTCGTGTTCCTCAAGCTGAGCGCGGTCGTGTGCTACAGGCGTTTGAAGAGGAACTGGGGGTGGGGGTGGGGAGTGATGTTTTCTGGCCGACTTGACCAGTCCCATATCCAGTCTGAGTTTTCCTTCAAGATGCTGTCTTCGTCTTTCTTTGTCTCCATGTAATCTTCCTCCGACTGAGAGCTGTTTATCTCATCGATATTAGTGTGTCTGCTTTGGAAGCTCCGTTGGTATCTTGCGAGGTCTATGAGCGAGGTGGGCAGTCACAGAGAGAAGTCTTGGGGCTACTCCGTCCAGACTCATGCTGCACACCCAGCAGTATTTCTTCCACGTTGCCATTATAAACAGAAACAGAGTCTGGAACAACGCTGGCGTTCCCATTATTGCCAAAGTGTAATTCCACCCAAGAGCCATGCAACCTCTCCTCCCGCAGTGCGGGCGGCTTACGAGCAAATACTGCGCTTGGGCGAGGGTGCTGCGGAAGGCGAGTCAGCGTCGGGGTTGACGTGGGGTCGCAGGCGGGGTCGACGTGGGGTCAACGTCGGCAGCGGGGTCGACGTGGGGTCAGCAGGCGCTCTGAGGCGGGAGCGGGAGCTGGGGCGTCAGCGTCGGGCCCAGCGGCTGGAGGCTAGACTTACCGCGCACACCGCTCTGTTTTGAAAGGTAATAGCAGCCACTATTTGGGTAATGTGTTTGCATTTCTTTTGTGGTCTTGACTGGCCAAACTGATGTTTAGCAGTGATTACCTCTGACTCCGCGTTTACTTCTTTTTTTTTTTTTTTTTTTTAAGGAATTCCTTTATTTTTATTTACTTATTTTTGGCTGTGTTGGGTCTTCGTTTCTGTGCGAGGGCTTTCTCCAGTTGCGGCAAGCGGGGGCCACTCTTCATCGCGGTGCGCGGGCCTCTCACTATCGCGGCCTCTCCTGTTGCGGAGCACAGGCTCCAGACGCGCAGGCTTAGTAGTTGTGGCTCACGGGCCTAGTTGCTCCGCGTCATGTGGGATCTTCCCAGACCAGGGTTCGAACCCGTGTGCCCTGCATTGGCAGGCAGATTCTCAACCACTGTGCCACCAGGGAAGCCCTCCGCGTTTACTTCTGCGATGAGGATCTCATCATTGCTCGCAACTGTGTAAAAGAAATGACCTCCGAGAAACAGTCTCTGTGAAAACCTTCTTTGGTCATAGTTGTACTCTGCTCTTTGAACTCAGCAACATTCATACCCATATTCCCTGAGCATCGGTCAGAAAAGGTGGTTGGTTTGGTTTATTTTGTTAAATACTGGAATATAGATGCTAAAATGAGGTACGTCTAGGATCTAGTGTTGATGGAAAAATTGAGAACGAAACTAATAATAAACAAAATACCTGTGTATCTACGGGGCGACAGAGAAAGTGAGAGAGACTGTCTTCAGAAATCCAACTTAAGATACTGCTTATTGGATTCCTAATGAAGGCAGGAGACCCTTAAATTCTAGGTGACCAGGTTTTATCCTTAGGATAGAAATAAAACTAAAAATAATACGTATAATATATAAATTATGTATCTTGTATTTTCAGTCACTTTTTCATAACGTGTTTAAATATGGTTCACATGAAGTTCATAAACATGATTTAAATACCAGCATTTGACATTTTTCTTCCAGCTTTATCCAAGTCCAAGAAACTGAGAGAAATAGTATTTCAAGTGACATTAGTGTTCAGCTCACTGGAAAGTTAGGTTTTTGAACAAGGATGGTTCATCAGGCTTTTTCATTGACCGGATAAAATATTCTTTCAGGCCTTCTAAAGCCTTTGCTCTTTTTCTGTGCCCATCTCGCAAACTTGGGCTCTTAAGCACCTCGGTTGCCTTGACACTGAGAATGAGGTGCTCTTGACGGAAGACACAGGGAGGAAGTGCCCTGGTTTTGAGCACGTAAACTATATTCCTGGTTTATTATCAGTCTCTTTTAAGTTTGACTGTAGAAGTCCATCCTCTAGGGTCCAACCGACTGGGACTATACTGTCAGACTTGGGCTCCTGGCAAAATGGGTATCAGACTTGAGACTAAAGTTTCCCTGTCACCTTGAAAGGCTCTCTTTCAGAGTGACCAGCTAACCTCACTCTGAGCTGGCTCTTTTTTTCACAACAGGGGTTTCTTTTGTGTTTTTGTCCTCCTTGATTAATCCATTAAGAGAGACAAATTCAAATGTATATCACATGACTAGCCCTTTCTAAGCTTGAGTGTGTGGATCCTTTTTTTTTTTTTTAAATTATTTTTAAAATTTTTATTGGCGTATAGTTGATGTACAATGTTGTGTTACTTTCAGGTGTACAGCAAAGTGAATCAGTTATACATATACATATATCTACTCTTTTTTTAGATTCTTTTCCCATATAGGCCATTACAGAGTATTGAGTAGAGTTCCCTGTGCTATACAGCAGGTTCTTATAAGTTAACTATTTTATGTATAGTGGTGTGTACATGTCATTCCCAATCTCCCAATTTATCCCTCCTCCCCTTATCCCCCGGTAACCATAAGTTTGTTTTCTATATCTGTGACTGGGTCTTTTTAATAGCAAAATTATGTTTGCTTAGAGCTTGTACTGCCTTTCCCAGAATAAATTCTTCATTTCCTTTCTAACGTTACACCATCCCCCAGGGATTTCTTCTCCCACAGAGTCCCAAAATCTCCTATGGGTTACTCACACTTGCTCATGAGTCATGTGGTCTCATTAGTTGCTCTGCCCACCTCTGCATAATCAGCGCTGCATTGAGCAAGTCAGAGACCAGGTGGTCCTGAAATGGCCTGGACTGAACCCTCTTGGCCCAGTGCTTTGCTCACCACCGTCAGTCTGACGCACCTGTCCAGATTTCTGCCTCATTCCTACTGGCGCAAATGTTCTTTCCTGAGGAAAAGCAGGAATCTCTTCCCATTATATCATGTTTAGCTCCACAGCAAAAGTCGTTTTGCTTCAGCAGTTATGTTGGGAAAGGGCTAACCTAATTCATCGTTACTTCACTTGAATTCTTTCGGAGTTCACGAAAATTTACATAGTCATCAAGTGCATACACCTTAGCAAACTCAGTTTCCTATTGCTGCTATACCAAATTACCACAAACTTAGTGGCTTAAATCAACACAAATTTATTCTCTTACAGTTCTGGAGGTCAGAAGTCCAGGATATGTCTCACTGGTTAAAATTAGTGTCAACAGCTTCCTTTCTGGAAGCTCTAGGGATAAATACATTTTCTTGCTTTTTTCAGCTTCTAGAAGCTGCTCATGGTCCCCCTCCAAAGCCTGCAATGTCCGGTTGAGTTTTTCTCCCATGGTATCACTTTAACACTGACTTTTCTGCCTTCCTCTTTCATGTTTAAGGACCCTTGTGATTACATTGGTCCCACCTGGATAATCCATATTAATCTCCCTATTTTGAGATCAGTTGCCTAGTAATTTTAATTCCTTCTGTTACCTTCATTCCTCTTTGCTATGTAACATAGTATACTCACAAGTTCTGGAGAACAGGGCCTGGATATCTTTGAAAGGCCATTGTTCTGCCTACCACATATACATTCATAACAATTAAAGTCCAGAAAACAGGATGAGGGGAAAATTAAATCACCCTGATAGTTGAGAGTTTGGTTCAATGACAATACGTAATTTTGAAGGTAAATGTGATTTGAGTTCACGTGTATTTATTGTTCAAATAGTTTTCTTCTAGGTCTCTCTGATGCCTAAATTTTAGAGTTCAGATCTTTAATAAAAATGTAAATGTGGAAAGAAGTGGATTTTTTGGCCTCTACAATCCATTCATGTCCTTCACCTCCTCACTACTGGTAAAAAAAAAAAAAAAGTGGTTCTTTCAATATAATGACATATTATTTTCTAAGTCACAGTTAAAATTAACAGTAAATACTCTGAAATTGAAAATACAAATAATTTTCCCTTTAGTAGCAAGCCTTCCAAACAGTGTTTTCCAAGCATTTTGAACACAAAGATTTTTTTATAATATCAATATAATCTGACACAAGCTAGTTATGATACTTTCAGCATCTGTGGATTGAGAAATATAACAAAAACTACTGTGACTCTACTAATGTTTAAAATAAGTATGCACATTATTCTTTATGACACACAGATATGTTTCTGACAATGGCACATATAAGTGTATGATATTCTACATGTTTATTTTATATATACGGCTTTGTACACATAGATAATCAGTTCACAGGCCCCTTGTAGTAACTCTGCACTTCAGAAATCTATGGTAAACCCAGATTGCAAACTATTTCCTAAAAGTCATAGAACCTCTCAAATCTATCTTCTTAATCTCCATCAAGAACACAATTTTTTTTCAAATATTTCAGAGCACTGCAAAATGCAGTTACCTCACTTTTGAACAAACAACTTAAAAAAAAAAAAGAACCTAGAGTCTACAAGGAGACGTGTTGAAAATTCTGAAACAGAAATGTGCAAATAAATAGATTTTTTATCCCTGTCTCTAGTAGTTGTGTAGTATAAAACATGTAATTTAAAGTCATTTAATTTACAGAATTGATATGCTCGTTAAATACTACTTGATAATTTAACCCACAGTCTCTCAGAACACATTCTAAGAACTCTTGAGCCAAATGCATATTCAAATTTTACTTCTGATTTAAGACTTTAAGAAATAGGATGCCTGTATATGATAAACCCAGTTTCATACAAGTGAAGAATATTTTGTAGGCATTTATAGTAATATTAAGCTCTCTACCTAAAACCTGAAGTACATTGTTTCATTGAGTAGTTGTCTGTGCTGGAGAGATCACTGTGTTTTATGGAAACATAATTGGAAAATAACTTTTAGAAAAATAAAAAGAAAACATTTGATGAGATACATAAATACTATTTACTAGAATATTTATTAGAAAAAAAAGAAGTTTAAAATTTTAAACAATCATTACATTAAAAAGAATTCCCTGTTTGCTTATTGAGAATTATTAGAATAATGTGGAGAATAAATCACGTACCTAAAATAATGGCTTAAATGAGATTGTGGAAAATTTAGATTAGTAAAATGAAAAGGTCAGTGTTAAATTATATGGTTTGGCTAACAAAATAAATCTCTTCATCTTGTCCCATTCATTTTATTAGATAATGTTTTTAGAAGTATTATCTCTCAGTTAAGTTTTGGCCAAGGACTCCTAAATTTTTAAATAGTTCCCCAAGTTTACTTAGGTGATGCATTTAAAGTTGTTTTTTATGGGCTATATATTGGATGTTTACTGCAGTCTTTTCAAATGACTGGGATATGAATTTACTCTAAAATAATTCTTGATATGGATTTAAGATTATCAGGAGCCTAGCAATACACAAATGACATTAGCAATTTATAATTCCATGCTAGTTAAAATTTCCTCAAATCTGATGGAGAAGAGGGATTATATAAGAGAAAGTTACTGGCATATTTCCACTGCTAAAGGCTAAAGACACAGAACATTTACAGATTCAAAAGGGCATAAATTTTAGTTTATGTGCCCATTATAGCCACTGTTGACAGGAAACAGGATGAACACAGTGTGAAATGTGACTTGCAGAGTCACTTGAGGCTGGTTCTCTGAAATTTACCAAGTCTACTGCCATTAACAGCCTGTGTAAGTAGGACCCTAGACAGTGTATTTTGGTTTTATTTACATAGCTAAAGAATGTATTAAGAATTGATCATTTATCATTCACTTTTTATAAATAATCTTTGACTCTTTTCTCAAAAGAGTATTAATTTCTAAAAACTGGTACTACCTAGGCTGAGCATATTATTTTCCATGGGGTGTTAAATAAATTTTTAAAGTATATTTCTGGTACATAAGGAAATCTACATTGGTAAGTTAGAAATCATATGATATTTAGGAATGCTGTGATGGAAATATTTTTTTTTTTACTGTTGCTTTTGTAAATGATATTGTTGGAGAGAGACTTTTAAGCTCTTCCTTCGAAAACTAGGTATAGAGAAGAACATGAGTTAGCGTAGATTAGATATCAAGGTCTGTAACAAAATGATAACAAATCATGTTTTCTATTGGTTAGATGTTACTGTTTGATATTTAATTCAAAAGAAGCAATGATGGGTAGCTGTAAAGAACATAGATTATAGTCTAAATCTGTTCTGGGCTCACTCATTGCTAGCTGTGTCACCTGCAGGTCAGTCAGTTTGCCTCACTCTGCTTCAGTTTGCTCATTTTATAAATGACGGTAATAATAGTACATACCTCAAGAGGTTGTCTTGAGGATTAAATGGGTTCATACAGGTAAAGCACTTAAAACATTTCCTGACATCTTCTAAGTGTTTTTTGAAAAAAAAGTATTTACTCATTTATTATTATAAGTGCCTGTACATACCAGGCCCTGTGCTGGAGTCTCGAAGGGAAGTAAGTTGTGGGCCCTGTTCTCAAAGAGCTTATGAGTCTTACACAGATCATCTCCATGTAATGTGTTCGGGTTTATATGTGAAATACATGTCGGTTGCTATGGCAGAAGCTTGACTCTGGCTTTTTCAAACAGAATATCTGAGCTGCTTCTTGAAGATAAATTGTGCAAGTGAAGAAGCTGGGGAAGGGCATTTCGTTTAGAAAATAGCATGAAAGCAGACACAGAATGGTGAAATAAAACAAATATGCAGGGAGCTTCTAGTAATTCAGTATCAGAAAGCTTAAATCACAGGGGCCTACGCCTCTGGATGTCCCTCTCCCCCTGCTTCGGTTTATTCAAAAGGAATCAAATGTTTTTACGTTGGTCATAGATTCTGCAGATCAGCACAGTGCTTACCACTCCTTTTAAGTTAAGCAGACCTGGGAACAAGGACTTGGGAACAAGTATTTTACTTGAGAAATGATTCCAGGAAGCACAAATGAAAAAGTGCTGAAAAAGAAACAGAAAGAAAGGAATGCAAATGAGATATGTGTTAATAAGTGGGTTTCTATTTTGGGCAACTGGGCCTCAGTCCTACTGGTGATCCTCTGAGAAAACACGTAGAACATATTTCTGAATTGTGTCAGGGGAAGATGGAGAGACTGGGGTGTTTATTCACCCACTTTCACCCCTGCACACATACCATTGGTTGAAGGTTTCACCTTGAAGCAGTCACTCCCCTGATCTTCAGTTGCTCCTGCCTTTAGTCAGCAAGCTCTTGTGGGGCTAGAATTAGCTCTCATACAGTGAAGGAGAGAGATGCAATGCTTAGAGTACAATGCTATCAACATACCAAAAACTGTCTTCTACAGCTGCAGGTGCGTTCAGAGGGAGACTTAGAAGTTAGGGAGGAGAGAGAGCGACTGAGGGCACAGATTCAGGTGAGCTGTCAGGCCTCCAAAGACTTGATTCTGTGGCCCCTGGTAAGAAGAATGAGGCAGGGGCTGACTGGAGACTTGAGATAAGGCTGGAGAAATAGGGAGAGGAAAAATCATTCAGCATCTCACAGACCATGTAATGCTGGTAATTTATCTTTTATTATTAAGTCCTTTAAAATGGTCTTCATAGAATGTGAAATATTTCAGTTTGCATTTTGGATCATTGTCTTAGACTGTAAACTTTATCCGTAACTGGAAAATAACATAAATTTAGCTAGTTTGTTGAACATGGTTTAAAAACGGGTCTTGGCCCACACATGGAGATCTGGGATTTAGCAAAAGAAAAATCAATTAGATTCTGTAGTATAATTTAATTCAAACTAAACTTACTTTTGAACATGTTTTAAATTGGTGAAAGACTAAGTAAATCACAGTATTTTTTATAGTACAAGTATAGAGTAAAATGTATGTATTTTTACATATTTACAGAATTTTATCAGTCTCTATAATGATGTCACATACTGGATAAAATGTAAAGATGCATCACCATATTAAGGAATGTTATACATAATAACTGATGAATGCAAGCAATTTACCTTTTAAATTTTATTATGATCATATGCGATTTTATTTATGTTTTTCCAGCTTTATTGAAATAAAATTGACATACAACATTGTGTAAGTGTAAGATGTACAATGTATTGATGTAACACACTTATATACCGTGAAATGAATACCACTGTTGCATTAACTAATATTTCCATCACCTCATAAAATTACCATTTCTTTTCTGTGGTAAGAACATTTAAGATCTACTGTCTTGGCAACTTTCAAGTATATAATAGAGTATTGTTAACTATAATCACCCTGTTGTACGTTAGATACCCACAACTTATTCATCTTATAACTGAATGTTTGTACCATTTGACCAACATCTCTCCATTTCCCCAACCCCCTAGCCCTTGCTAACCATTCTACTCTGTTTCTATGAGTTTAGCTTTTTTTAGATTCCACATATAAGTGATATCATACAGTATTTGTCTTTCTCTGTGTAACTTATCTCACTTAGCATAGCCTTCAGGGTCCATCCATGTTGTTGCAAACAGCAGGATTTCCTTCTTTCTCGTGGTTGAATAATATTCCATTGTATATATACGCTGTGTCTTCTTTCTCCATTCATCCATTGACAGACACTGCTGTTGTTTCCATATCTTTGCTATTGTGAGTAACGCTGCAGTGAACATAGGAGCACAGCTATTTCTTCAAGATACTGATTTTGTTTTCTTTGGCTATATACCCAGAAGTGGGATTACTGGATCATAACCATATGCTATTTTAGGTTTAAGTATTAGGATCAGACAGTTCCATAATATTCATTCTAGGTGTATTACTGTTTGTCTCCACTCAGTGGGCACACTCCAGAGAAATGAGTGAGAGAATATAAATTCCTTATTTCTAGATAGTATAGCATCAGTTACAGAATTTAATATTGAGTTATGCTAACAATTTCGTAGAATTAATGAATAATTGCTTTGAAAATGATTTTTAAACAAAGGAATAATTTGTAGAATATGACCAAGTTACTTTAATTCAGTATTCTGAACTTCTGTTGACAATCCCTTTAACAACATTATATTGTGACTATTTCATGAAAGTTCTGATAATGCTTTGTGATCTTAAATGCATATCCTTTGACAGAGATCACTTTCTCTGTATTTCCCATCAGCATTTTTTAACATGCACATTAACCACATTGAATAATTTTGTAGGGTGGAGATAATTTCCATGGGGAATTCATACATAAATCAATTAGACTGAGGCTGAACATGTTTGCTAAAATATGTTTAGCTATATCAGAATGGTTATCTATTTGATTATATTATGTTTAATATCTAAAATAGCTGCTGTTGACTTCCTAGAAAAAATGTTAGTACACTTAAATGTGCATGTGTGATGTGTGTACACGTATGCTTTTGGAGTACTTGTTAAGTTGTATATCTACAGAGAGATACACACTATTATTACTTTGGAAGATACTTCACTTTTTGGCTACTTCTCATAGTTTTAAAAAATTCCAAGTAGATATTATTTTCACTGATTAATTCTTGAGAGCCAACTTAATATTAGACTTTGTGCAGGAAAGACATACATTTTCTAAATTCCCATAATGTGGAGGAAGAAGCTGCTATCTGAGTCTGCCAACGCAGAGACACTCCATGTTGCTAAGGTGTAGAATGGAGAACTGCCAAAATGTCAGGACCCAGGTAGCTTAGCGTGGTCTCGGATGTAGTTTTTACAGGAAGGAAAAGGAGCTTCCTTATAAAGATTCCTTTTTCAGGAATCTCAGGGCAATTAACCACATAGGCAAAGTTCAAGTATAGTTTCTTTACACATATAAAATAATGTAAAGGCCTTTGTTACACAAACAGCACACAGATACAAGTACAGATTGCAATGGCAGTGTGTTATGTGACATTTAAAAAAAAGGAATCTCACTAAGCTGTAGTGTTTCCGAGCCATGTAATTTATCATCTGAACAGTGCTACCCTGATGACAAACAAAAGCATCTTACCTACCTTAAATTGTTCGAGTAATTGTTCAAGTATTGTTTTTTTAAACAATACAACTGCTTGTCTATACTTTGTCATTGTTGAACAAGTTAAAACTTGATATGGAGCAGAATTTTTCTATAATATATTCCTTAGTGTTTACACTTAGATTCAAAGAGGAAAACTACTGCACAACCAATGATTCTATTCCACTCGGTTTTCTCTGACTCGTTCAGGCTTTCTTAATTATTTTTGCAAGAGGCCTTGTTGGTTTTAGTTTGATATTCTAGTAGAAGTAATTTGTACTTTTAGTGGGAAGTTGGGAGCCTATGAAGATTTCACTTGTGTGTATTCTGTGTCTACTTTCACTCCGATCAATATTTATAGAGCTTGCTTTGTTCTGTTCATCTTCCTGCAGTAAAACCATCCAAACCGTTCAGAAAAGTCCTTTTATCCATTAAATGTTCAAGATGTATCTCACCTATCTTCTAATTGATTATATGAAATATACTCTATATATACACCTTTATCCATATACTTTTTTTCTATAATTCCTGACACCCAGGATTATCTTTTTCTCAGAGCAGGGTGCCACCATGTTACCTTCTAGCCATGGCCCAATCCATCTGGGAGAGCAGAAGGGAGCACCTGGGATGGTTGGAAAAGGAAAACAGGGACTCTTGTTAGCATATTCACATACCAAAGTTAACACTAAATGATAGACCATCTTGGATGTGTTGAGATGTGTTTACCTTGTAGTTGTTAAATTTCAAGGTTGCACAGGGAAGAGATCATCTTTGTTCCTTCCTCTCCCACCTGGAATTTTTAAAGCTCTTTGTACCCTTCCAGTACCTGATGGAACCTAACTGACCTAGGCCTGAGGCTGAGAAACAGAACAAGTCAGATCCTGGGGGAAGGTGAGAGGAGTTAAGAGACTTAGGGTATCCTGAAGAAAGTGGAAAGTTGAGAGAGGGAGAGACATACCCTGGGTTCTCTTTTACATCAGTTGAAAAGACAGATAAAAAAACTGATAGGCAAACATTTATACATGTGGCATATGTGTATATTATTTTATTAAAAAAAATAGAGATCAAGGAGATGTTGCATCTGTTGTGCATCAATGATATGCCAGTCATTTTGCATATATTTTCACATTTAATCTTCGAATAAATTTGAAAGAAAAGCACTACAGTCAGCTCCAGTTTGCAGATGAGCAGTGTGGGCTGAGAGAGGTTATGTAACGCACCCTATGTGGGCTCCTCACTAAAGGAGTGAGAATTCCCACACCACTCTCTCCAGCTTAACTAATTGCTTGAATTCAAACTCTTAGAAAGAAATTTTTTGGTAGATAAACTTAAAGTTATTAAAATTTTCTTATGTTATAAAAGTGTTATTTTCCTAAAGGCAATGATTTTAATTTTCTTCCTTTTCCCCAAATCCCACTCCATTCAGATCTGTTTTATTTGTACCAATGAAATTACCAGTATGATTTTGCTAGACTAGCATGTTTAAATGCAAGTTAAATGACTTGGAATTAAAAGATATTCATGAACATTTCCTGAGGTATTTTAAAATTGCATAAACTTTTAGTTCTTTATGGATTTGTGAGAAGGTATCATATTCATCAAGCTGTGCTGTTTTAGGAAAACAAAAATCTCTTCCCTTTCACCTTCTGCTCACATTAAAAAAAAAAAAAAAAGAGGCAGCACTCCTTAAAGACTACCGTTCTCAGGTTGTGTCCTGCCTTTACAAAGATTTTGTGAAAAATGCTGAAGAAAGCAAGATTGATACTTGGGCAAATCTTATATGTGATGAATAAGTGTAAAATTGTTCAGTTGCTTTTTACCCACAAGATCCAAGGGCTGCTTCTAATTGCCATCTTCTGATGGTCACAAATCCTGACATAGAAAAAGTCATGCTCAAGTAACCCATCCAATTCAAGAAATTCTACTTGATTTCCTGATTTGTTATTTAAATCTTACGTAAAAGAGTTTTTTTTATAGCAGGAATTAATTAAACAAAGTTAATCAAAACAAAGCTAATTCAAAACATAGTTAATCATAAATGTGTGCACAGCTTTGATACTTGGCTGTATACAGATCTTAAGCAATAACATTTACTTTCCTAGACAACCGAACTTTCCTTTTTCAAACTAAACTTCCCAGTCTCTTTCAAACTAATACTCACTTTAGTCAGTACCCAAATAGGCATTTTGCTCTATTTGTAACATGTGTATATTTGACATCAAATGAATTAGTCTTTTGGGGTTGGTGGTGTGACTTTTTCCAACTCATCCCAGAACAATAAAGATTCCAAGTTATAACATACTATAAGCAGGATCAGCTATGAAATTAGTGGAGCCCAGTGCAAAATAAAATTAAGTGCTTTGTGTTAAAAAATTATTAAGAATTTCAAGGCGGCAACATCAGACTATTAAACCAAGTGTGAGGACCTTCTCAGCACTGGACCCTGTGTGACTACACAAGTCACACACCCAGGGAACCAGTTCCGGCTGTGAAATTTCATCTAATTGTCACCATGCTCTTTCCTGGTAATAGTCTAGATTCCAGGTACCCTATAGATAGTCATATTGAAAAAAAAAAAAAAAGGTGGATATACTATTTCTGCCTACAGGTAAAGATTAAGTAGATAAAAACAGGATTTTAATATCTTTGTTTTGGATTTTGAGGACATCTATGAAACATACCTCACAGTAAGTAAACTCTCTCAGAATTGGTAGTATGAAGAACTAAAACAAACATTATGATCTGTCAAACTTATTTTGAGCTTTAATACTTGAAAGAAATGACTAGGTGCTGAATGCCTTTAGGAAAATGTCTTCTTTTTTGTCGTTATACTAACGAATCTTTCTAGGATTCTCTACAAAATGAGTATCTCACTTTCTTATAGCTCAGGCTGGCCACATGGATATTCTTTTCTATCAGAGTATACCTGATGCCTGCAATGAGGGTTATTACTCTTTATCTTGAATTGCCCGTCTTATCTGGTGTGTCTCAGTGTATATTTTTCATATGCAAAAATCATATGACTAGATCATTTGAATAATTTATTCCAAACTAGTGGTTCTTGGTATGTGATTACTTCTATTACATAATTAATAAATTTAATCTAAAGCAAAATAGAAAATTCAGACATGAAAAGTGAATAAATTACACATATTTTTTCCACTTCTAGTTACCAAGTTTTAATAATGGAATATGCTCCATTTTTTTTCTCTCGCATTTAAAACAGGAGAGTATACGATATATGTTTCTGTAAATGTTTTCTATTAACAATGTACCAGAGACATCTTTTTAGGCCAATAAATATAGTTTTATATCATTTAAAAAATTTGTATTACAGTCTGTTATGTAATTGTAGTAGAATTCATACACCTCACCTCTTTTGCTGGAGAGTAGGGACCGTGATCCTTTTCCAAGTCTTTTTTTCTCAGCCTTTCTGATCAGGGTGCCATTATATCTTATCATCCCGCTCTAGCATGGCCTTTTCAACCATCATTTAGTTTGTAAGAAAGCGGTCGTATTGTTTTTTAACTTCATTTTCTTTTTGGATATAATGCCATTTCTCCCTCGTGGCTCTTGGCTCAACTGTGACTCAGTCCTGCCCGGACTCCTGTTCTTTGTCACTGGCCCTGTGGGCAGGTTCCAATCTGGTGTATGCTGACTTCGTGAAGGGGGTCTTTTTACCTAAGGGGTCATATTGCTGCACATAATATTAGTATTTTTATGAAAATCTAAATACACAATCATTTTTTATTTAGTGTTACCTATTCTTTCATGCTCTAGCCCATCAGTAGCTGTCATTACATACATCCCTGCTGCTTCTTATTTGTGGACTTCTATGTAGATTGTCAGTGTAGATGAGTTCAATTGACATTGCTGCCTGCTATGAGGAGAATTTGCCCCATGCCTTCAGATTTGGAGTTTCTGCTCAAAACCACTGTTTCCTATTTTGTCCACAGCTTCTGAACTTGTCCAGTTCATCTATCCTAACCATCAGTCACAAAGTCTCTCTTTGTGGCTCCAAGTCAGCTGCTCTGGATGATCTCTTTGCAAAGCCCTCAGTAAGCCCTATCGTGATTTGTATGTATGCTATGTGGTCTATATTTCATGGTATTCCACCCCAACATACCCTCATTATTTGATGAAAAAGCCAAACTCACTGTTATTTTTATATGGCAGATGATTGCCTATCAATTTTCTGTCACTTTGAGGTATTTCTCAGGTCTGTGCAAAATGAATTTTGTATATGCAGCAAAGTATACCATGCAAAATACACTCTCAAATTTGATAAAACTACAAACAGAAATTGTTATGTAATAAGTAAAAAACTCATGTTGATAAAGACATTCTTCTTTAATAAATACCTTACATGTAATGCTTAAAATTTTTTTTTAACATTAGTAAAAGTTTCGTCCTTAAATATTTACAAAATTTTGCTATAGTATATCAAAAAGGAGTGCCTCCCACTTCCTCACCTCATTGGTCCAAATCATTTCACTACTAATTCATTCATTAATTCATTTAACAACTTTCCAGCAGGGCTCTTTTCTATAGATACATTATAAAACCATACAATAATGTATTTGTTTGATAAGTATTCAATTTCTACTTATAAGGCACCATCCTCTGTCCTTGGTATATATCAGTGGAAAAAATGACAGACCAAAAACCCCTCCTTATGTTAAAGAAGAAGAGAAATGGGAAGTAAACATGTAAATAATTTTAGGTAATGAAAACTGTTAAGGAATTTAATCAGGGAGATGGGGCACTTGATCTCAGATAGGCAGGGAATGTATTTCGTAAAAAGTGATACTTAAGCCCAGAAGAAACCAGCCATGCACATGTCTAGAGAAAAGCACCTAGGCAGAGGGGACAGCAAGTGTAAAGGCCTAGTGAGCATGGCAGGTCATTAGCTGAGAGTAAGGTACAGGGAGGAAGTAATGTGACATTTTAACACTAAGTGAAAAAAAGCTTAAGAAATAAACTCATGCTATGAATCAAGATAGAGATGTGGATGACAGGGTGGGGTCAAGTAGAAAACAGAGATCTTTGGGGTTGATAAGGCTAAGAAATTGAGAAACCAGGATATTGGGCACATCATCTTCATGGATACTGTATTCTGTAAGAATGGTGACAAGGGCATTGGTAGAGAGATGTATCAGAATTATATATGACTGTTAAACTAGAGATCCCAAGGCTTCCACTTACATCTCACAGGCAGAACATAGTCGTGTTGCTGCAGTACAGAACAACGGAGTTCTTGTACTAAGAAGGATGGAGAGCACAGTGTTTGGGAGGTTATGATAAGTCCTTGTCTCATTGTCTTTACTATTAAGTATGAAACTTCAGAAGAGTCTTCTACACATTTATCTTTAGGCCTAAGGAAAAAAAAGTACTGGTTTGTGTCTTAATATAGTTTTCTTTCAGCTTCAGAGCTAATGACTGAAATGTGGTAAATGGCACAATACCTGTTTGATAAAAAAATGAATCCATGAAAAAATAACTGATAATTATTACTTATCAAGCATAAAAAATCTTTTTTTTTGTTGTTTGTTTGTTTTTTCAAGATAATGGTTTTATTTCCTTTGGAAACCCAAATATCTAGAAGTGGGAGTGCTGGATTATATGATAGTTCTATTTAAAAATTTTTCAGGAACCTGCATACTGTTTTCTATAGTGGTTGTACCAGTTTACATTCCATACTAAAAGTGTACAAGGGTTCCCTTTCTTTTTCTTTCTTTCTTTCTTTTTTAAAAAAATTTTTTATTGGAGTATAGTTGCTTTACACTGCTGTGTCAAGCACCACCCCCTTTCCCCCTTGGTATCCATATGTTTGTTCTCTATGACTGTGTTTCTATTTCTGCTTTGCAAATAAGACCATCTATACCATTTTTCTAGATTCCACATATATGCGTTAATGTACGATATTTGGTTTTCTCTTTCTGACTTACTTTACTTTGTATGACAGTCTCTAGGTCCATCCATGTCTCTGCAAATGACACAGTTTCATTCCTTTTTATGGCTGAGTAATATTCCACTGTGTATATGTACCACATCTTTATCCATTCCTCTGTTGATGGACATTTAGGCTGTGAAGCATAAAAAAATCTTTACTTCAAACTTCCAGTACTCTGGCAATTCATATTACAGTGTTTCTACACAGTCCACATACACAGAAGATAGCTTGGTGCAGTGGACAGAGCATAGACAAACTAGGTTAAATGCTAACTCTGTTACTAACCCCCTGTATGACCAAAGGGATGTTCTTCAACCGCAGAGAGGTTGAGTTTCCTTTCCTTCCATATTCCAGTTCCGTGCTTTACACCCAAACTAATATGTAAGATCAATAAAAAACCTAAAATGTTGCCTTCTCCCATCACTGGTTTTGAAGCTGTGTTATAGATATCTCAAATATTTGTTTCCTTCAAGGTAGTGGATAGTGATTTCTACACATTTTTCTAGCTGTAGGCTATGTGGAGGCCAACAATTGGATGACTTAATATTCTCAGAAATATGGCAGGATTGCAGTTCATTGCCTTCTGTGGTTCAGCAGAGCCATGAGGCTAGTTCTAGTCAGTGGCTTATCAGAAGTCAGCTATGGGCTGGGTATTGAGTGGCAGGGTAAGACCCTCAAAAATTCTCTATTGAGAATTTGTTTTTTCTTCTTATAATATGTGACAGAAATCTCAGATGGCCCTCAAAATTTCTCCCTAGTGTACCTTCCATATATAACCCACTCTCCCTTGAAGTGGACAAAATCTGTGAACAAGATATCATTCCTGTCATTAGGTTACATTATATGTCAAAGTTGAAAGGATTTTGCAGATGTAATTAAGGTCCCTAATCAGTTAGTTTTGAATTACTCAAATTATTCTGCATGGGTTTGATAATCATTTGATTCCTTAAAAGAGGAATTCTCCTGCTGACCTACTGAAGTGAGCTGCCAAGCTGTCTCTAAGAGGGGCATGTGGCAAAGGACTATGAGTGGTGCTTAAGACCTGAGATCAGACCCTGGCTAGCAGTCACCAGGCAAAAGGAGACCTCTGTCATACATCCACAAAGAGCTGAATTCTGCAGACAACCATGTGATTTTGGAAGAGTACCGTGAGTTCTGTAAGCAATGTAGGCCAGCTAACACCAAGATTGCCATCTTGTGATACCCCAAGCAAAAGACCAAGCTAAATTGTACCGAGGCCCTGACCCACAATAACTATGCAATAATAAACATGCATTGTTTTAAGTGATGCTTTACACCACTGAGTTTGTGGTAGTTTTTTTTACAAAGGAATAGAAAACCAATACATAAGGAATGATACATAAGCATCAATATTTAAGAGGTTTCCCTGGCAAATTAGTTCCCTGCATGAAGATTATGTGCAGAGGTCTGTTGCCAAATTACCATGTATGTATAAGGAGAGCAAAAACTAAAACTCTTTTTTTAAAAAAAAGTATTGAGATTTAGGAGTTCCCTTCCCTTCCCCTCCCTTCCCTTCCTTTTTCTTCCATAGCCTAAACTAGCCTATCCTCACTGATACAAATTTGGCACCAGAAGCTAAATGCAATAATAACCAAACAATGTATTTTACATTGCTTCAAGAAGTTTTCTTAGGAGTAAACTATTATTAGAGACTAGAAGGAGAGTCATCCTTGTTAGGTAGTGGAGAAACGCATGATAAAACTGTCAAATGTCATCATTTGCAATGCGGTTAATTTATCTTCTGACCTTGTAACCTTAAGGAAAGTGTTTGGGAAATAGAATGTTAGTAATGTGTGTTGGTTACTGTTGGCTGAGTTTGGAAAATGAAAAGATGAATAGATGAAGAGATGGATCCAGAAATAATTGGCCAGCTTATAAGCAGAAATGAAAGAGCCTAGAGAGACTCCAAAAATGTGAGAAATTGTACAATTGGAAAAAGCAATTTCTTCTCAGTCCTGACCAGTAGGAGATAATTTGGGGAAATTTCTTGAACAAAGGTTGATTAAAATTCAGCCATGCAGCAAGAATGCAGTCAGGGGTTTGGCCATTGTTAAAACCTCTTGATGAGTTAAGGTTATAGGATAACAGGATAACAGAAGAGAGAACATATCTTTGGAGGCAGAGCTAAGGATCAAAGAGGTCAAAGACCTCTGAGCATGGAATCAGGGCCTAATTGAGATACATTTACCACAGCCAGTATGGGGTCTTCTTGTAGCTGAAATGCCCATGGGATTTCAGAATTGCTGTGG
Source organism: Balaenoptera physalus (assembly GCF_965194825.1). Taxonomy (NCBI): domain Eukaryota; kingdom Metazoa; phylum Chordata; class Mammalia; order Artiodactyla; family Balaenopteridae; genus Balaenoptera; species Balaenoptera physalus. The sequence goes on from NC_138882.1 coordinate 10,835,337, forward strand.
ACCAATGACATCTGTGTACTTTCCTTTCTTCCCATTTGTGAATGGGAATGCTTATTTTGATTGTCCTGTTTTTGTTCAACCACTGCAGAGTTTTTGGAGGTTGAGCACACAATTTTCTGATATATCTATGCATCAAGAAAGGGTCCTATCTAGACCTGCTGTAGTGCCTACTGCTCATCACTTAGAGATCATGGACTTTGAAGTTTGGGTCTTGACTTTATGGGACTTTGGAGTTATTTCCTTTTGGGAGTGGGGAAGATGTCTGTGGACTTGGAAGTGAAAGTAGGTGATCACAGAGTAGACTGTCTAATATTAATTACATTCACTAAATATTTCTGACTCTCTGCATTCATTCCAGGCTTATAATAGTATTATATTTACTAAGTCACTGTTGTTGGATGCAGTCAGATGACTAGTTATGGCCAGTGAGCTATGGGCCAGTGAGCTAGGACTGAGCGTTTAATTGATGGTGCAACAACTTCAGAACTCTCTGTATCCTCCCAGATTTAGACATAATTATGGTGTACTTCTATTCTCAATAGCAATTGGAAACTTCTAAAAGGAGAGATCACAAATAAACCAACAAATTCTAAATTGGAGATGATGGACTATGAATTTAGAGATAGGGAGAGAGATTGGGAATGAGAAACAACAAAGAAAATAAAACAGAAAATCGTGAAAAAAATATTGAATTCACATGGTGGTGGGGGAGGACAGGTGGGCAGTGGTCAGGCAGTATTTCCAGATACTAGGACCAGTTGTGATGAGGGTGGCTCTGTTGGTATGGGACCTAGAGGGACTGTGATGAGCTGAGTCCCATATTGTGCCCCTTGATAAACATGTAATGGAAGCTAAAAAATGTATCATTTTAGGCTTCAATCACTGAGATTTGGGAGTTAACTTATTACCACAACCTAACCTTACCTATCCTGAATGACACAAAAAGGAAGCCCCAATTACTTGTTCAAATACATCTTATAGGGAAAGATATCAGGGGATCTGGCCCTTAGTTAGAATCCTTCAAAATTCAGAATGGAATTTTGATATTTAATTTTAAATTTGTTTTCACAAGAAATTATTATCATCCTGTTAAAAGTTCTACAGTGAAATACCTTTTAAATATTACATTTAAATGAAGGGGAAGTTGGTAGTGCTGGAATTAACATAGAAACTGCTTGTTGATGTAAGTGATTCTATTTATAATGTTAAGAAAGATTAGCTTAAATATTCCATTTTACCTGCAATGTAAGTTGAACTGCTGAAAGTTAAAATTACATGTTTTGAAGGAATTTACCTGTGAATTAAGTCTACTACTCATAGGAAATGTTTCAGTAATTTATCAAAAATCACATGAATATTCATTGTAAGTTTACTTCTACTAAAAACCTTAATTGTGCCAACACTTTTATGATGATATAATTGTGATGGAGAACCAACATAGCATCTTTTTATTTGTCACCAGAAAAAACCTATGTTTGTCTCATCAAGAAGTTCCAGGGCAAAAATAAATTTTAGAATATATAAAGGAAAGATCATGATAATTGAGTTGAAATAAAGCATTTTGCAAAAAATAGCATTTTCCTCAGTTAAATCCTTACAAAAATCATATTTTGGTGATTTGATTTTTAAATAAGTGTTGTATATTTTAAAACTACATATAACATTTATTATGATATATTAATATAGTGTGTTAGTATATACTATATTAATATGATGTACTATATATTAATGCAATGTATTGGCTTTGTTATAATTAATATAATAAGTTTTATACTAATATTGATATAATATTAAGTTAATATAATATAACATTTATTATATTGCAACTTACAAATAATGTGGTTCCCTAAATAAGGGACTTTATTTGCAAGAACTGTCTGTCATTTTCTGGCTTAGTGACCTTGAGAAGTTAACCTCTTTTTCTTCTTTAAACCTTTGTAAATGGGATAATAACTTACTGAGTTAAAAATTAAAATTTTTACCTAGGTATGTAATAGAATTTCCTTAAAGAAAAAAGGAAGAAGAACCAGTTAAACTAGATGTTACATTAGTTCAAAGAAGTGGATTTACAGTAAAGAATAATAATGGCTGCTTTTATAAGTGATGCAGAACCAGGTTGAAGAAATAAATGTAAAGTGACAGACAGCAACAGAAGCAAATCCGCCAAAATGGGGAGACTCACATTCTGAACTCTAACCATACCTACAGCTGCAGATAAAAACACCAAGAATGTGTCTTCTCAGATACATTTGGGAACCTCTAAGTGGAGAGATAATAGAGAGGGTTAAAAGAATGTGGGTGGCCATAACAGAATGGAAATGATAAAGGAAAAAATAAAACAGGGAAAGGGCAAGGAAGAGAATGCAGTTGAACAGGAGGTAGGGAAGGTGCCTAGACAGATAATTTTGGAGCCCTTTTGAGGGGAGATTTATTGTGAGTACTCATGCTGCCAGATGGTTCTTTCCACTTTTTATTTCCTTTAGTGTAGAGCCAGTGACAACGTATTGTGTTTGAAATCGCTGGAAATAAGGAGATCTGTTAGTACTTAAGATCTACTGAAAGGATGGATTTGTTTTGGAGATTATATAAAAAGGAGAAGGAGAACATGACTATTAAAAGTATTTCATGGTGTTTTGTCTCTGAAAGTTGATTATCATTGAAAATAACTGTGGAGTAGGGGAAAGGTGAAAGAATTGCTTCAAAGACTCCTGTGATTATTTTTATGCTTTCAGTAAAAGTCTTTCAGTGAAAGATATATTTGGATAAGGAAATACGGTGATATAAACTGTGACAAGGGAAAATGGGGAAAACCACCTAAAAGATGCTTTACACATAGAAAGAGAAACTGTTGGTGATGCAGGAAATAGCCAAAGGTATATTATGGAGGATATATATAGTATTGAGTATAGTGTGCAGTGGGTAGAGTATACTAAGCAAGGAGAATAAAAATTAAGAGTACCTTAGGTTTTGTACTTAAAGGAGGAGTAATGGTGTATAACCTTGTATTTTTGTGAGAAGGAAGCTCTCATAGCCATGCAAATTGTAGAAGACTTTGCCATAAAATATGGAAGACACTGCTAAGAAAGTCCAGTGCCCAGAATTAGATAAAATAAAAATCTTTAAAAAGTAAATTTTACCTAGATGAATGAATTTCATTCCCAATAAATTCAGGTGTGTAGAAGGGACTGAAAATGATTATGATAGTAATACTTGTAAGACAGATACATACCTCCCTTTTATTGAGGTGTACAGCTTAGCAGTCAGGGGAAGACTGTCCAGAGTCACACTTGGATTTGTACCTTGGCTGTGCCACATACTCTCTGAGTATGACTTGTCAAATTGTTTAACATCTTTGAGCCTCAGTTTCCTCACCTATAAAATTAGGACGTGAATACTACTTATAAGATCATGAAACTTAAAATTGCAGTACCTACCACATAGAAAATTCTCAAAATATGTTAGTCAAGTACTATAGCAAAATCTTTACATAGATCTAAAAAAATTTTTTGAAATACCCACCCACTGTGTTTTCCTTTCTCATTAAGTTTTTTTTTTTTTTTTTGGTGTGGGGGGTTGGGTTAGAGAGGTGAGGAGTATTTTAGTTATTTGGCCATTTAAGCATTAAGGCTAAGCCAAACGGAAAGATGAAAGAGATAGAAGAAACTACCTAGAACAAAATCCTTGGTCAGTGCAGTAAAGAATTTACCCTTGTTCAATGAGAGGTCTGGCCTTTGCCCTTGGATTGGGGAAGATTATGTCAAAGCCCTGGGGATGTCTTATCTGATAAAAGTGTTTACCGGGGGATCTTGAGTCTTGCCACATAGTACAAAGATGTGATTTATGGTGGGAACTTGGTGTTATCTGTTGTCAGCTCAAACTCCAGAGTTGCCTAGGAAGTGAGGTCAGCTATGTGAGCAGTTGACAATTCTATATGACCAAACCCTAGTATAGACTCTGAACACCATGGCTTGGGTGAACTTCCCTGGTTGGCAGTGTGTATCATCACACATCACTGCTGGAAAAGTTAGTGCTGTCTGTGACTCCACTGGGAGAGGACAACTGGAAACTCCATGCTTGGACTTTCCTGGACTCTGTCCCATGTGTTTCTTCCCTTGGTTGATTTTAATCTGTATGTCTTCACTGTAGTAAACTGTAACTATGAGTATACACATAACAGCTTTCAGTGAGTTCTGTGAGTCTAATGGGTTATCAGAGGGGGTAAGGGGTCTTAAGGACCCCCAAACTTGTAATTGGTGTCAAAGTAAACATGGTCTTGGGACCTACTGAATTCGCAATTGGTTTCGGAAGTGAGGGTGGTCTTGGGAAACCCCAAACTTGCAATTGATACCAGAAGTGAGGGTGATATGAGGACTGTTCTCTAATGTTACCCTTCTTCATTAAGGTTTTTTTGGGGGGATCATGAAGTTAGGAGGTGTTTTATTTACCTGGTTATTTCCCCATGACAAACTAAGTAAACAGGAAAGATGAAGGAGGTAGGAGAAAATGCCTAGAACAAAAATTTTGTTCAGTTTCTGGTTTTAAATTAGACACTAGACTTTTTAGATCTAGAGAAGAAAAGACAAGTTTTCCAGGATATGGAAAGGGGGTCTGTGGAACTCCCGTAGTTAAGCTTTTCATCTTCTCTCTCCAAATCTGCTCCTGCCCATCTTCTTCATCTTAATAATGGAGATTCTCTGTTTGCTGAGGGCAAGATCTTGGAGTTGTCATTGATTCTTCTCTTTCCTTCATTCTCATAACACATCCAACAGTAAGTTCTGTTGATTCTGTCACCAAAACATATCCTGAATTTGTTTACTTTATAGTTTCATTACTTGCATGTTGAATGTAAACTCCATATTTTTTTCTTCCAAAACTGCAAAAAACTTGCCAGCTGCTTCCGCTTTCACCCTCCTCCCCAGTTGTTCTCTAGACCAGTGGTTCTTAAAGTCAGGTCCACAGATTTCAGGGGATCCCCGGGACTGTTAGACTCAGAGAGTCCTTAAGGTCAAAAGTATTTTTATAGTAATACTAATATGTTAGTTGCCTTTTTGACTGTGTGAACATTTGCACAGATGATGCAAAAGTTATGCTGGGTAAACAGCTGGTGCCTTAGTACAAATGAAGCAGTGACACAAAACCACTACTAGTCATTATATTTGTCACCCCCACACACTCACAGTTGAAAAGAAGTAAGTTTAATTTATGAATGTCCTTGATAAACTGAAAACAATATTAAATTTATTGACCTCCAACTAATAAGCATATGTCTTTCCAGTATTTTGTGTGACCAAATGGGAAGTACACACGAAGCACTTCTGCTGCATACAAAGGTATGATGTTTGTGTAAGGCAAAACACTGTTCAGTTGTTTGTGTTGTGGGGTGAATTAGCAGCTTCTTATTCATGGAACACCATTTTTTACTTGAAAGATTTACAGACAGAAAAACTGAAGTTATTCAGACATAGGAAGGTATTCGGACATTGTCTAAAATGAATGAAGCAACATTGTCACGTCAAGGAGAACAACTGACAGTGTTTATTGCCAACGATAAAATTTGAGCTACTGAGAGAAAAATCAGAAGTTTGGAAAACTGGATTTGCTACTGTGAGATTGACAAGTTTCCAAAACTTAAACACTTGACTGGTGAGGTCACTGGTGATAATAAGAAATGTGATTTAAAAAAATTGTTTAATGAAATTTGTTAACATGAGGAAGAGATGCATAACTCATGCAACTAATATTTTTCTAATGAATAATGTTTGTTTTACCAAATCACATAGGGGTAAAGTACTTCCTCCTAAATGTGAGATTCAGCAAGAGATTTTACAGTAACAAAGTGTAAAAAACTCACCAATAGTTTCAAATTACACATTGCAACTAATTTTTAAGAAACTATCACTTGTAAAGTTTTGGTGTAGTATCATAGAAGAGTATCCACAGTTATCGAAAAGATTATTAACATTCTCCTCCTTCTTCCAACTGTATATCTGTGGGAGGCCAAATTGTTTCAGATATTTCAACCCAAGAGCATATTGCAGTAGATTTAATGCAGAACCAGATATAAGAATATAGCTCTCTTTTATTCAGACAGACATTAAAGTGATTTGCAAGAATATAAAGCAATGCCAATATTCTCATTCTTTTTATGTTTTGAAAAATAGTTACTTTCAACAAAAATCTGTTATTTTTGTTGACATGTAATGAGTTTATTGTTTTTAAGTGAATTAATTAAAAACATTATCATATTTCTTAGCTTTAATTTCTAATACCATAAATATCAATGGATACACCCTACATAAACAAAAGCTCTTTGTGGTCCTTAAAACTTTCAGCAATTTAAAAGAATACTGAGACTAAAATGTTAAAGAATCACTCCTCTAGGCACTAGCCAGATGGGTATTTTAAGATGTCAGTCCCACCAATTTCCCATTGCACTTAGAATGAGGTCAGGCACTTTTCCTTAGCAGTCTTATATGTTCTGACTGCTGCAAAATTTCAATAAACTTTCCTCTTTACTGATTGCACTTCAGCCATCTTGGTCTTGTTTTCTGCCTGGATTGTTCCTCTTCATTATCTTTACATGATTAACTCCTTATGATTAAAATCACAGGTTAATGTCACCATTATAAGAAATCTTCCCTGATTCCTCAGTATAATTACTGTATATGTATTTAACACTCCATTACTCTATATGTTTTCACCCTGGTTTAAATATGTGCAGAGCACTTAGTAATCTGTGATATTTTCTTAATTTATATTATATTAAAATTGTATATTATCTGTCTTCACCCTCTAGCAAGTAAGCTATATCAGAGCAAGGATTTTGTCTATCTCATTTATCACTCAGTCCTTCAGTCCTTAGGGTCTAAAATAGTCCTGGCTGATGGTAGATGCTTAATATATTTTTGATAAATGAGTGGAATGATGACTTGTAGGGTTGGCTACATCCAATCAGAGAACAAGGAACGTTTCACAGAAGCTCATGACAGAAAGAAATTCAGGGTTGTACTGAGGGATGCTTAAGAGAGAGCATGAAGATAAGAACAAGGTGGGCAACATCAGAAGAGAGAGAACCAGAAAGAGAAATTTTGAGACACAGTCCTCTCATTCCCATCTTGAAATCTAAACCTGAGGTACAGGGTGGCTGGAAGGATCCAGATAGATTTGAGGAAATATAAAAATTGTGAGCAATTTTTTCCCCTTTTCCTTCCTTCTTTCCTTCCTCCCTCCCTCCCTCTGTTCCTTCTTTCTTCCTGCAAGCTTCTCAGAAAATTCTCATGTTTGGCATGGTACCAAGTTCAAATGACATGGGATTAGTAGAGTAGCAGTTGTTGAGAAAGGTGACTGGGCCCAACTTCACAGATTCCTGTACCTCTGTTAGATGATATGGAGAAGCCAGCTGGGAATTCTTCATAAATACCAAGGCAATTAATGGAATGGAAAAACCTGGTGCTGGGACAAGAAAGCTGCAGATGTGAGGTTTCAGCAGCAGGGACAGTGGAAAAGCTTATGATTATCCTCAGACAGTGTCAGGATTACAACAAAATAGACAGCCCTGACCAAGAGCAACTAAGCACATACTCTGTAGAAGTTACTTAGCAAGCAGGTAGATTCCTACATACTGAATTTCCTTAAGGTGAAAAGGTGACATTAGCACTTTGCTTAATGTGTTCCTGTCTTCATATAGTTTTTGGCCCCAGTAACCATTTATGTCTTCTAGGTCTCACATATGATACGAAGAATTTAAAATTTTATTTAATATTTTTTGTTGTTTTCATTGGGATGATGGTCCAGTACATAGTCACTATAGTAATGGAAATGAAAGAGAAGACAACCTTTTCATGTTGTTTGTGAAGGAGTTTCATGTCATAATAGCTGAAGGGGGAATTATGCAGGTGAATGTCAGGCAACAAGGAATAAAGAAACACATTTATTAGTAGAGAAGAACTGAAGCTTAACTCAAGCTCTTAAATGAGTAAAAATGCATCTTCATCTGATGGTCTTGTTTACGAATAAAGACTTTTAGGGCTTTTGGGAAAGAAATTTCCCTGCTGATTTTAGTGATGTATGAGAAGATGAAATGACCAGCACAGTGATACAAAGCGTGTTAACGGTGGCATTTACAGGATGAGAGGGAGGCCATCCAGACTGCAGCCTCTGACATTATTCAACATTGATTTAGGAAATTTTTACAAAAGTACCGCTACGCAGGTTGACAAGAATGTCAGAGGTCAAGATGCACTAAGCACAGTGGTATATCACAAAGAGCCAGAAAATGGCAGACGATTTGTTGAACTTTGGGGAAATAAGTAAAAATATGAAGGAAGTTTAGAATAATTTTTCTGATTTTTGAAGGAAGAATGTATTGTTGGTCATGTAAGTCAAAATTGTTTTTCTTAAAATTATGCAAAAGTAGGCATTTCCAAAAATAAAGTGCTGGGAAAAAGGCAATATATTGTGCTTAAAGTACTATTCACAGGTTTAGAAAGGGGAATGAGGAAAGAACTTAAAATAGTGAGATAGATAAAGATGGGATGTCAACATAATTCTTTACAGTGCCTAGTGCCAAAAGCCTCTCCTCACAAAGATCTAACACTGTGTATACAGTATTAGTTGAAGATAAAAATGGTTCAGCAGTGAATTTCAGACACATCTGAGTAGTTCAGATATATATGTATGTGTCAGAGAATCTGGAAAGAGTTAAAAAAAGAACGTTTAAATGGGAGAAAAATTAAAATTCAAGAACATGGAGGGAGTAAGCATAGTATTTTGAGTCATAAAAACTTTTACACACATTTTGGCAAAGAATAATGTATTTTTTAAAGTGGGAAACAAACACTACAAGATGATATGCAGAGATTGAGTTGGGAAGTTTTCACCAGAATCCTGGATAAGATATCATACATTTACTGTTCCTAACTTTATTTTGCAACAGTTGAAGAGTAGTTTCCAGAGAAAGCATTGATTATTTAACTAACAAATCCCTTTGATTAGCCTATGGACTAGGGGCAAAAAAAAAAAGCTTAATGTGAGATAACTTATATTTCCTATAAAAAGGAAGACTGACTATAGGTTACTGACAAAGACTCTCTCCTTGACCAAACTTTAGTCAGCCTCCTCTGAGCCCTCTTTTCAACTAGGCCTTGTCTTTGGGCCTTCTCTTCAGCCTGCCTACCCCAGTTTTAGCAAAAATCCTATGTCAGTTTAGTGAGAATCACCTTCACTTTTGATATCTGATCACCCTTGATACCTGATCAGATTTTTCATCTCCCACCCTTGATCACTCTGGCTGGCCTTCAGCAGGAATCCTGTTAAGTTGGTTTAGCAAGAATTCGCCTACACTTGACATCTTGTCTTAATTGTTTTCCATTTTCATTATCCTCTTTATCCTGTTCACTGGCTATAAATCCCCACTTATCCTTGTATTTGGAATTGAGCCCCATCTCTCTCCTCTATTTTAATAGTACTGACACCCATTGCAATAGTTGTGAATAAAATCTTCCTTACTATTTTAACAAGCATCAGAAAAAATTTTTCTTTAATATATATACAACTCTTTTATTGTATAATACTTTTTCATTAAATTAAAGAAGACAGATGATGAAGTAAGTTGATAAGTTGACAGAATAGGAAACTTTCAAGTTTCACTGCCCATATGAAGAAACTATGAGGAATGGAGTGTTTTACTGAACAGAGGTTTTCTGTATTATGCAGGATGACCTATGAAAAGGACATTTCTGATTGGAGGATAAAGGTCAAAAGCCTGGGAGGGATAACCTAGAAATAATATTAGACAAATGTCAGCTTTCTGTTGAAGTAAATGAAGTGAGGATGAACCCATGGATGAGGATGTAAAAAATCAAGCACCAGGACATTTCAGGCCTGTTGTGGAATGCTTTCTCTACAAAATCCTAGTTAAATCCAGAAGTAAAGACTCAACTAGCAGCATTTCACTCATGAGGAGTAAAGTAGTGCCATATATATTTTACAGGCATAGATATTAACCTCCATAGTTTGATTCAGTGTCTGAATTTCAGTTTATTGTTTATCAGGTGGTGTGATATGATAGTATCTTCCAAATGAATTCAGAGACCATTTGCATTTAAACGAAATTTAATAAAGCGTTTAAGAATTTCCCTCAATTAATTATGTCTTCACTTGACCTTTAAAACTAAGAATTATATGACGTATTTTAAGTAACATATCTGTTTTCAGTGTCTTCTTCTTGTTTTTGAAAATGTAGTCATTTAACTCAGATCCCTCTAGTGTACATGTTACATTGCTGAATAATTTTATATGCATTGTAATCCATCACATATTGAGAGCACCTACATAAAATATTTTCATAAACTTAAAGCTTTAAGAATATTATGATGACAGTGAGTACCTGTGACTTCTGTTGTTCCATAACTCCCAAGAGGCAGATACTCTGAGTAATGGATCATTTATGAAAGAAGAAAAACAAATTTTCCTTTAAAAAGAAAACAACAGAGGAAAAACTTTCAGAATAAACTTGAAATTCTTTAGCTTCATGGGTTGGCCCCAACAGAGATTAAGTATGTGATTTTCTTTCCTTTAATGAGAGTCGGTAACTCTATCACAGAATAAGCAGCCACAGAAAATCACCTTACGATTATGGGAGATCATTTTTTGGAGAATTGTATCCTTTGGTATTAGAGAAGATAGAATCCCTGACTACAGGGGAAGGAGTGCCAATTATTTTAGAAGAATGGATCATTCTGACTCAAAATAAGGTTATTGGTTTTGTAAAGAGCAGACACCCTTACTAACCATGACTTAGTGCTATTGAAGCTTTCTTGTCTCTCATATAGTGCTTGTATATAAATAATAAACTGAAATCGATGATTGTGTTCAAGATGAAGAGATGTCTTTATTGAGCCTGATTCAGGCAAATTATCCACAGTGTTCTCATTAAGCAAATGTGGCATCAGTAGCTTGACATGTTCAGTCACCACTCTTGTTATGGACTGAATTGTGTCCCCCCCTAAAGTCATGCTAAACTCCTAATCCCCAGCACCTGAAAATAAGGTTAAATGAGGTTATATGGGTGGACCCTAATCCAACGTGACTGGACTCTTTATAAAAAGATTTTAGGACACAGACATGCACAGAGAAGACCAAGTAAAGACAGAAGAGAGAAAAAAGATCATCCACAAACCAAGGAGTGAGGTCTCAGAAGAAACCAACCCTACTAACATCTTGATCTTAGACTTCTATCCTCCAGAACAGTGAAATAATAAATTTCTGTTGTTTATGTCACCCAGTCTGTGGTACTTTTTTATGGCAGCCCTAGCAAACCAATACACTCCTGTACCACAGACCTAACACTTCGCTAAGACTTCATTGGTGTAGGCAGCAATTGCCTGCTTAGGAAGATGGCACAGCACTCTCCCACTTACTGAGGCACCTCACGCTTAAGACATAGTTCTTCGGCATCAGTGGCCCTGATAACCTATTGTACAACCTGAATTTCTTAAACCTTATACCCATGAAACAACAGAAATGTGAAAGATCTTTAATTCAGAGATCCTAATTAAATGTGAATCCTCCCAGAAGGGTTACACTGGGGAGTGAATAAGTTTCCCCTACAATTTCCTAACATAAGGAGTGAATCTGCTTTAGCACATATGGACTTCATAGGAACCGGGAACTTTGCCAGATTCTCTCCTTGCAGAATATCACTCAAGTTTCCTCTTTCTTATAGTCAGCTCACCTATATAGAAGTGACCTGGACCAGATTGTGTTCCCTCCACAGACATAAAACCCTAGAAGACACCCAAAATGCATAATGGAAAGAATTATTGCTGCTGGATGACTGGATTTCCTACAATAACTAACTTATTGTAGGCTTAACTAACACAGCCCCAGAATGGATTGGAGCTGCACGATTCCTTCCACTCAAGCTGTGTAGAAAAACAGTCTGGTTACATACTGGAGTCCTAGCTGACGCATTAACACAGCTCTGTGAGGCCAGGAGCTGGCTCTTTTCATCTCAAACCTTCCTCCCAAGGTCTGGATACAGACTGACACACAGTACACTTTAAATAAATACTTTTAAAGGTTATAATCTAAATTTGGGACAAAAATTATAGTCCTTGTTTTAGGTAGAATATAGCGCTTAAACATAATTTTGCACATCATCAAGTGTGCACTGGTTATAAAGGTTAACATCTGCAGAAATGCTTAAAGAAGACAAAAGAAATTACAGAGCTTTCAACTGATAAGAAATTGATTTATATTTGTTGTAAAAGAACTGTACCTGTGATATTGAAGTAAGAAGAAATGGGGAAGGGCTTTTGAAAGCATAAGGGAATTTGCTGTTCACTAAAGAATCATTGGCTCCTGGTGGGAGCTACAGACTGCAGACCTTTACTGGAACTTTTAAGGCCTTTCCACCACTAAGCCTTCAGCTAGCTTCTCAGATCCCCCTGAACTCCTTTTGTTCTTCCTTCTTGTCTTAGAATATACAGTCCTGAGTCTCATGCTGTGTCTGTGTCCTATTAAAATGGTCTCCAGAAAAGAGGTGCAATCTTCCCTTTTTCCTATTGTTATATAAATAAGCCAAAGATGGCCTCTGTGTATTGGCCCCTATGTTGCTTATTTCTTTACTTCAAGCTGAGACCCGTTAGCTCAAAAGCCTGCTAGTGCCAAACTCAAATGTTTATACATCCAATTATTTAAAAATAGCCCAAACAAGCAGATTTTTAGCCAGTTAGGGCCTGCGTGCTATGTATACCCCCCTGCAGAATCTTACTCCCCATCTGCTGGCAATAGATAAGATAGCCCCAGGCCATAGAGACCTCAGGCCACTGCAGCTGCCCTTTTGGAGCTGTCTGACCCAGAGACTCCCAGCCATGCTGCTGAGTGACATCACCTAGACTTGCAAGCCTCCTCTCTGATCCCCCTCTCTCCTGGGAGTTCTCTTGCCTTCATACCCTTCTGGATGGTGGCACCCTCACTGTAAGCCTCTGGACCATCTCATGCTGTGAGAGACTCTGCCTCTCATTCAACCATGTCCAAGTGCCACCCAGTCACCATTGTGTGTGGTAACTGCCTCTCATGCTCATATTTTTCTTTCCTTGATATGCCCCTAAATCCCTCAAAACCCCTGCAACTATTCCTTTTCACTATTTTTTTTTTTGTCATCCCAGTTAAGTGTTTAAAAACAAAATAGATGAGTTTTTTGGTTTTTTTTTTTTTACCTTTTCTAACAAGGCATTTGTTGTAGTTGCACAGCAGTATTGGATAGGTGCAGCTTATGATACTGGGAAGCTGTGATCTTTGACATCAAGTTAGATGGTCTTCAACAACCTTCTACTAAATAGGCTATCCACGTTTCCGGGCCTCTAGTCTTCTCTCTATACGTGGCCGGTTGTGGATTTCTTAGATGCAGTCCAGGCCAGTGGCCACCAGTGCACTTCTCCATATGCGCTTGTCTGACTGAGACTTTCATATTCAGCAAGGTGTCCTCAGTAACCAGTTGAAGGAGGTTCTGAGACAGTCATCAGGGCTAAGACCAGAGTGGAATTTTCCATTGATCAAATTAAATCAGTCCTTCATTAATAGAACGTTTTTGACGGGCATTAGTAGGAATGAAATGGAAGGATGGCAGGATGAGAACTGAATGTCAGGATGTCAGACCTGTTGACAAATACACCTTGCTTAACTAAAAAGTTGCTTCTTTTAAAAAAATTTTAAAAGTTAAAAAAAAAAAGATATACATGTGAAAGTTACAAAGTTTCCAGTGTTTTTATAACTATTTCCAGTCTTGAGTCCTGACCTAAAATTTCTTGACATATTTCTATGTTATCACCATAACCAGAGGTAAGACTTATACATACTATCATTCTGAACTTCCTCCTTCACAGTTCTCACTCCAGCCTCCTCTTTTGTGAAATATATTCTGATCCTTTTCTTCATGAGTCTCCTTTACCAAGCGGTAGGTCTACTGAACTCAGAGCTTCTTTTAGGAGGACATTTAGATTGAGAAGTGCCCATTTCTCCATTAATTCGAAATTAGAAATGGAATTTGTTGGGGATACACTTAAGATGCAGTATGGAAAATCACTTGTTTATAAATTTGCTATGAAATTTCTTCTCTGACTACAGTCAGAGAAAAGCTTCACAAGGAGTTACGTATGCAGGATTGCAACAGATCTTTCCAAGGAATAAAAGAAACTATTAGAAGGAAGGAATCAGAGTCATAGTTGAATAAAACCAAAATGATGTTTAGGAAAAGGATGAGTAGCTCAGGTCACATGGAGCAAATGGTGCGTGCTGGAGGTAGGTCTGGAAGTGTGGCTTTGAGAAGGTTGAGGGTTACTGACCTCAAACATACAGTTATAAAATACAAAGAAATATAAATTGGCATATACCATTTATAAAAACTGGGTGAATTTTGAAAGAATTGTATGCACTTCAGCCAAATATATACATTTGGAAGTTGTATTGTTCACACAGTTTATTTTAACGAACTTTTCCAGTGCCCAGCGTTGTGCATAACTTAATAAATATTTAATGCATGACTGAAGTGTCTCCCACAGTACTTCCACACTTAAGGTCCCCAGGTATTAATTTCCCATCCACTTTTTACTCCATATTTCACTAAATAGTCCCTATGTGGAATATATGTTAATTTAGTTTATCTGGAGACATAACCTGCTTCTCCTTGTGTTTCTGAAAGGCAGAACTCTAACCGATGGGCGGATTTGCAAAAGGCAGGTTTTGCCTAGAACTGTCTGATGAGTAAAGCTGACTGCAATACGCAGTACTACAGTAATGAGCCTCTCACAGTGAGTTTTCACTGAAAGACTAAAAGGTCCTCTCTCTCGGAAATTTAAGGGCGTTGACGTAGGTGGCTTCCAGGGCTTTTCCAAATAAGATTTCTTTTGAGTCTTTTGACTGTTCTGAATACAGAATGAGAAACAGGACCTAATTCTGTTGGTTTCTGTTATGCAGTCTACCCCATTAAACCTCGTTAAACACAAAATGCCAGAGACAAGAACTAATCACCAAATTTCTCAACTTATGCATTATTCTTCATTGTAATTTTGGAGATTAAAGAGCACAAAGTCATATCCTAAACAAATTTATTTCCTATACTGTGCACTTTCTTTTTCAAGAACTATCTCGCTCTATATGAACTAAAGAACATCTACTTCATTACATAATTTATCAATATTAAGAAAAAATAAGTTGTTTCATTAAGTTTGACTAACGGCTGCCATGTTTGCAAAGGTGTTGTCTGGTGATCTGGAAAGCGGGAAGGCACTTTAAGGAGCAAGGGGACTGTGCCAGTGGATGAGCTGCAGGGGGAAGAAGCAGGCACTGAACCGGAGATCAGAAAGTCACCCACTACTGCTTGAGTCTTGCCTGGCAGGAAACACTACTAATTGCTGTTCATTTATCAAGCTTGCCAAGAAGCCCTGGCTCTAGCATAGGCCTTCTCTCCCACATTCACCCAGAGATAAACGTGGAAGGGCAGCCTCAGAAGGAATGGCAGTAGAACTTTCTGCTTCCTGGGAGGCCTGGAGCCTTGGAACAGCTTGAGGAAAAAAAAAATAAATGAATAAAATACTGAAGTACTTGTGTAAGCAGTGGCCATCCTTCTAACTTTTGCAACTTTTGTAAAAGGAATTCAAGATAAGGACATGATTCTGCACTCCTTTTTATTACGCTCATTTCCTGAATGCCAGTTATTTAAGTTGTTTTATGTTTGATTAGTTTGGGATTATGTGCCTTTTATATATGTTGGTCAGTTTATCTTTAGGAAACTGATGTTCCCCCAAAGTCACAGCAAATACATGCTGTTTCGTTTGCAAGTATGTGTTGCTGAGAGCAAAATGTTAGCATCAGTCAGTGATCACCCCATCAGGGTTTATTCCTGAAGGTCTGAATCTGCAGGCTAGCTGCACTAATGGCAATAGCAATATGTTATTTTATACAACAACCATAAAATGCTACTTAGTACAACACTATACAAGCCTACTTAGTTTCTAGACTCTTCTGTAATATCCCCCATAGCACTGTATATTTCCAAGCTTAAGTTCTGGTCTATTGCAAATAATAATGGAAAATAATTACACACAACTCTGCCGGATAGACCATTACTTTCAATTCCCTTTGAATCATTTAAACAAAATAGAATGGATCTTTCTTGATCGTTTAATTATTCAGTATAATTACTTAAAAGTTTGTAAGAGGACTTCTTGTATTCACCTAAGAAGAGACCATAAATCAAAAAATTTTATCTTTAACATTGAATATTTTCCAAGGTTAGAATAAAGACCAGTAAAAACAGACTTTGTGGTAAGCATATTATTTGCAAAACCCCTTGTAAAAATGTACTGGACGTAAAGACAGGAACTTTGCTTTGTTAACTGCTTCATCTGCAGCACCTAGAAGACTGTGACACTTAGTTGGAATTGTCAGTTCAGTAAATCAACGAAATTGAATTAAACCTGCATTTAACACAATTCAGACTTTTTAATATGAAACACAGAAGTAGAGCTACAGAAGTATTTGTTTACCATTTTTGCTTTTGATTTAAGAGCCAAATGATAGGCTAAGTCATGTGTCCAGAAGGATGTTTTTTGAAATATCTTTGCTAGTTGTGTTATGTGTTCAAAGGGCTTAGAAGAGCCAAGTTGAACTGGGCTTCTCAGGACACTTATTATATTATCCCACCAACAAGGAGGTACTAAATACCCACTGTGCATTTATTTCTGAGAAAGAAAACAAAGAAATATAAGCTTACCTCTACCCTCAAGGAAGCAGCAGTTGGACAGAAGTGACCCATGCATGAGGGACCACAAAGCATTACAAAATAGTACAGTATGAAAAACTAAGCTATTTAATGAATTAAAATCCCTATGTAGAAAAACCCAACACAAATTGTTTCTCTTGTTATCAAGGAGAGTAGCAAGGACTTTTGTAAACCAGAGGTGGCAAACTGGCTGCCTGCAGGTAGAGCTGCAGACTTGTTTTGTTTTTGCCTGCACTGTGTTATAAAAGGATGGACCGGTATTTAAATATTGAAGATTTTTGACTAAAAATATTTTTATTGCTTCTCTTGGAAAATAATTTCATAAAATCTGGCATCTTTGGATTGGCTTTTATTTTTATTTTTTTTTAGAAATGACCAGTGGCTGTCACTTTTTAGAGGTACTGATGCTTTCATATTTTTATTAATTTTTGTTAACTTTCCTTGACAGCATCTGATTTTACTGCTCTGGTGCTGTAGAGGAGCAAAATTTGCCACCTCAAAATATGTCTCTTTGGTCTGAGGTTTATTTTAGGCTGATTATTTTTTATGAAACAGAAGACTTAGTAAGTCTTTTTTTGTTTTTTTTTTAGCCTCCCCCTTAGCTGCCTGAAAGAATCTAGATAAAGGGTCTGTTCCTGGAATAGAGCTAACACCAGAGACATCTGCAAGGAATATGGGCTCAGAATGATGGGGGAAACTCAGCAGGGCCTAGAGATCAGAGTCCACTTTGACCGGTTGTCTCTCTCTACAAGGCCCAGCAAACATTTGTTTACCAGACATTTGCTCCATGTGAATTGCCTTTCTCTCCTTTGAAGTCCCAGACCACTAGCCCTGACATCCACTTTTGTCTTTAGCTGAAGATGGTTTTGAAAGTGAGGGTTTAGGCCATTTTGGTGAGTTACTCAGTTTTGCTGGTTCTCTCCCATGTATACATGTTATTAAACTTTAGTGTGATTTTCTCATGTTAATCTGTCTCATATCAATTTACTTCTTAGACCAGCCAGAAGAACTTACAAGGGCAGAGGAAAATTTTTTCCTCCACAACAGTGCGTACATACAAAATGTGTCTCCAGACTCTAATATTTCATTTGGTATTTTTGATACAAGAGACAGGGATGTCTAAGGGTCTACTATTTTAGAACAGCTACAGCAATGAGGTTTTTAGGAAGGTGGGTTTTTAAAAGTAGAGTGGGCATTATGTCACTGAATGCAAGGTCGAGTGCCAACACACAGTGAGGCCAAACAAATCAAAACATCAGAGTTTGCAGCAGAGAATGGTTTATTGCAGGGCCAAGCAAGGAGAACAGGTGGCTCATGCTCAAAAGACCCGAACTCCCGGATGATTTTCAGGGACAAGTTTTTATGGGCAAAATTTGGGGTGAGGGCTGCAGGGTGTATGACTTTCTTCTGATTGGTTGGTGGTGAGGTAAGAGGGTGGTGTTCCAGGAATCTTGTGCTCAGCCTGAAGTTACCATCCTTCACCAGGGTGGGGGCCTTAGTTCCTACAGAAGAACTCAAAAATATTGTTATGTATGCCCTTTGAGGAGGAACCAGATCCCTGACCCATAGCTGTGCTATTGTTTCTTGATTGCTCCTCCTTTGTTTCTGCATTTATTCACTTCTCTGATTAGCAATTGTTTGAATCTGCCCTAAGGTATTCAGGAAGGTCTAGGAGGCTGAAGCCTTTTTCCTACAAGCAAGAAATGGAACAGGAAAGGATATGTACCCAGGAGGGGCCCACAGGGTCCTGCTCGGTTTCACTTGTACACCTGTGTTTTCTAAATATGTTCAAGAAGGAACCAGAATCAGAACTAGAACCATCAATAATCTAATGTTTTGCCCTTTGTGACTTTCGTTGTTACTTCATATAACAGTTTATCATTTCATAGGAAAAGATAATATTTCTTTATATTGGATTTTGAGGAATTAAATTTTTTACACTGGTTGTATCAGCTTCCTCTCCAAAGTCATACACACCTCACCAGCATTCTGGATTTCATCATCTATTTATTGCATTCATCATTTTGAAATCGAGCAGGACCCTATGGGGCCCTCCTGGGTACAGAAGCCCTTCTGTGTCCCCAATTTCTTGTTTGTAGGAAAAAGGCTTCAACCTGCTAGACCTTCCTTGAGTTCCAAAGAGTAGATTCAAACAGTTACTAGTTAGAGGAGTGAGGGAATGCAGAAACAAAGGAAAAGAAGTCAAGAAACAGTAGTGTAGCAATGGGACAGGGTCCTGGTTCTCCCTCAAGGGATACACATAACAAAATATTTTTGAGTTCTACAAGAACTAAGGCCCCCACCCTGGTGGAGGATGGTAACTTCAGGCTGAACACAAGATTCCTGGAACACCACCCTGTTGCCTCGCCACCAACCAATCAGAAGAAAATCACACACCCTACTGCCTTCACTCCAAATTTTGCCCATGAAAACTCTTCCCTGAAAACCACCAGGGAGTTCGGGTCTTTTGAGCATGAGCCACCCATTCTCCTTGCTTGGCCCTTGCAATAAATCTTTCTCTGCTCCAAACTCTGGCATTTTGGTTTGGGCTCACTGTGCATCTGACCAGGAACTTGGTTTTGACAACAAGGTACATTTGTCTATACTGGTAATTGTTTTTTTTTTTTAAGCTTTAGAAACCTTTGTTGAAAGAGAATCATTTGTAAAAGCCAAATTTGTTAAATGAATGTGGTGGGAAAGGAATGTTGTGAATTTCCATTTGTCTTTTTTTGCAACATAATATCTCTACCATAAGCAACACCTAGATTTCCTTTTGGGGACTTAACTTGCCTTGTTTCCAGTAATGTACACAGATAGAGAAAGAGAAACCTAGAATATGCTTCCTTCTAAAAAGGAGGTATGCTGCAGTTCAGATTATTGCTGCTTCACATCTTAAAAGAAACCCCAAGGATAAAGCAGTATACTTTTTACCTGTGTCAGTGATATTTTACTCTTTGGGGAATTCTGACATTTTGAGGAAGTAATTCAAGTTCAGTGATTTGATGTAAAAGTTCTCTCTCTCTCTCTCTCCCCCTCTATCTTTAGAGATCTGATATCATTGGAAGTAACAAGTGCTTCCAAACACTCTAGTGGCTTCCAGTTATTCAACAAATGTAGTCAGTCATCCTTACAATCACTGTCCTGGTTGTTGAGCCATGGAATTAAGACTTTTTACTCTTGAGGAGCTCACAACTGAGGAAATATATAGAAAGCTGAACAGAGAGTTTAAAATTCCAGTACTGTCAGTAGTGGTATAGATATTAAGAGAACATACAGGAAGTTCACACACTTGATGTTGAGGTAGACAAAGAAAGCTTGCTCAAAGTCAGTCTATTGAAAAATATGTTTACTATAGCTTGGAGTATTTAGGAAAGTGTCAAATATTGCTGTATATGCTGAAGAGTATTGTGTGTTTGATAATGAAAGAGTTTTAAGTGTGTTATATTTGAAATTTTATTTGTAAAGAAAAATTGTCTATCAGTCCTGATGGCTTGCTGGATGTGGAATGAGAAGGAAGACTCCTAGGCTTGGGGGTGGGTTTTAGTAACATTATCTGTGGAGGAGTCTGTGAGGAACAGGTGTCAACAGCAGTAAAGATGATCGGTTTAGTCTTAAATGAGATGCGTATGAACAGTAAGGTGGAGGTGTTCACCAAAACTTTGGAAATACGTATCTGCAACTCATGAGAGATGTCGAAGTTGAAGATGTAGATTCTGATGTAGTCAATATAGAGGTAGTATCTGTAAGATCATTTCCACATAGGTTCCCAGAAGGAGAGGAAAAGAATAACTGGGGGTCTTCAAACCCATAAAAGCTAAATGAAATTGCTGGAGAATATATCATAGTAGCTAACAATTAAAAAAATTGATTATGATAAATTATGATAAAATATATCATAATAGTCGTTTTTAAAAATCAATAAACCTGGAAGAGGAAACAATGAAAAAGAGTTCTGAACATCATGTAATGAATTTAAAAGTAGGAGTCACTCATGACCTTCAAGGAGGCAATATCAGTGAAGTGGTGAGTGACAAGTTAGATTGCTCTATTTTGAGGTTGGTTGGTTGAAACAGGAGTAGAGACAATAAGTACAATACATACTTTGTTGAAGTAAGTTCATCCTGAAAAGTGGGAGAAATAGAACAGTAGAAAGAAGGACATCTTAGACTAAAGAGAAGCTTCAAGGCAGCAGTGGTTATAATTGGCAGTGTCTTTGGTGAATAGGATACAGACTCTCCTGAGTTTTGCTGATCTCCCTAGAGCTCTGTATGAATTTGCTAGGTCTGCCATAACAAGAGTACCACAAACTAAGTGGCTTAAACAGCAGAAATTTATCTCATGGTTCTGGAAGCTACAAGCCTGAGATCAAGGTGTTGGCAAGGTCGGTTCCTTTTGAGGGCTGTGAGAAAGAATCTAGCTTCTGGTGGTTTGCTGGCAATCTTTGCTTTCCTTGGTGTATAGAAGAATCACCTAGATTTCTGCCTTCTTCTCCATATGGCATTCTGTCTCTATGTGCTTCTGTGTCCCAGTTTACCCTTTTTATAAGGACACTTGTCATATTAAAGTAGGGGCCTAACCTATTTCAGTATGACCTCATCTTACCTGTTTACATCTGCAATGACCCTGTTTTCAAATATAGCGACATTCTGAGGTATTGGGGGATTAGGACTTTAAATTTTAGGGGGGACACAATTCAACCCATATGTGGAATGGTTACACCATGGTTAATCCTTAGGATTGATAGTGAAAGTTTAAGATTAATAAATATTGATCCTATTTATGAATTTATCCTGATCCTATATTTCCTTAAGTAAACTTAACTTCTTGCCCTACTCCTTTCTATAGAAGTAAAGTGAGTTGTGTTTTAATCAGGTGAGTGTTCTTGACATTGGGCATTTGCTTCTCTTTCTTCTTTCTCTTCTGTCTGGACATAGAGACTGTAGGGAGCCATTAGATCCATTTGACTCCTGCTCTAAGTGGCCTCACCTAACCTAGCTCTGTCAGTAAACTAGCTGTTGATTGCAGTTTTATGTCTCAACTTGATCTAAATTTCTAAAGCATATGGAATAGAGCAAGGTGTGGATCCAATGGAGTTTTCTTAATGCTCCAATCCTTGTCTCTCTTCTCTTTCCTTCTCTTCAGCATGCTACTTGCTGCCCTTGGTTTATTTAAATTGTATAGTAAGGTGCTCATTGTGGATATCTTCTTACTAAAACAAAAAAGTTTACTATTCATGATAGACTTTTCACATCTCTACATTATAGTATAAATCTTTGTCTATTTGAAGTGCATTTTTTTGGTGCAAGTTGACCATTTCATTCATTTATTCATTCCTCTGTTCATTTCTGCAGCTATTCATTGGGCCCTTTTATTATTTGTAATTCTCTTGGCTGTGTACTCCTGAGAAAGTCTGTAACTTCTGTGTCTAGGAGGAAAGCCACCCATTTGCCTTTCTGTACCTTGGAACCTGAGGCACATGCGCATAATTTAAGGGTGGCTGATTAGACTTTGAATCTGAAGAAATGGATTCAAATGAACAGAGTGAAGAATTGCTTCCAGAAATGACTGGAGAGGCAGCGATGTCCGTCTCCATGGGTGGCAGGGCCAGCAGTAACAGGGGAAGCATCCTGAGGTTGGTGCCAACAGTGTCAGTGACAGCAACTTCAGGTGCCAGTGTGCACAGTGATGGCAGCAGGCAGCCATGCCAACCCAGGACTGATTTTTTTGGGCATGATTTTGGCTCTGGTCTGGCTGCACAGCTTCCCTTTCTTGTGCCCTAACCTCCCAGCTCTCCCAGAAATTCTATAAACAACTTAAAATTCAATCAGTATTTTTCATTCTGGCTTAAATTAGGCAGGGCTTGTCTTTGTTGTTTGTAATTTAGCACTATGATTAATATGTGATACTACTGATGATATGTGCGAAATGTGTTAGCTGCTGAAGAAATCAGAGTCATGATCATAGCGAGTTAATATCCAAAGACTTCCCTCAAGGAGAGTTCATTAGTCAGAGTTCCCTTATTCTTAGCCAATATAAAGAAAATCTGTAATTTGTTGAGTACACATTTATAAGGTTTGGAGAGAAAAAATATGTCTGCTTAACTAGATCAAGAGATTTTAACAGGATTTTGCAGATGAGGATTTTCTGAAGGGCCAGAGAGGAGTTTCTACACATCACTGAAAAAATTTCAGCATCATAGATTCTTAGAGTAGAAGTGATCCCTAAGAGGCCATCTAATCCAAATTTCTTCCTGATTCATGGAACTTAAGAAAATATTTTCATGCTCAAATTGTTGCAGGCTGGTAATTACCAGGGTTAAGGCCTATTACTCTTTGTTTGTTTTGTTTTTTTTATCAGCACAGACTTGCCTCCATATATCACAATTATAGAAATATTCCAGGCTAGTCCAGCTGGCAGCAGGGCAGTGCTTCACTGGACAGACATCTGAGTGTGTAACAGAGCGACTTCAGTAGCTTAACTGCACTTTCATGCTTCATTGTTGTTTTCACATATCTGTGGTTTTGATCACTGTAAGTGTAATGTACATTTATTGAAATCATGATAAAAGGAAGTTCAACTAACCACTCCTCTTCATCTCACAGTTGACATAATAAACTGGATCAAGATTTTCTTGAATAGTCACAGCATTTATATTAGTTAAAGGTTAGAGATGAAGACAGATTCAGTTGTATCGACAAGTGAGAATGTATCTCTTCTCTTAATCTTCAAAATTTCTACATTACCTTTGGGCTGTTATGGGGAAAATATGTCTGGTTTTGATCTGTGAACTGGTTTTCTAGCAGTTACGGGTGTCAGGGAGGAAGAAATTTTCCTCTGCCTTTCTAAGTTCTTCTGGTTGGTCTGAAAATTAAATTGACATGAGACAGATTAACAGGAGAAAATCAAAGAAAAGTTTAATAACATATGTACATGGGAGAGACCCAGGAGAACTGAGTAACTCACCAAAATGGCCAAAACCCTTATCTTAAATACCATCTTCAGCAAAAGACAAAAGAGGATGTTGGAGATAGTGGTTTGGGACTTGAAAGGGGAGGAAGACAATTCACATGGAGATGGAAAAGCAAACGCTTGTAAACAAATATTTGCTGGACCATGCAGAGACAAGGGGACACAGAGTGGACTCTGATCTTTAGGCCCTGCCCCCCACCATTCCTACCCCATTCTTTGCAGATATCTCTGGTGATAGCTCTATTCCAGGAACAGGGCCTCCATCTAAATTCTTTTAGGCAGTTAAGGGGGAGTCTTCCTGTCTTTTGTTTCTTAAAACTTATCAGCCTAAATTAATCCTCCTGCCAAAGAGACACATTTTGGGGCGGGAAATTTTGTTCCCTTACATGGGGAAATTCTTGCTATTTCAAACATTATGCTCATGCTTTTGGAGGAAATAGTGAATTCATCAGTGGTAATATTATTTTGTTTCATTTGCAAGAAGAAACTTGTTGAACAAGAAAGTTATCCTCAGGTGATAACTGCACACCTGGGTAACTCTTGTCTCCCTTGGAATGCTCAGTGCTTTAGCACTTCTAGGCCATTAGTTTCAGAACAGTCTTTCACATTCTAATGGACACTGTAGGAATAACCTCAGTGGCTATCTTTTTAAACTAATAAAACTACAATTGCTTGAGTGGGAGCTTATTACTGTGCGAGTTTCTCTGGTAGGCACTTTTTATACATATTACTTCCTTTAAAGATTGTTAGCTAGTTCAGGTACTTATTTTTCAAATTAGGTTTAGTCAAACTCAAATTCTATCCCTTCATCATTTCAACTAGTTTTCCTGTTTTCTGTTCTGTCCATTACCTTTAACATTGGAAATTTAAACATAAATTATGAGCAAGAATGGAAGCTACTCTTTTGAAGCGTCACAAAATAAAATCAACCTTGTCACTCACATATCTGTCATCTGAAGGTGTGCTTTTTAGTTTCTAGAACAGTATTACTCCACATAGAGAGAGTACAGGGCAGCACAGTATTAACATCTCTGGATAGAAATACATTATATCCACATTTCAGTCCCAGTTTGCTTGAGATTATCAGCTGAAGAAGTCACTTAACTCTCAATTTGAAGAGGTTTCCCTGAAAAATAATATGATTTGAATAAATGATTTCCAATGTCCCTTCTGCCACTAACATCCATAATACCACGACCCCCAAAGATGTACATCCAGTCCCAACCCATCTTCCATAGTCCAGTTGTATTTATCCAAGTGCCCATTTGGTGTCTTCACTTGAGAAACTCATAAGCATTTCAAGTTGCAACAAGATCAAAACCAAACAGAGCTTCTTTCTTTCAAGATCCAGCCTACGATTTTGAAATTGATCTTTGATAGAACCACTTGCCTTATAAAACAAGCAAGAACTGGAAATATCCTGAGACTTCTCCCATACTTGGAGCATCAAGTCCATTACCAAACCCTCTCTAATCAGTTCCAAACTCTCCCTCAAATCTACTCCATTCACTTCTTTCCATTCTCATTTTCTATGCCTCAATTCAGGGAGTATTTTCCTCTTTCCCCACCAAGTTCACTACTAGAGTTTCCTAGTCCATCTAGTTTTCCCTATGCCATGTCTTCCTGCCCATTTCCATAGTGTCACTAAGAGCAAATCTCTTCTCTAGTATTTATACAATCTTTATCAATCTCTCCATGAAGAGCCTGCATTTTTTTCTGTGGTACATAATATTGATTCCTGTGATTGCATACATTTTTCAGCAACCTCCCTACACTAGTTAACATGTTCTTTGCTTTTGTTTGTTGGTTTGTTCTATGTCTAGGAGTTCCTCCCCATCCCTCACTTCTTCACCTGCGTGATTCCTACACATCCTTCAAGATCCAGCACAGAAATAGCCTCTTCTAGGGAGAGTTAGGCTATATTAAGCATTCTTCTGAATTCTCATAGAATCCTATACGTGTCTCCACTGTTGTCCTTGTCACACTGCATTTGTTTATTTACTAAACTGTCTTCATTCTTGATTTTCAAAGTTGTTGAGATCAGGGATTGCATCTTCATCCCTGTCATCCTAGTGCTTATTAACACATGGTAGTTTCTCAATAAAAATACACTGTTTTAAAATGACAACTCAGTGAATATGCTCAAGATCTTAAAGGAGGTGGAAATGAGAACAGCATACTATTGAGTTATTTAGCATCCAGAAATCTGAATACAAAACCTGACCCACTCTACCACACTGATGGGCTTCAGCCCTTCCTCTCACTGATTACTATGATCAACTCTGCAAAACACAAAAACAGTTACTTGAGGGCTTGAGAACAAGAACAAAAGCAGGTGGATTGTGGAGGAAAGTTTAAAAAATTTTTTTTTAGTTTTTCTCAAGGTCATGTTTCAGAAATAGGACCCCGTCAGGAAGCCATGCCCTGCCAGAGGTAAAATGCTGACAAAAATCATGCCATCCTTTGGGCCAGAGGAACCAGGAAAGGGAACCCCTATAGGTTGAAAAATGATGGTAGAGGGAGA
This sequence comes from Balaenoptera physalus, assembly GCF_965194825.1. Classification (NCBI taxonomy): domain Eukaryota; kingdom Metazoa; phylum Chordata; class Mammalia; order Artiodactyla; family Balaenopteridae; genus Balaenoptera; species Balaenoptera physalus. The sequence goes on from NC_138882.1 coordinate 10,861,616, forward strand.
GAAGCAGATAAGGAGATTCCCTAATTCTGTGTATGAAACACCCTCACAAATTCCGGACTAACCTCTGATCTACACGTGCATGGGTCAGACCAAACCAGTGTAGCAAAGGCTTGGAGAACTGAACTGAGATTGCTTCCAACCCACATAAAAGGCAACATAGAACTTCCAGTGTAAGACTAACAGGGTTGATTGCCTTCTGAAACAAAAACCGTGGTATTTTGCAGAAGTTTACAGCTGAACCCAGAGTATATATAATATTATGTTTGTACAAGGTCAAATCAGAATTACTCAACTTTGAAAGAACCAGGGAAATGCAATTTATTTTCCAAAAGAAAGACAATAAAAAAGATGTCAGCTGCAAGATATCCCAGATGTTGAAATTATCAAATAAAGATTTTAAAGCAGATCTTAAAATTATGCACCATGAGGTAAACGAAGTCAACTGAAGTAAATGAAAAGATAGAAAATATAAGACTATAAAAGGCTATTTGTTTTCTCTTAAGTTCCATAAGTTTCCAGATTTATTAGTGTGTATTTGTTCACTGTGTTCTTTTATTAAGCTATTAATCTTCTGTTGAGTTTGCAGTTATTTCTCTTTTACATTCAAAAGTTTATTTGCATGCTCTCATTTATTTTATCACTCTGCAGAGATTTGGCTGAATTACTTTTTCTTCCTAAAACACTATTGTTTTTGTTTTAATTTTTGTTAGTCTTTTCTATTGACTTTTCTTCTGGTTATTATTGTTTATATTACTGACCTCTACTTTTATAGTTATTATTTTCTTCCCTCTGTCTCCCTTGGGTTTGCTCTCTTGATCTTTCATCACCTTTTAAAATCGAATATTTTGATAATTTTTATAATTTGTCTTGTCTTTGCCTAAATATATGGAAACTTATTTCCTTTTTAGTCCTGCTTTATTGTCCATACCCTATACTTTTGAAATGTAGTGTTTTCATTTTCATTTGGTTCTAAGTATTTTTGACTAATTTTATAATTTTATTTATAAGACAAATAATACGTTTAATAGCAGGATATACATAAACATATAAATATATATTTCTATTTTACCTTTACATAATTTATATATAATTTAAATATACACTCACATTTAATGATTTCAGTTGTTATCTCATCATCAGCAAACAAACTTTCTAAGTTGTTGATTTTGTCTAATTTGTTACAATTTCATTTTGGATATTACATGCCCAATTTTGTTTGTTTTCCAAATATGCTCAATATGAGTATGTGTTTCTTTGAGATATAAAGTATATGTGTATACGTGCGTGTGCACACACACATATATTTCAAGGTAATTTGTGGTGGTCTTCAAATTTTCTGTACCTTCAGTTATTTTTTTCTGCCAGTTTGATACATTTCTCAAATGAATATGAGTAGTCAGAGTACGATTTACTGACATATCGATTTTCTTATAGTTCCACTGTTTTATATTTCTTTAATATGTTTATTATATCTATTTATTTACTGTTTCTTTTACCTATTTGATGCCATCTCTCTTTTTCTTTTTTTTTTCCTTACTTTTTGGCCGCACTGCATGGCATGTGGGATATTAGTTCCTGGACCAGGGATAGAACCCGCGGCCCCTGCAGTGGAAGCTCAGAGTCTTAACCGCTGTACTACCAGGGAAGTCCCCATCTCTCTTTTTCTTTGTTTTACACATACTGTTTAATTCCCTTCTCTCTGAAGCTTTCATTTCTTATATTTTTATTTCTTATTTTTAATGCTCACATGTTCTCTTAATTTATCTCTTCCAAGATAAAGAATTGCTGGATGGCTTTTTATAATGTGAGCGTCTGTCTTTTTGATTTATGAGTTTAGCTCAACTATATTGAAACTATTATTATATTAGGACTTATTTTTGCAAATTACATTTTCTATTTATCACATTTTTTCTTTTCTCTTGGCTTCCAGTAGCTGGATTAACATTTTATGCTTTTTAAAAAGTTACACATTTTACACGTATATGCAGACATATTTTGTCTGTTTCTTTTTCTATTTGATAAGCTCATAAATACCCGTATCTTTTCCCTGAATATAATGCTCTTTTCTCCTTATACCTCATTCTCTTCTTTTTTCACCCAGTTGTGTTGATATTATTTGCAATTTAGTTCTGATTGTAATAGATGTTTATTTTGTTTGTTGGGCTTTGTTTTATTTTTCTATATGACAGTAAACCTCATTAAACTAAATATTAAAGTATTAAAGTAACTATTAAATTTACTTCAACATTTAATAAATATTACTTTACTTTAAAATTTAATACATATTACTTTAATATTTACTATTGTAATATATCTCATAGAATCCCCCTTGATCTATTTTCTTGCTTGAGTTGTTTTTCTGAGAATAGATTTGAAGATGGTCTTTCTGTGGAATGGAAGTTATAGGATTGCACATTCCAAGGTGGTCGTCAATATCCACGTATGATTATTAAGCAAAAAGTTCTACAGACAGTGCAGCCCTGGAGAACATGCGGTTTTGCTCTTCCATGTAAATGACAATTTGGGCTGAGTATAAAATTGTACCAAGTTTGAACTTTGCCATTAACACTTTAAAAAGATTCTTCTTTCATCCACTATTAGAATGTTCAGTGTCAATTTAATTCTGTTGGGTTTTTTGGTTTGTTTTTTGTTTATAGAATGCATAGTCTTTTTAGGAAGCTTTTTTATATATAATTATTTAATTTTTTAAAATTTTAAAGTGGTTTTGAGATTATGTTGTAGTTGGGCCATTTTCTTGGTCATTATTTTTTCAATGCTTTTTCCTCCCTCTCTACTTCTTTGTGTCTGGAACTTCAGGTATAAAGATATTGATAAACCTACTACTAAGTTCCCCATGTCTTAATTTTTCTTTTGCATTGCCATTTACTTTTATCCATTTTATTTTCTTTTGAGGAGTTTCTGAAGATGATTTTCTGCTATATATATTCTGCTCTTTTTCCAAGCTACTAATTTTTAAAATTCAAATATCATCTATTCCACAGATGTCTCTATCTGTTTCTGCTTATTGTTCCCATTCTTTGCCTTTAATGCTTTTAGGGTATTTTAGACCTATTTATTATATTTTTTGTGTCTCAGTTACACTAATTCTGTTTCATGTGGTATAAACTATTCAGTTTGTAGTTTTATGTGCATTTCTGTTCATTGAATTTCTTGTTATTCCCGGCCATGAGCTCCATTTCAGCTATCTTAGATAGCTATGGAGGAGAGAGAGGCTAAAGTCTGGGTTTAGCTTCTGTTCCTGGCATTCAAGGGAAGAGTTTGGAGAATATGCTTCAGGGCAAAGAGACCTCTACCACCTATTGAACATGACCTTGCAGGTGACCTTGCCCTTCAAAACATTCTTCAGGCTTCATGCTTGGGTGTTGTTCTTTTCCAGAAGTCTCTAATTCTAGCCCAGTCTGTGAGGGAGTGGGGTAGGAAAAGTGTCTTTTCATCTTTCTAGGTATATTTTGTCAGTCCTCAGTCTAGACAGCTTGGTCTTTGATCGCAGCTAGATGTGAGCTGACTGTTGCTCTTCTGACTCCAGTAGCCATATGGTGGACAGTGGCACACCCAGGGCTGTGTGGAGGCGAGAAAAGAGCATGCAGGTTTTCTCCCAGCTTCAGCTCTGCACCGGGAACCAGACTCCTCTACTCAGAACCATCTACCGACCCTCTTCTTTTCTACCCCAACATTCACCTCAGACTAACTCCTCTGTTTTCTTAGAGGTTTCTCAGTTTTATATTAGTTTCACAGATCCACCAGACTGTCTGATTTTCATAACCAAAAGAGGGCAGACACCCATGCATTCAGTCTTTTCAGGAATCATTACCAAGTCACAAAAACAGATCTTACACAGAATACGTGTGTACATTTTGGAAATAACATTTTCATGAAGGCTCAATGTTGCCTAAGAAAGAGTTTTAGCGATAAATTTATTAAGCATTATAATTGAGAAGAATGAGACTGTTCAGTAGCTACAATAGAATTTATGAGCATCTAAGTAAAACACTTAAGGTCTGCATTTGTATCATTATTTAATGAATTTCTCCTTGTTTTATGTTTGGCTCCAAGGCAAATAGTCTACTTTAGGTAAAATCATGACTTTAGGTACAAAGCAAACTAAAAAAGATTGCTCAGTAAACTTTTCAACTCAGTGGCTCAATGACAGTGGTGACAGCTTTTGCAATTAGTTTAGGCTCTTTGTTTCTTGAGGCAACTGTAAAACCTACAGCCATGTATTCACTTTTCAGTGAAATTGGTACACATCATAAAAATTGTAGTTGAGTTAATTGGTGCATTGGCTGACAGATTCAGCAAAGAGGCCAGGCCCTGAGACATGCAGTTATTGCTTAAACTGCTCTGTAACAGTTTAACTACGTTGTCTAGGATCATTGAGAAGACTGTGCTTCCCCAAGGCTTATCTGAGGCACAAATTGAGGACTTTGGTATCCAGGGATGTCAGTCTGACACTTTTCATAAGCAACAAACACTCCAAATTACAAAAAATAAAAAGATATGCTCTACATGAAGATATTTTATAAATACCAAGTAATGACGTTATGTTACTCAGAAATGAGTAACGAAGAAATTTTCCGGTATCCGGATGGATAAAAAGTCAAGGATGATATAAAATCTATCTATTTTTTAAGTTTAAATTTTTTGTTCTAATGTTTATTATAGCCTAATATTTTAAAGTTCAAGAAATTTGACTCTTTTTCCTCATTTGACCCCAAAGACCTTCTCATCCATTCAGTGGAAATAAACTTTGAACTCATTTTCAAAAGTTGTCTATTTTGAGTGCTCTTGTAAAAAAAGGATTCCTGGTGTGTCTGTTTAGAAAACACTTTTTCAAAGGACAACAAATGCCTTAGGATAATTATTCTTAAATGTGGATGCTTCCCCTTCAGAGAGCATGAATAGAGGCAGTGAACAGTGACTCACTCATTTTCAGTCATCTACAGCAAGTGAAAGAGAATATTTCTCTAAGTGTACTCAGGATATTAAACATTAAAAAAAATTAGAAGTGCCTTAGAACTAAGTAGATTTTTTTAAGTTAACCTGAACCCTCAAGTTTTTCAAACAACAGATAGCTCCAAGAAACAGTGTATTTTTCAATTTCAGGGCACTGGCCACTAGACATATAGGCATTTAAAATGCTGTTCTGTTAACTAACTGTATGTAGAAGAAGAACAGTGGTAAGTCGTTGAGCATAGCCTTAAATGAATTCTAAGTCTACATCCAAGCTCTTGTGGAATAACATTACTCTCTTCCTGATTTATTAGATTGATTCAAACATACATGTTTTTAGCTTTGTAAGGACCCTAGAATTTTTAGCTTTCCTGGGAGATTTTGATCTGTCATATTTAGAAACTGGAGGTGGAGGTACAGTGAAACTAATGAAGCTTAAGCTTTAACACCCTTCGCCCTTTAGTGCCTTTAGAAGAGACCCAGCAATGTGTTCATATGGTCTTATGTATGTTAAATTTTTGCAAAGGTAAGATATTTTTACTGTATTGAGTCAGGACCACGGTGTATTTCGACTTCAGCTTCTCCTCTGCCACGATTTCCCTCCTGTTGGGTGACCCTGGAACGTCTTAAGCATTTGTGGAATGTGGCTAAGGAGAAGTTGATTTGGGCATAAATCTAAGTTCACTGTTATCTCTTTTCTGATTGAAATAAGTATCTGCAATTATTCTTTATTTTTATAATGTATTTTTTTTTATTAAAGAGAATCCCCAAACTCTCAGTGCTTTGGGTCCCCAAATCCTGAATCCACTCCAGTAAAAACTCTCATAGTAACGCTGAGGACAGTGTAAATCCTTTAGGCTCCTTGCAGTTTTCATTGTGACCTGGTTTCATTTCTAGTCTCTATAAACTATTTAACTTCTGCCACTAGTGAGTTGTATTTCACCTGGGCTACACAGGTCTCCCTACATTGTGCTGGACACACAAGGTACATTTTCTAAAGAAGAAAATCTCATCCTGTCACTTTCAAATCTCTATTTTCCATACCCCAAGCATAATGTCCAAAGTCCTCACTATAACTTACAAGATAATGGATATTTTCTCTCTCCCCTGCTCAATCCCATTCCCTCCTCCACCCAACCGTTGTTCTCTCTGTGCTCTAGTCACAGAGGTGATCCTCTTTTAATGACCACTTCTATAGAAACAAGCCCTCAGGTCGGGCCACACTGTCCAAACTATAACCCCTTTCCGACTCACTTAGAGTAGGGTTGGATTTGGGATAGGCATCTGATCCCATGGGAATTTTCACTTGCAGTAACCTGGATTTGGGGAAAAGGGCCTCTTATCAAATTCTGCTGAGTCTCCGAAATATGAGTAATGGTATAGATGTGGGGCTGGGAAAGCAATGTTTCCACTGCATGTGGGAAAAAAAAGAAAAAAGAGCAAAAGAGCAACCACAGGAAAGACTGAAACAGAGATGCTGAATGAAACAGAGATAAAACACCATGTGGTCCAAAGAAATAGAGAATCAGCTCATGATGGCTTGCCTAGGATAGATTCCAGTCGCTCATAGGACCTGGCTACCTTCCCCCTCTTGGATTCTGTTAGATACCTCTGGATACTTATCACATATGCCTCTTTCTTTGTTAGACCTAAGTGGGTTTCTTTTACTCATAATAAATAATTCTCACAAAATTGAACTACACTGAGTTCCCATTACACTCCCGTGTTCTCTTGCCTTCACACCTCTGCACAATCCTTTACTTATAACCTCTGTCTGGAGTTCTCTCCCTCCTCTTCAGGCACTGTCTCCACATCTTACCAAAATAACCCCTTAATCATATTTTTGAACTTACCTTTGAAAACGTCTGTCCTGGTAAGTCTTCCCCAAATACTCTAGACTGAGTTAAAAATCTATCACACCCCCTTTTTTGTTGTTGTTTATTATTCCAAATAGTGATAAATTCGAGGATAAAAACTTGTGTTGTGCACAGTCATATTTGTTAACACCCACATAGTGCTTGATATGGTGGATAGACCCTAATTAATATTGGTTAAGGAAGGAAAGAAGAAATAGGGGGTGAAGGAAGGGAGGAAAATAGGAAAGAAGTAAAGAAGACCAAAAAAAAAAAACCAAAAACAGTAAGATGAAAGTAAATGAAGTGGTTCATTAACTTTCAAAAATCACATCAATAAATGGCCAAGTTGAGGTTTCAACTCAGCTTAATCTGATCTTCCAAACAGATTCTTTCTTATACACTAACCTGCTTCACTTTCTACCATAAGACATAGCATGTAGAAGGTAATACATAAATGATAGTTGACCTTAACTTGTTTGCCGGTTATTGATAAATATGGTAGCTCGGTATAAAAATCATCTTTTATTCATCAACTCATTCATTTATTGTAAATGTACTTTGTGCTAGGCACTGAGGAAGTGTAGGAGGTTACAGAAATATATGGTCTATTGTAGTGAAGATAACAGCAATTACACAATAAGGATAGTATGTACATCTTTTTTTTTCATATGCTTATTTGCATCTGTATATCTTCTTTGGTTAGGTGTCTGTTTATATATATATATATATATATATATATTTAATAAATTTATTTTGTTTATTTGGCTGTGTTGGGTGTTCGTTGCTGCGCGCAGCCTTTCTCTAGTTGAAGTGAGCGGGGGCTACTCTTTGTTGCGGAGCACAGGCTCTAGGCACGTGGGCTCAGTAGTTGTGGCTCGTGGGCTCTAGAGCTCAGGCTCAGTAGTTGTGGCGCACAGGCTTAGTTGCTTCACGGCATGTGGGGTATTCCTGGGCCAGGGCATGAACCTGTGTCTCCTGCATTGGCAGGCAGATTCTTAACCACTGCACCACCAGGGAAGTCCCAGTATGTACATCTTTAACTCATTTTGTAAACAGATTTTTGATTATTAAATGAAAAATGTGAGTTACTTCCTGAAGGGTATTCTTGGCTCTGTAATGCACAGATTAGGTTATGTATACTTTGTACATTACAAAATAAATAAATAAATAAGTAAATAAAACATTACCAAATAAGGCATTACCATGGTGTCACTTAACATAGATAATCGATGCAGAAAAATATGCTCCAAGGAGTGTGAAGTTGGCTACACATTCCCCATTTAGTAGCAACAAGTATGCAAAAGAATATATTTGTTTTCATGGATAATCCTTAATAAAGCAGACAGGCAGTATGTGAGATCTACAAGTGTTAATCAGTAATAAGAAAATAAATAAATAGGGGCCGAAAACCTACTTTTTTCAACCCTCTGCTTGTTTTGTTATACAGCCTATCTCTAGTTCTCCAAATACTTTTAAGGGATTTATTAGGGTTCCCTGGAAACAGACTCTTGTGATGGAGATTTGAGTGTAAAAGGTTTACTGGGGAGAGCTTTAGGAGAAATTCCCTGTAGGGGCGTGAGGGACCAAGATTCAGCAGAGGGAGAAGCTGAACAGCAATTCATTTTAACAGGGCATCAATTGATCCCACAGGGAGCTTTGAACCTGGATGGTCATGTAAATTAATATTAGGTACCATAGGAAGTTTGTAGGAAATTGATTGAGAGACTAATAAGGACCAGACCTTTGTATGTCCTGCATCACTATAAGCAAGTTGCCCCACTGAGTGGGCATAACTGGGGGTGGGGCAATAGCCTTCCACAGAGGGCGGTACCCAGAGAAGACATTATTTTCTGCTAGAGGTATCTAAATAATTTGAAGTACAATTACCTGGATGATGATTCTATTAACTTTTTACTTCAGTTGGGTAATGTGACTCTCTCATTAAAGTACCAGCAAATGTCATTTTAAAATATGTAGATATCTGTATGAGTATTTTTGAAATACTGTAAAATGTTTTTTGCATGTTAAAGTTTCAGGGAGATAGCAACTTTAGCTCATTTCAGCACCCCCCTACACACACACACACACACACACACACACACACACATTTTTTTTCTTTTTTGCTATCAAGGCTTGCCTATCACCTCTTAACCAAAGGACACCAATTTTAATGAACTAATCAGTACAATAATTTGTCATCCTGATTTCAAAATACAGTTGACCCTTGAACAATGTGGATTTGAACAGCCCAGGTCCACTTATACACAGATATTTTTCAGTAATAAATACTACAGTACTACATGGTCCTCTATTGGTTGAATATGCGGATGCAGAGGAACCCTGGATAGGGAAGGCCTATAAATCCCCATAAATTATATGGGGATTAACACCCCCCTCCCGAGTCGTTCAAGGGTCAACTGTACTGATTTTAATCCACTTAAATTAGATAAATTTGCCTAATAACTTGACTTTTAACTTGTCAGTCAGGATTGGTAGCAACGGTGTCTAAATCACTCCAAATGAGAGGGTATTTTTTCTGCAAAATGTCTTCTGACTGTGTTACTCTCAATTAGTTGTCTCTAGCTACAGAACTCAGGAGGCATCAGTGATAACCTAAGAAAGTAAATCTGTGTAAGAATAATTTACCAGATCACTTTCTTCTCAAATCGCTTTCAGTAGTTACGTTTGTCTGTAAAACCCCAAAATGTTCATAGAGGAGATGAAGGTCGTGAATAATAAACATCTTATATATACATAGTAATGAGTGAATGCTACTTTTGGTAATTCAAAGTTTCGTTAACTGCATCATTTTTGCTAATTGCATGGTTTATATCTTGCCCATAAAATTATAGAAGTTACTAATTTTCCATTACATACCAATATGTGAAGTATACTGCACAAATGGATTTTAGATTCCTGTTTGCCAGAGGAGCTTCATTAAGCATCAAACACAAAGGAAATTGCACAGGTAAACATGAATCCATTCTTCATTTTTGCTTCTTGGAGACATTTTATTTTTGGAGACAGTCTCCTTAATTAACATTTGTTTGTCCTAAAATTTTTGTCAGGTTTTCTAATGTCATGCTTCTTAAGGTCAAGCTCATGTTTGGAAATATGTACTTGGGGAAAAATATGGCACTTTTGTCATCCTTATATTTCCAGAACCTAGTGGGGTGCCTCGCTTTCAGTAGCTGTTTATTGAAGGTGAAAGAAATTAGCTAAGTGATAACAGACCAACTAATTGAGTGTCTGTGTACCAAGTTAATTATAGTGTTTATAGCTATGAACACTATAATGTTATACTCACCCTTGAAAAACCGTATGTGGATGTAACTTATTTTATTAACTGTGTGTATATAAAATAATACTTGTTTATATAATTTCTTATAAAGTGTGGATATTTAATTGCATAAATAGAATTAAATGTAGGGGGCATGCATATTATTAAAATGCTCTAGAAGAAATAAATTACCTTACAAACTTAAATTTCTAGTTATATTACTTGGCATATGTTTCTGGCATCTTTAAACATACTGATAACTAGCATGGCTGGTTGAATCTTGGAACAAAGCTCTAAAAATAGTTGACATTTTGCTGTTTCCATAGTAACAAGAAAATGGCTTCATACTCTAGCACTGCTCCCACAGAGCTTAATGTTCTCTCTAGATTGGCTATACACTATACTGCTTTGTTATTGTCGTAAAAGCCATCATTACTCTTTTCTTCATGTCTTTGATGTGTTCTATAACAATCTGATCACTAGTGTTAACAATCTGAATGTTTACCTGCTATGGTAAAGCAAACATTCCAGTTTTTTTTCAAGAAACTGAATTTTACCTCAAAGAGTGCTAAAACCAGACTGAGTTTTCACATGATGTGATTTGGACTGTCCTAGAAGGCTCCAGATAACATCTCTATTAGCCTCTGTGTCTACTGTTTCACCAGTGGGAGATGATTCTTTTAGCTGAAATAATTTTCCACCTCTTTTAATGAACCAACCACTGCTAACTGTGTAGGGACCCCTAGTAAATCCCATAATGTTGAGTATAACTCTTTGTAACATTCATACCAATTCCAGTATACCTTTTCCCCTGAAGAATTATAAACTTCAGCAAACTAAGGGGTTTGCCTGTCTTGTTTTGTAAGTAATCCTCAGTGTTGTGGGTACAGTGGGCACCTAATGTTTTGATGAGTGAGTGGTTAGATGAATAAAAATGTGTTTAATCTGGGAGAGGGAAAATTAATTTTCAACATGGCATTTATACTCTTTAAGGTTAACTAAGTTCTAAAATATCTCTATCCCCTGACAACCCAGTGGTAGTTGTATGCCGGTTGGTGATTTTGGTAGGTAGAATAACGGCTCCTCAAAGATGTCCAAGTTCCAATTCTAGGAACCTGTGAATATGTTAGGTTATATGGCAAAGGGTAATTAAGGTAGCAGATGGAATTCAGGTTGCTACTCAGCTGAACTTAAGTTAGGGAGGTAATCTTGGATTATCCTCTTGGGCCCTGCTATGGACTGAATGTTTGTGCCCCTCACCCCCAAATTCATGTGTTGAATCCTAATGCTCATTGTGATGGTGTTGAAGGGGGGCCTTTGGGAGGTGATTAAGGTATGAGGGCAGAGCCCTCATAATTGAGATTGGTGCCCTTATCAAAGAGGCCAAGAGAACTCCCTTGCCTCTTCTGCCAAGTGAAGCTACGGTGAAAGATTGCAAACTGCCAGGGCTTTGATCTTGGACTTCCCAGCATCCAGAACTGTGAGAAATAAATTACGGTTGTTTATAAGCTACCCAGTCTGTGGCATTTTGTTATAGTAGCCCAAACAGACTAGGCAGGCTCAGTATAATCACAAAGGACCTTAAAAGTGAAAGAGGGAGACATAAGAGAGAACAGGGAGGTGGCAGCATGAGAAACATTTGGCCGGATGGCACTGGCTGTGATGATGGAAGAAAGAGGACATAAGCCAAGAGAAGCAGGTGTCCTTGGAGCAGGAAAAGGCAAGGAAACAGACTGTTTCCTATTGTTTCCAGAAGGAATGCTGCCCTGCTGACACCTTGTTTTTAGCTCAATAAGAGTTCATCTTTTGAGCTCTAGAATGGCAAGATGAGAAATTTGTGTTGTTCTAAGCCATTAAGTCTGTGATACAATGTTACAGTAGCAAATGGAAACTAATATAGTGGGGAACAAAAAGAATTTTCAGTAATAAGAAGTTGACCTAGAAATAGAGGGCTAGATAACTTTGTTTATTGAGATTCTTTGATTAATCAAGGGATAACCTGATAATTTGGGAAGAAGAAACATAACTGCCTCTAGAGAAGTCAATCTCTGACATGAAACAAAATGAAAGTAAAATTTCTATTCTGTATTTAAGAAATTCTTTTTATTTATTACAATTTTTCATTAGAAAAAATCCAAGTAGAATAATTTTTATTACTAGATTTGAATGAGAAACAGGTTAAACTAATAAGGAAGCAATAAATGAGAAACCAAGTCACCAGTTTCATGCATTATAAGCATATGATCAAAGTATTATTGTCCTACTGATACAACCTATATTTGATGGATTGTTTTTGTGTGTGATAATGTACCACAATTCACCAACTGTACTCCACTGATTTAAAAGATATAAGACTTTACTGCTGGTATTGAAATAATATTTTATAAATACATATGAACGATATATAAGGAATTTTTAATGTTTTTTAATTTAACTATTATAATTTTCATCTTGCTTTTATCAAGACTAGAATAATCACTCTATTTATAAGACTGTGTTCCACATTATTAAGAAAGAGACATTATCATATAATTGATTTTTATAGCCAACTTAATCTTTTACACTTTGAGATCTATGAATGGTGTGATGTTGGTGCATTTATTCAGCATCATCTCTGTTGGGTATCATGTATACCCAATAAGGATCAAAATTTCAAAGAGATACAATGCTTTTTCTATGGTTGTACGTCATGAAATGAGCAGTTGTGTGATACCAAAATATCATTTTGCTCAAATCTGACCCAGTCCAAACCTTCTGCACTTAAGTTATATTCACTTAGAATTTTCCCACCCAGATTTATTCTTTTGCAACATTTATTAAATGTCTGATTTTAAGTAGAGAAATGGCATGTTCTTTTATACACTTAAAAACCATAATGTTGGCTGCTATGTGGAGAATGGTTTATAAGGAGGACCAGGAGCCCTAGAACAAAATAAAAGATGAGATTGTGTAAGATCCTATTGTAATGGTCCAGGTGAGTGAGATGTTGGTTTGATTTAGGATAATTGTAGATTAGTTGGAAAGAATTGGGTATATTCAAGAGATGTAGATATTTTTTAGAGTTAAATTTGGCATGAAGTATAAATGGATATTATGAATAAAGCACGTCAGGAACATGATCTAGTTTTTGGTATGAGCTGCTGAATGGATGTCTACTGAAAAGAAACAGATGAGTATAAAAAACAGGTTTGTTTGTGGAAGGTAGCTTATGTGGGAGTTCAATAATTCTGTTTTGAACATGGTAAGTCTGAGATGACTCTGGGTATTGAAGAAGAAATTTGGATAGACAAGTCTGGAATTCCAGGGAGAGGTCCAGGGTGGAAACATTGATTTGGTAGATGTAGATTTATAGATAGATGGTAGCTAAAGCTGTGGGCCCATGTGAGATTCCCGGGAGTGTGGGGGGTTATAGAGAGGACCTAGGGGACGCCAGCATTTGGCGTCTGAGCAGAAACAGAATGACCAGCAAACAAGCCTGAGAAGAGAGTCTGCGAAGCAGAGGAAAACCAGGAGGAAGTGACAGAACAGAAGCCAAAAGAGGTAAACATTGGATTTGACATTGACGAAGACATACCCCATTGAGTGCAAACAAAATAAATAAACCAAAATATTTTTCCATTAATTTGAATATTGATTAATATCATTTTTACCTTAAGCTTTCCAATACTAAAGTAAATAAGCCACTTATATTTAAATATACAAATATGTTATTTTTATAATATATTTTGCCATTTGGGTATCTTGGTCAGCTTTCTAAAATGTGTAATTTTTATCTAACAAATATTTACTCATCTGGCCAATTTCATGCACTTATTTTACATATTTGAAACCTAAAATTGTCATTATCCAAACACCTATTTCAGTGGACTTAGTCTATTATAAATTATTGGACAAATGCTTCATTATCTCCTTATGAATAGAAATCAATTGCTTTTACATCTGTGTTTTATTTCAATTCAGTGAACAATTACTGAGTACATACTATTCTAGCTATTGTTCTTGTTCCTGGTAATTAAGAAGATAGTAAGAGCTTATACTTTGTGAGAAGAATAGCAATCAGTATTGAATTTGGCTGGAGTGACCAAAATAATAGCTGTTTAAAAAGATAGACATTTATTTCCCATTTATGGGAAAAAATATATCAAGGTAGTTAGTCCAAAGATGATAAATACAGTAACTATCCAGAACACAATTCCTTCTGTTGGTCATGTCACCTTTCTCTACACATGGCTTCCACTTTATGGTACCATTTGGTTCCCATCTGCATATTCTCACTTTAGCAAGCGAAAAGTAGGTAGAGGACAGGATCAGTGCTGAGGGCACTTCTTGGAAGTCTTATATAACACTTCTTATATCCCTTAGATCAGAGCTTGATCACATGGCATGACCACCTATGATGTAAGCTGGAAACCATAATGGCCACCTGAATATATGGGTTCCTCTTAACAAACCCCACAAGGGCAGTTTTTCAGTGTAGACATTTGCATAAATAACTTTTACAAGAAAATAAATGGTTTTCCAAAAAAAAAAAATGTCCAGAGTGCCAAGAGAATGCAAAAAAATGGAAGCTCACCCAACATGGGTAGAACAAGAAAGATTTAATTTCACCTAATATGAGTCTTACAGTGGGTTATGCAGACAATTAGGAGTAGAGGGAGGGAAAGGTCTTTTAAAAATGAAAATAGAATGAGCAACAGCACCCAAGATCAGTTACTTTATAATATCATTTACTTTAGTAGGGATATACAATTAGAAGAGTTTTTTAAATGGAAAAATAAGTAACTTGAGATATGTGTAAGACTAGAGAACTAGGCAGTGAAGCTCTCAGAAAGTGCTGTATGCTGCACTAAGGAACCTAGATTTCTTTGTTAAATTCAGGGCACTGTTAAAGGACTTTAAACAGGACTGACATCATGCAGATTGCATTTTAGCTAGATTACTTTGGCAGGATTGCAGAGCACAGATCTGAAGCAGAACCAAGTTGGAAGTAGAAACATAATTTAAATGAAAACAACACTTTGGAAAGATGATGAGAGTCTGACATAAGGAAAGATAATAGGGAGTGTTGTGTAATAAAGAATTGTCTGGCCTTTGCCCCTGGTTTCTGGGAGGGAGTCTCAAAATTCTTGGAATTTCAAGAGTGATTGGAGTGCCTTTGTTTTGCCTGGTAGTGCCCTCAGACCAGTCCTGAGTTTATGTTAATGAGGCGGCTCAGGATGAGGGCTGACCACATTAGAAAGACCGAACCTTGTAATTAGAGGCTTTTGAGCCACTTGATATGTGACTGACTTCAGGGAGGGAGGGGGCAGGAGACAGAGTTAACTAACAGGCCAGTGATTCAATCAAGTGTACCTGTGTAATGAAATCCCAATAAAAACTCTAGACTGGGAGGTTTGGGTGAGCTTCCAGTTAACAGCACTCTGTGTGTATTGTGACACATCAGTGTAACTGGATGGTGATGTATTAGCATTTGGGACCCACCCAGACCCCGCCCTATGCATCTCTTCTTTGTCTGATCCTGATTTGTTTCCTTTTCTGATGTAATAAAAACTGTATTTTAAGTATAGCACATTCCTGAGTTCTGTAAGTTTTTCTAGTGAATTATTGAAACTCAGGGGTAGTGGAATCCCTAAGTTTGATGCCCGTTTCTCAGAAGGGCAGGGGCCCTAGAACCCCCAGGCTCCAGGCTTGTGTCTGAAGTGAGGGCAGTTTTTTTTTTTTTAAGTTTTTTGGAGTCTTCAGTAATTTTTTTTTTTTTTAATTTACTTATTTTTATTATATATTTATTTATTTATTTTTGGCTGTGTTGGGTCTTCGTATCTGTACGAGGGCTTTCTCTAGTTGTGGCAAGCGGGGGCCACTCTTCATTGCGGTGCGCGGGCCTCTCACTATCGCGGCCTCTCTTGTTGCGGAGCACAGGCTCCAGTCGCGCAGGCTCAGTAGTTGTGGCTCACGGGCCTAGCTGCTCCGCGGCATGTGGGATCTTCCCAGACCAGGGCTTGAACCCGTGTCCCCTGCATTGGCAGGCAGATTCTCAACCACTGCGCCAGCAAGGAAACCCGAGGGCAGTTTTATGGAGGACTGTGCTCGGAGTTTGTGAAGTTTGACCCAGCTCTATGTATTTAGTGTCAGACTTGCGTTGCAGGGAGCAAAACAGGAGAAGGAAGGAGACTTTAGGTATTTCAGGTGATTGTTAAAGTTCCAAACAAAAGAAATTACAATTGTAACCTAGGTTAAACATTAGCTGGATTTTATGTAAATTGGAGTTAAATGCTCACTGCAGAATATTTAAACATGTTTACTACCATGCTGTGAGCCATTTCCTGTTTCAAGGAATACTCCATAGACAGCAGGACTTTAGCATAACTGGTCGCTGCCCATTAAACATGCTTCTTTCTATTATTGAGACAACCAATAATGCCCCAACGAATTTTCAAAATGTACGTGTTTATTGAGAGCGACCGATTGAATGACACAGAGTGAGAAAAAAATCAATGTGGCCAAGGGAAAAATGCTGAAAAAATAAATTAAGCAAGCAGAGAAAAAACAGGAAATTAAGATGCCTGAGAATAAACAGTGAAAATGGTAGATGAGAAACGAGAGGATAATATGGAAGCCAAGGGAATTTGTTTAATGAACAGCAAACAAATGAAAAATTCAGAATGTTTTTTAAAAGAAAGATATAAAGGATTATAGGTGTCTTTTACATAGTAAGGCAGTTTTCACTAACAGGAGGAAAGTTTTCTGACTTTATAGATTACCTTGCTGTCTGTTTTTCAGGACTAATAAGTTTTTTTGTTTTTAATATTTATTTATGTATTTGTCCGCGCCGGGTCCTAGTTGTGACACGCGGGATCTTTTAGTTGCGGCATGTGGGATCTAGTTCTCTGACAGAGATCGAACCCAGGCCCCCTGCATTGGGAGCGTGGAGTCTTAACCACTAGACTACCAGGGAAGTCCCAGGACTAATAAGTTTTGACTAATGTCTACGTATTTGGATAAAACTGAGAAATTCCACCTGGAGATTTACAAATCTAGGTGTCTAAAAATCAAATGTTTGATGCAGCTAGCATAAAACATCTTGATTGTTCTTATATCTACCTTGGCTTTTTTTGTTAATATCTGAACTTCCAGATATATTATGATTTATGTGAGTAACTAGAATAAATGGATGATTGGACACACTGCTTTTTACTTTTCATTCAGATGTTTTGTCTACATTTATCCAAACTGCACATTTCCAAATAAAAGATGAGAATTCTGTTTCTCCATGTAAATGTGCAAAAATTGGGCAATATTAAGTTAAACTTTGCAATTTAATTTGTTAGCTCTGATTTAGAAATGTCTATGCATATTTCACTGCTCCTAATAAAAGGTGATACCTCAGCAACTATTTGTGACTTTTATAAACTTTAATTTACCTGCTAATTTTTTTTTTCAGTTTTAACTAGGTGAGGAACAAATGAAAGGCAACTTCAAGCTCTTTCAGTTTTAATCAAAATTGAGGAAGATATGGCTTAGACATTAGGTTGAAAAGATTTTGGAAAGTGATACATAATATTATATATTCTTTGACTACTGGGCAGTGTTCATTTAGAAAACTAGATTAACATGGCAGATTTTTTTGTAAGGGTTTGTATTTTTAAAGGATGATACTAAATAATATTATGACATGTGTTCACATGGGACAGAAGAATAATCCTTGTAATAATTGTCAGATAGACTGATTTATTTTATCTGTAGGCTTCATAATGAATTTGATGATATTCATCTACTATATATCAGTCTTCTGCATGGTTGGTTCCAATGTAAATTTAATAATTCTTTATTCAACTTACTAATATCTTTTCCCTTTTAACTTATATCTTGTAGTAATATGCTACTATCTTATGCCCATGATTCAGTCTTCAAAGAACACATTTTATTATAGAAAGGATTTTGTTTGCTTTTGTAGATGTAATTTTTAGTCTATAAATGAGTTTAAATTTTACTAAGTATATTTAGTATTATCTTTAATCTGCTACATCAGAAAACATATAATCAGGTAATTTGTGTGTATCATGAAGATTTTTAAAAGTTCATCTCCCTTACTTGTTCTCTACCTGATATATCCTTCAGGAATCCTAGCCAAAAAAAACCAACAAAAATGCATTTGACGAACTCCCTGTTAGTGTAATTTATTTGTAGATTCTCTTAAGAAAATTAACCTCCAGACAATAATCCAAACTTGTTCTCCTGAACAAACACATCTTTTTTTTTTTTTTTTTACTTGAGTTAGTAGTTTGCTTTATCTTCTCATCCTACCCTTTGTACAACAACAGCAAAAAGCAAACACATTCATACACAGGCACAAGCTGAGAGAGGGAGAGGGACAGAAAGCCAGTGGTTGTGGAAACATGCTTTCTGTGTTCTTCCTGTAAATCTGTTGTGTAATTACTACCCAGGCCTTGTCTCCTCTTTAAAGAATTACGTGGCATAATTTAATTTTCCTTGAAAGATGAACATTTCTTCTGACTCTTGATAAATATATTTTTGCATGATAAGGAAATAC
>NC_138882.1:10880473-10971019 GCF_965194825.1 Balaenoptera physalus
ACTCAGGAGTTCTCATTTGTTTTCAAGCGTCTATTTTCACTACAATAAAATTTATATTATTTTTAGCAGATTTCTCAGTTAGGTGAAAGTATACGTCATTAATAGCAAATCACCAGAAATAAATTCATGTTTTTCTCATATAAAATATTTGAGTGTTCTAAACATGTAGATTGTTTAAAAAAATGATTTTATAGAGGATATTTTTAGAAATTATTTAAATTTTAATGAATACATAGGTTTGAAAAATATGTGAAAGCTCTTTAAACATAGAGGTTAATTACAATTTGGCTTCTTTAATAGGAATCAGATAATTTAACAAATGTTTATGAATGAATATGACAGAGGAATTTGTCATGCATGTGGTAGCACTAATAAGAATAGGGATTGCTACAGTAGATATATCATTGCAGAATTTAACTTAATTTTTAGTCTTAACAGCTAAGTTCAGGATTTATCAGTAGGATTTAATATTTTTGTTTCTTCTTGGACTGAGAATTATGCTAAAGGTTTCAATTAAATAAACTGAAGTTGACTTTATCTCTGTTTCACCTGACACTACCTTGATCTTGACATTTTTTTTTTCCCCAGCCACCATCACACCAAAAGCTAACACATTTTGCCCAAATATTGGACAGGAAATACTGATTTTAGCACCTTTCTAAAATCTATAAAGCAGAGCTATAAATGTTCTCTCATATCAGATTTTAATCTGCTAATGCCTCTGAACTTACCCCTTCAGCATAATGGGGTATAGAATATGTCATTGCTTTAAGAGGTTAGGTCCCAGTGAATGTGTTTTGGAAGAAAGTTTAATGAGTCATCAGAGTAAGTACTAAGCCTCTGTCTTGCCCTCAAGTAACTTCTAGTCAAGTGGTGGTTGAAAATATAATAAATGGAGTATAAAATAATAATAACAAGTAATACCTACTCTATTAGTGGAGAAAGTTATCTGCCATAACAAATAAATACAGCATTTCAATGGAAAACATAATAACATTTTATTTCTTATTCCAGTAGTAGCCCAGTTTCTGATTAGGTAAGTCTTCTGGACATGAAGAGCTTGTTTTCTCCAGTTTCTATTTGTCAAGTAGTACTTTAAGTTCCTTCCATCTTTTGATTTTGTCAAATAACCTTGGAACCCTTTGCTTGCAGCCCCTGACAGAGAAAGAGAGAAAGGGGATCTCCTGGGATATATACTTTGAGTCAAACCTAGAAGGGTACATGTTACTTCCACCTTTATTCCATTGGTCAGAACTCAGTCTCATCACTCCAGCAAGCAAAACTGTGATATACAGTCAAGCTAAGTGCCCAGGAAAAAGAGGTAAAAGATTTAAAATCTTGCCAGTCTCTGCCACTATGTGCCAGTTTGGCCACCAAATATCCGTTGCACTCCTCCTGTGTACATATGACACATCCCCTTCTTCCTAAGTCAGGTAACTGAAAAATCCTATCCAATAGCCCTATTCAATTGCTGGCCCATGTGCTCCAGGTGCTGAGCAGTTATTCTGTCTGATCTAGCTGTTGCTTGTGGTATGAACTGAAAATACATGTTACTAAAAATTATATGCATCTCCATACCCAATATATCATGATAAAGTGAGGACACGATAATTACAATAAAAGTTGCCCAGAAAGGTCAGAATGGACCATCCAGAGCGGTCACTACCCTAAACTGTACCAGTTACTAGCATCTGCTGGGCACACATTATGAAAACCTTCTAACTGAGGGTAAGAAAAAGGTCCTGTTAACTCTGATTTTGTTCTCTAATAACACTCCCTTAAAATTTTTCATGGTTCCTTCCTCTGCTCTTTAGAAAGTACTTTTCTGTTATCCTCCATGGCCAAAGCTAACATGGATGAGAGGGAGTATGTCCTCTTTGGGGAAATATAGCTGTGGCACTGCTTCTTGTCAGAGACTCATCAAATACCCTTGGGTTATTTCAGTAGAGGGTTTAAGACAGCAAGCGGTCATAGACTATTTTTAGACTAGGCTTGCAGTTTCTTTGGCAATACAATTTCCTCAAAAACTTAGGAAGCTTTTTATCTATTTGCTTCTAGACAGTTCCATGTGGCAATAAACACAAATATGTACCTAAAAGGATTTCCCAAGCTTGACTTTGTCCTTTATTATCTCCATCCACATGCTCTCTGATTAACTACAGCTACCTTGAGGCTACAGACACTAAGAGTCTTTGGTAACATTCTTAATCTGACTTTTTTCCTGCAAAACTGAGTCACTTAGTTTAATTTGAAAGCTTTCTTGGACTTTTGTTTCTCAAGTGTTTTTTTTTTTTTTTTTTTTTTTTGGCTCTGTCTCTTACTATTTATGGTCCAGAGCAATTAGCTTTTCCATACCTATAATGCCCTTGATTGGTGGACTTTCTCCATTCCCTTTGCTCTCTCCCTGAAGATCAGCTGCTTTTTTAATTGGCAGCTCCCTTTCCTGTAATGTCTTCTAAAAAGCAGCTCATAATAGCCGATGGATAGTATCACTCTGGCTCCTTCCAGGCACTACCTTAAAACTATTGGCTCAGTAAGTATGTGGTCCTCATTTCAAGTTGTTGCAGGTGAATTTTTACTAAATGTTTTGCCACAAAATAATATGACTCACCAGGCTTCAAGCTTGCTTTTTTAAGTACCTTTGCCTCCTGCTTCCTAACCACTAAATCAGTAGCAGCACATGATCAATTTTGGTTTTGTTGATAAGTAATACCATCCTTCTAGGTTGGAACTTCTGTATTAGTAAGAACAGGCCACTGTTGTAACAAACAACTCCAAAATTTCAGTAGTTTAACTCAACACATGTGCGTTTCTCTTTCACACAAGAGCCTAATGTTTGTTTTATTGGATGACCCGCGTGGAACGTTTTCATCCAAGTTGTTTTTCATGGATCTAGTTGCCTTCAAATGTCTCTGTGACACTCTAAGGCCTCAGTATACAGTGCCTCCAGCTTGGCTCAATAGAGAAGGAAAGAGAGTAGAAAATCCTGCTTCTGTTTTTAATGATCCAGGCCTGTAGGTGATGTTCATGGCTTCTACCTACACTTCACTAGGTTGTGAGAGAAAGAGATCAATCAAATGTAACTCCACAATTGTTGGCCAGAACCACTGGGCGAATTGCAGCACCATTTAATTAAATGAGAGACACTGGCTGAGATCAAGTGATTTGGAAGACTGGGATCCAGGTGTTCAATTTGCACATATCAAGTGTGAGATGTTAAAAGACATTCAAACGGAGATGTTAATTAAGTCGTTGTCTGTACAAGTCTGGATTTTAGGGGTAATGCCACTGTTGGTGGTATAAATTAAGGAGCCATCAAGAAATGGAAGATATTTAAAGTTACAGGACCAGTTAAAGTGGTCCTTTCACTTAGGCTTTGTACACAGCTAGGGAACAGAAAAGGGCCAAAGACAGGACTCTGGGGCATTCCAACATTTAGAAAGAAGTCTGGAGAATCTGGCAAAGAAGTTTAAAAAGGAGGTGTCAGTGAGGTAGAATGAAAACTAAGAGATTGGCAAGTCTTAAATTCCAAGTAAAGAAAATGCTTCAAGAAAAGGAATCAGTGGTCTTCTAGGTCAGATAGGATGAGAGCCAAGGGTAAAGCATTGAATTTAGTTAGATAAAGGCCATCGACAGAGGCAGTGACTTTGGAATGGTGAGGAGAAAAGCTGAATCTAATTTGGTGTTAGAGACAACGGAGCAGGGAAATAGGGCATGAGCTGGAGGAAGAGGAAGGGAGGAGCCATATTAAGGAGTGAAGCATGATAGCACATGTGTAAACGATCCAGTAGAGTGAGGAGAACTGAAGAGCCAAGAGACAAAGGCATAATTATATCACAAAATGTGATTGAGAGGAGAAAACGGATGGAATTTTTTTATATACAAAGAGAGTTGGCCTCAGAAAAAGTTCATCCTTTTCGAAGAGAAAAAAAGGTGGGTTTGTGGATTTGTGGTGGAAAGATAAAGATGTTCTTTCCTGATTCCTTTAATTGTTTTCAGAGAAAAAGAAAGAAGGATAACCAATTTAGAGTGAGGAGTGGGCTTTTGAGATGAGAGGTAAAAGAAAAAATAGCTTTCTCAGAAAAGGTTATGCTGTTCTCAGTACTGACCCCAGGATTTGTAAGCTTCAGCTAAAGCGTGAAGGTCAGTGGGGCGTCAGGAAATGTACATTCCTTGTTGGTGGTGTTGGGTGGATCTTAGCTGGCTGCTTACTATCAGGGTGGGAGGAGTTTAGCCTGGTGCTGGCCTAAAGCAAAAGCATAGTTTTTTTGTCAGATTTGGACAGTTTCAGAGTACAAGCTGCTGCAGCTGGATCTTGAACTTTACAGGCACAGCTGAAGCAAAGAGTTGCTTTTTAACTTCAAGGCAGCTGATTATCGCATACCCTATTGAGCAGTGCTTCTCAAACTAGCTTTGGTGAAAGAGGTTTTTTTGCTTTTGTTTTTTTTTTTTTAACTACAAAGTCATCTTGGACTGACAGTTTTGTAAAATATAATACAAATTAAACTATTTTAAAAAATTGAATGAAAATTCATATAAAATACAAGACAACATTTTTATTATTCTTTTCAACAGAAAAAAGTATATATGCACTCCAATAAATCTAATCTGAACAGGCATAAAACAGAGAAAAATAAATAATTACAAATTTAAAGGCATTATTCATTGAAAATATTTGTATATGTTATTAATATAGAAAATCTCTCCTATAGTCATAACTTTGTTGTTCTTCAGTTGTGAATCAACAAAACTTACATGTGAAATAGTGATTCACATATTAAGCACCTGAAATCACTCTTGGAGCCAATCTATGTATATCAATATTTAAAAGTTTTATAGCTACAAATGAACTTCTTTTTCTTTTTGCTTGTTAACTTATCTAATATAGGTTGAATGAATGATACTTACGGAGACAATGATATCTAAACTGGTTCTATGTTTTGTTTTTCATTCTCCTTCTTGCTTTCAATTCTCATAGTGCAGAAACCAGTTTCACATAAGTATGTTAATAGGAACGGAAGAAGAGATTTTAAAGCAATTTCAGCAAGCTTCGATATTCATTTTAAATTTTATTCAAGAAGCAAGTAATGTTATACTTTTAAAATTTATCTCCAATCCTTCCATAGTAGCCAGGTCCAAAAATTTATTCTGCGAAGTTACAGTTATATTTCAATTATCTCCTGGTAGAAGAAATGGATTCTGGATTCATTAATTTCCTATTCATGTATCTTCATTTGATAGAAAATAAAATTCCAAATATGCTATCAAATTTTTAAGGTGTTCAGTGATAGCTTCCACAGATTTGCAGAATCAAAATGATGATCTGCTTCATGGATAATTGCTGTTTATGGAACATGGCTTTAATCAGTAGAAACTCTGTTCTTTTAAGCTTCTAACTTGCATTTGAGATGGATGCTTTTGGTGCTCCGTCCGGACCCCTTTTATCAGATTCCCTTGCTCCTGAGAGTATCTGCTGCTGTAGCTCCCAGGTGTACCTCTGTGCCATTACACTCCAGAACACCCCATTGGGTCAAACTAAGCCTAAACTTCAGCTAAACCCACAACTTTTCCTGGCTTCCTAACTAGGAAGCTTCCTTTCCCAACTTCCCCATCCCCTTACAGGTTTTACCAGACAGCGTACCCTCAAATCAATCCCTGGGGCAAGAATCCACATCTCAGGCTCTGCTTATAGGGAAGCTGTCCTAAGACCTGATGACAAGGGCTGCCATGATTCTGTATTTTTAAGCTTTGCAAGAAGTCACCAACATTCAGTCACTTAGGGAGAAGACATTATGCAAAATTAGGTTTTTCCCTCTAGAGATGGTTTTGCACATTGGCAGAATTAAAATTCTGCTAGGATATTTCTCCCAGTCGAATTTATGTTCACAAGTATCATAGTCTGAAAACATCCTGGAGGGACTTGATCTGATACTTTATTCTCCTAAGCCTCTTTCCCTCAGAAACTACCAAGTTTCTACCGTGCTCTTTGGCAACACTAGGTACTAAATTATAGCAACATAATTTTGCTTGAGGAACTGCTTTTGGGAAAAGGGTTGGCTTGCTTTTAAATTTGGTGAATATGGGACTAATTCTATATTAATTTTGCATATGCTGTCATCTTTAAGTGTTCTTTAAAAGTGAGGTACATCAGAAACATGACATGAAATTAATTCAATTTGTGAGGCCATAAAAATTTCATAATAAATCTTTTTCCGGTGAGAGATAGCCTAACAAGTCTACATAAACATTGAGAGTCTTCTGGCTAAAACTGGGTAAAGTGTGAAATGGAAGAGGATATTTTTGGCTTTAATTTCTTTGGACGTTTAACTCATGGGGGAAGGAGATTTTGATTTTGCTAATTATTTTAGACTCCAACTTATAAAGGGGTTTGATTTGTGGATTTTTCTTTCTCCACCTCCAGGATAGAGTAAGGGCTAGAGAGAGGTTATGAGTATCAGAGAGAATGGAATTTGATAATGGGAGTAGGCTTATATGTAAATTTTGACCATCTCTATCAAGGTCGTGTTTTATTATTGGAGAATTTTAATCTTGTCATTTGATCTCCTTACAGAATATATACTGAATTGTATTAGACTACAGGGAATATAAAAATGTGGGGTAAGTAATAAAATAGAGTGGCTTGGAGTTTTGTCTTTTTTTTTTTTTTTAATTCCGTTCTGACTTATTTCAGAGACATTTGGTAGTAAATCTGGTCTGTCCATCAGTAGTTCCAGGAGAATTCCCAAAGAAAAAGAGATTGGCATTAGAGGAGTAGTCATAACATTGGTACAAGACTTTGTAAGAAACTGTTTATCTCATTTCCCAGGTGATGAGAGTGTAGACCACAACTCTAGATGGATAGATCCATTGGGTTAAAAGAAGCAAAACCTGTCTTCTGTGACCATACTAATTTATTGTTTCACTTGACAAAGTTTTGGGGTAATATTCTTACAGAGCATTAGATAACTGGAAACCCCCATATCAGGGCTTGCTCTGGAGATACGTCAGCCAATCTGCACAACTCTAGGATAGAGGAGGATGACTTGATCAGAATTATATGTCATATACTCCAGCCTAGCCTTTTTCATTATAAAGGGTTATTTTGTGTTGCGTTAATTTTGTTGTTTTTATCTCAGTTGGGTCGGAACTCAAGCAGAGAAAAGGATGCTATTTATTAATAGATTTATAAATTGCAACAATGTAAATTAATTAAAGAAAAAAACATTATACTATAAATTTAGCCAAGCAGGAAGTACAGATAAAACCCTGTTTTTATTTTTCTGCCTCAAAATTACATAGTCGATTCTGAAGCTGCTAAACTATTCCAATAGCATGCATGCACTTTATGAAAAGCTGCCTTTCAAAATTATGCAGTGCAAAACCACTGAGCCCCATAGTGATTCAGATGAATGCTTAGGTTCTAAACTGTTAAAATGTCTTCGGTTTAAACTTTTATTGTGATGGTGAAAGGGAAAAGTAGTAGATAATTATGTGATTAAAAAGTATGCAATTATTGATTACCAAAGATAAAAAATAACGTGTTTTTCTTCCCCAAAAAGCTATTATTAAATTTATGGTGAAGTAATTGAGAGATACATTCCACAGAATTAGCAGGAGTTTGAAATAAACCACTATTTGCACATTAGTACAGTTTTATATGGATCCATGTACATGGGGCAAGGTTTGTGTAATAGCTCCAGAGTTGGACAGGTCTAGTTCACTTTATGCAAAATACAACAAAGGTGGTACATTTATTTTCTTGAAATGCTGGGGGTCCTTCAGATATTTGGTTATTTGAAAAAAATAGGGGAAATTAATGGGAATTCATGAGGCAAGAAAGATAGGAAACATATCAAGTTAGAAGAACCGTGTGCCGAACCTAATACAGGGAGCATGTACAAAGTTAGTAAATACCAGAAACTAACATAAGGAAATGGAAAATCTCCGAAGACGGAGTTGAAAAATGCATGGAAAATTGATATTCCGTAGTAGAAAAAGAGTGGATTCCCAAGTGGATGATGTGGGAGCAGGGCCAGCTTCAGTTACACAGGCCCCATGCCTAGAAGGTCCTTGAACTTCGTTTTATGCTCTGATGTTGCTGTCTTGCAATTCTTCATTTTTGAACAAGGGGCTCCTCATTTCATTTAGCACTGAGCTGTGTAAGTTACGTGGCTGGTCCTACAGGTGAGTGTGTTTGGTGGTGGTAGAGGGGCAGTTTCTGGGTTTGCTATCCAGTACTATCTCCTAATGGACAGTTTGCTATAATAGAGAGTAAGACATTTTGGGATCAAATTCTGGCTCTGCTATTTACAGTACGATAATTTTTTTTTTTTAATATTTTATTTGTTTATTTATTTGGCTGTGATGGGTCTTAGTTGCCGCTTGCAGGATCTTCATTGCTGCTTGCAGAATCTTCATTGCAGCCTGCGGGATCTTCAGTTGCGGCATGTGGGATCTAGTTCCCTGACCAGGGATCGAACCCAGGCCCCCTGCATTGGGAGCACGGAGTCTTACCCACTGGACCACCAGGGAAGTCCCACTGTATGCTAATTTTAGACAAATTATTTTACTCCTCTGATCCTTAGTTTCCTCATCTGTCAAATAGGAATAAGCTGCTGGCATATCACATTGAATACTTACATATACATATATGTAATTATATGTTGTATAGATATACAAATACAATTTTAATAGCCAGTATAAGATTTCTTCTGAAGGTGATTTCTAAAGCAGTTTGATAGTTTCATATGCTCCTTGGGTTGGTATCTGTGACCCTCAAAGGCATGGGTTGGACAAAACAATGAAATAAAAAGATGGCTATGTCATGATAGTAAAGAATAATGAGAAATTGGAGAGTAGGGGAGGGAAAAGGAGAGAATCAGAGTGGGAGGTTTATTGGGAAAGATGAGAAGGGGAAACAAAGGCCTTGCAACAAAATGGGAGACTGGCTTTTATGGAGAATTGTGGGTGCTGAGAAATTTCCAGTTTTGCCGTGGGTGAGAGACTTTCCAGAGCGAGAGTGTCTATTATCTAGGAGGGTTAGTTACCTTGATGAAGGATCGGTTCATTACTGTAAAGCTTCACTAAACTTGTCATACACATAAATCCCAGTTGCAAATGTTTTTTAGGAAAATCAGTTAAATGATTGAATTCCACACATAGATTGGCATGTATTTAAGGGGAGAGAAGATGTGTAGAACAAAAATGAATTCAAGAATAGGGTGGATAAAATAACATGGAACACCATTGAACAATAAGAACCCAAGACCTTGTGAATTTGGGAAAACCATGAAGAAATTAGACTTTCTACAAAACATGAATTAAGTGGCTTTTGCCAACTTTTATTAAAATATTAATATACAAGGGAAACTTAATACATGACTGATTTATAATGGTTCAAATTAATGAGAAGGTTGTAATATGCCTCCTATTGTGCCGTACTCTCATTTACATGAGACGCTTTGAAAGTTAATGTAGGTGCTCATTTCTACATATTGTGTATTATAGTATAATAAAAAGAATGAGTTTTAGTTGGGGATAATAACATTAAATTAGAGGAAATAACAGTATTTCCAGGGCTCTAGATGTCTGAGATGCTATAATCTTAAAATTTCATCCTTAATTTGTTCTTTGAATTCAAAGGAGTTATTTGAGCTTCATGTTTAGGAAGTCTACTTATATGGGCATTAGATTTTTGAAGAAATTCAAATTGGTTGAGTTCTAGTTTTGTTTATAGGAATAATCTAGAATATTATTTATGTAAGGACAACTATTTTCTATTGTATAAAATCATTCCTATTAAGTACAAATTAAGATACTTAACTTTTACCTACATTTCATGCTGCAGAGTTTGAGACCAAAAACCACCTGAGTATGTGGATTAATTTAATCCTGGATCAGAATCACCTGGAGGTTTTGATAAAACAGATTGCTGAGCTCCAACTTCCGAGCTCTGGATTCATGAAGCCTGGGATGGAGTATAAATTTTGTATTTCTAACGTGTTTCTTAATGATGCTGATACTGCTGGTCCAGGAATCACATTTTTAGAATCTCTGCTCTTCATCATTGGTCATCAAGGACAGCAAATTCAAACCAGCGAAACACTATTTTCACTGACTAGAACGGCTAAAATTAAAAAGACTGATAGCAGCAAATGTTGGTGATGTTGTGGAGCAACTGAGACATTTCTCTGCCATTGCTGGGGTATAGAGTGGTCAATTCCTTTGGAAAGCTATTTGGAAATTTCTTATTTAGTTAAATATTCACCTACCTACGCTCAGTAGTTTCATTCCTTTTCATTTTACCCAAGTGAACGTTGAGCATAAGCCCACAAAATGACTTACCGAAGAAGGTTTATACCAGCTTTGCTCAAAACAGACAAAAATTGTCAAAGGTCCATCAAGAAGAGAATGGATAAATTGTGATGTACGTATACAATAGAATACTGCTTAGTTACAGAAAGAATGAACTGCTGATACACACAGCAACAAAGGTGATTTTTAAAAACATGAAAGTTAATGAAAGAATCCAGACATCATAGAGTATATACTATAGCTTTCTTGTTCGAGAACAAGCAAAGTTAATCTATGGTGACAGAAATAAGTGAGTTGTCCATGGAGCAGGTTGATTGAATGGAAGGTGGTACAATGGAAGGTGGTGAAATCTGAGATTATGGAAATGTGCTGCATATTGATTGTGTTGGTGATTACTGGTGTATACATTTATCAGATCTCTCTGAACTGTGGAATTAAGATCCGTGACTTTTACCGTATATAAATTTGATCTCATTGGTAAACATTAGATTTCTTTTGTGTAGCCTTAGAGTATGGGTATAGCTGAAGTACTGGAAAAACTCAGTGGTTCCATAAGGAACTGAAAAGTCACAATTACTGGTCAACAGCTCTCCTTAAGAGGACTTCAAGTTTGATTCTGTGCATCCTGCCACACCTGGGGTGTGGCAACTAGGGGGAAAAAGAGAAAGGATATAGTTTTGGAGACCCCTGTAAAGGATAAACGCTTCTGTGTTTGTCCTCTACTCTCAGCACTTAACTTCTCACACCTCTGTGACCAGAAGTGTGTGGGTTTTCGCCCCTACCAAGAAATTATCCAACTCTCTGGACACCAGCTGAGTATCCTGTAATTCGGTTCTGACACTGTAGTGTCAGATCCCACAGGTTAAAAGCTCAGTCCCACTAGCCTGATCCCTCCCACTTGAGATGCCAATCAAAAGACCAGGTTGTTACCTGTACTTGGTACCAACTGGCTGCAAATTGGAGGTTCCCACAACCCCTCCTTGTGTTTAATTACTTTGCTGGAGCAGCTCACAGAACTCAGGAAAACAGTTTATTTATTAGATTACTGGCTTATTATAAAAGGATTTAACTCAGAAACAGCCAGATGGAAGAAATGCATAGGGCAAGGTATGGGGAAGGGGTACGGAGCTTCCATGCCATCTTCAGCACTTCCACGGGTTCACTGTTAGAAGAAAATTTTCCACAGACAATTTGCTGATCTAATAGCCTTTTATTCAGCAATTCATGAATCAGGCAGCATCCAAACTAGCAGAGAGAAAGGAGTTCCAAAAAGCTATACAAAGTGAGAGATTTTTATTGACCAAAGTGAGCAGGAACAAGGATGTTATACTGGGCATTTGCTGATTGGGTTAAAGCTGGGTTACTTTTCTTACATGGAGCAAAAAGAAGTCTTGGCTGTGAGTCAGGTAATTTGTGCTGAGCAGGCAAGTGCTGATTGGTTGAACAAGGTCTTCCTTTTCTGGGAGAGCCCAGCATAGAAACTTAGTTCTGAGTTTTGGTGTGCTGATGCACTCTTAGCGTGATCGATTCCTTCTTGCGCCTGATCTGGTTACTCTCACATGGCCAACCCCAAAGCTCTCTAAACCCCCTTCTTTTGGGGTTCTATGGAAATGTAATTACATAGGCATGATTAGTTAAGTTACTGGTCATTGATGATTCATTGAACCCCCAGTCCCTCTCCTTTCCCCAGAGACCTGGTGGGGGTGCAGCAGGGCTGAAAATTCTGTCACAGGGCTTATTACCCTGGAAACTGGCCTTCAGCCTCCATCTTTAAGGGCTTCCCAAATGTTAACAATAAACTCCTGTGGTTGAAAGGGGCTTGTTATGAATAAAAAAGATATCTTAATCTCTCTCATCACTTAGGAAATTCCAAGGGTTTTAGGAGCTCTGTGCCAGAAATGGGGATGAAGACCTAAAAAATCACAGTATCACAGATTCCAATAAATTGGATTGCCATAAAAGATCCTATATTTTTTTAGTAAGGATCTATCAATGTCCTTTTATGTAAAAAGCCATAACCAATCTGTAAACAGTTTTGGCTATTTCTGTGCTTCACCTTTTCTTGTTATGTATCTTCTTTCAGACAAGTGCTTCCTAACCCTGGCTGCAATTTAAAATCACCCAGGGAGCTTAAAAAAATACCGAAATCCAATACTACGGTAAAACAATTAATCAAAATCTACAGTGGTAAAGTCTGAGAATTAGTACCTTTCAAATGACCACCCTTTCCTGCCAAATGTACTAAATTGATGACAGGTTTTAGCATCATGGCTTTGAATGTTGATCTAACATCAAATCTCTTTTTCCTCTGTTCTGTGTTTATGCAGTTGTTCTTTCTCTCTTTGATTTCTGCCGTTCTGCATGTTTGATAATAATTATTTGCTTAGGTTATAGCTCCTGCAGACCTGAGCAATTTTTTGCCTATTTCTCTAACAAAATTTTAGTCTTCATACCTGCTTGTCTTATCCTGCCTAGGTCCATCTAACTGGAATTATTGAAGATCTATTGCTGGTGTTTTCCTGATTTGACACCTGCTGATTCTGTAGAAAATAGATCCTTTGAATTTAAAACTGTCTGGAAAACCACCGTCAAATATTTTACCTGGGTCTCTCTCTGATTATATTTACCTTATGTTCCTTGAACACCAAAAATAATATGGAGAAAAAGTACCTCAGTCATTATGCTGAAAATATGTTTGGGAAATTAAGGGGAGATGGTTTTCTGCTTCTAACTCATAACATGCTTCCAAATCAGCTTTAAAATCACCTGCCAATGCTCATTAAGCCCAAACCATATTTGAAAGAGTCGGTTGAGTGGAAATGTGTGTTGAAGCGCCAAGTCTATTCTTCTTTTAATACTGTTTAGGATATTTACACAGTAACTGCTTTAGGAACTATATATATTTTTTATAGCAGCATTAGTTCTAAGAGTATGCCAAACCCTCCTCTTACCTCTTAATTTTTTAAATAGGTACTTAGCATCCTAGCCTTCCATTATGCACATAATTTGGATGTGATCACTGAATTAAATGAGAATAGCTTTCTTTGGTAGTACTGTAACTCAGGAGGAGGAATTCCAGATTATGATGGGAAAAGAGTTACCTATGTCACCTGAGAGTGGAAAGGAGCTAATGGTTCATTAAGAGGGATTTTGTTGAATACAGCATATAACTGTGCCAAAGTTCAGACAGTTTTCCTTTCACTTACAGTGATGCAGGCATAGACATCTTAAAGTAATTATGTGAATTGACAAGTACCCACTCTTAATTCAATGTAAACAGTTGATAAGATTGAGTTAATACTGAGATACAGTCTGTTTGGATGATTTCCCACCTGCTAAGGAACCAAAAGGCCATAAGGAGTGGAATGAAACAAGAAGTTTGTTTGGCATCTCCATGTGTCCTTCTCTTCATTGTCATTGCCACCTAAAACAAATCTGATTTATTCAGGTTTAAATCTGCATTCCCAGCACTATTTACATTGGGAAAGTATAATTTGCATGTTACCATCTGTGAAGAAAGATTATTAAACAATAAAGGATTAAGAGATAAACAGCAAAGCTTTGTAGCAAGATGTTGAGTCCAAAATTTAATTGCTGAGAACCTGAAAGATTTGTCTGAGGGCTTTCGTATTGTTTTAGGGTGCTGACTCTGTTCTTGGAATAGAAAGAAGTATAAAAATATGTAAAAATGCTTTGTTAGATTACCAACTCTAGGAGTTTAATGTACTTTTTTATTAATATGATTATATTTTAAGTTTTAATTTATGCTTTGCTGATTTGTTTTCCTCCCTCACTTTAATAATGTAAATATTACACGTTCATTATATTTTCTATGGGGCAATTCACAACCTCTATAATACTTCAAAAGAAACTATCTCCATTTAACATTTATCCTTAAGGCCAATAATTTCTTTCTGGCTAATATTTAAAGTTGAAATAGTAAACATCAAGGTCATTCATTTTGTTTCTTTTCTAATTTCTGCGAGGCCTTTATTATGTTGAGATATGTTGCTTCTATACCCAATTTCTTGAGAGTTTTTATCATGAAAGGATGTTATATTTTTGTCAAATGGTGTTTTTCTGAATCTATTGAGATGATTATATGATTTTTGTTTTTCATTCTATTAATGTGGTGTAACATATGTATTAATTTATATATGTTGAATCATCCTTGCATCCCAGTGATAAATCCCATGTGGTCATGGTGAATGATCCTTTTAATGTGTTGTTGAATTTGCTAATATTTTGTTGAGAATTTTTACATCTGTATTTATCAGGGTTATTGGTTTATAGTTTTCTTTTTACGTTCTCCTATCTGGCTTTGGTATCAGGGTAATGCTAGCCTCATAAAAGGAGTTTGGAAGGGTTCCATCCTCTTTAATTTTTTTGGAAAAGTTTGCAAAGAATTGGCATTAATTCTTCTTTAAATATTTGGTAGAATTCACCTATGAAGCCATCTGGTCCTGAACTTTTCTTTGTTGGGAAGTTTTTGATTACTGATACAGTCTCCTTTCTTGTTATTGGTTTGTTCATATTTTCTGTTCCTTCATGATTCAGTTTTGGTAGGTTGTATGTTTCTAGGAGTTTATCCATTTCTTCTAGTCTGCTCAGTTTTTTGGTGTTTAATTGTTCACAGTAGTCATGTGTGATTCTTTGTATTTCTGTGGTATCAGTTGTAATGTGTCCTTTATTATTTATTATTAATTATTTATAATTTCATTTGAGTCCTCTCTCTTTTTTCTTGGTAAGTCTCGATAAAGGTTTGTCAATTTTTATAAATTTATTTATTTTATTTATTTATATTTATTTTTGTCTGCATTGGGTCTTCGCTGCTGCATGTGGACTTTCTCTAGTTGTGGCGAGTGGGGGCTACTTTTCGTTGCAGTGCACAGGCTTCTCATTGCAGTGGCTTCTCTTGTTGCAGGGCACGGGCTCTAGGCACACAGACTTCAGTAGTTGTGGCACGTGGGCTCAGTAGTTGTGGCTCACGGGCTCTAGAGCACAGGCTCAGTAGTTGTGGTGCATGGGCTTAGTTGCTCCGTGGCATGTGAGATCTTCCCAGACCAGGGCTTGAACCCCGTGTCCCCTGCACTGGCAGGTGGATTCTTAACCACTGTGCCACCAGGAAAGCCCTGGGTTTGTCAATTTTGTTTATCTTTTCAAAAACCCAGCTCTTAGTTTTGTTGACCTTTTCTGTTTTTTTCTGCTATTTTATTTCTGCTCTGATCTTAATTCTTTCTTCTTCTAACTTTGAGCTTAGTTTATTCTTGTTTTTCTTGTTTCTCGAGGTGAAAGTTAGGTTGTTTATTTGATATATTTCATTTCTCTTAATGTAGCCATTTATCACTACAAACTCTCCTCTTTGCAGTGCTTTTGCTGAATCTCATAAGTTTTGGTATGTTGTGTTTCCATTTTTGTTTGTTTCAATATATTTTTTAATTTCCCTTTTGATTTCATCTTTGACCCATTTGCTGTTCAAGAGTGTAGTGTTTAATCTTAACGTACTTGTGAATTTTCCAGTTTTCCTCTTGTTATTTATTTCTAATTTCATTCTATTGTGGTTGGAAAAGATACTTGGTAAAATTTCAGAACAGCACCATTAACACACCATCATTAACACACCACCGTATTACAGTATTAGAGTATTGTGATCTGACTATATACTTGACTTTACCAGTGTGCTGTTAATGTTCATATGTTTTCATGTTACTAGTTAGCATCCTTTTATTTCAGCTTGAAGAACCCTTTTTCAGCAATTCTTATAGAGATGGTCTGATGGTAATGGATTTCCTCAGCTTTTGTTTGTTTGGGAAAGTCTTTATCTTGCCTTCATTTTTAAAGGACAACTTTGCTGGGTGAAATATTCTTGGTTGGCAGTTTCTTTCTTTCAGCACTCTGAATATATCATCCCATTCTCTCCTGGCCTGCCAAGGTCTCTACTGAGAAATCCACTGATAGCTTTATGGGGGTTCCCTTGTATTAGAGACTTTTTTTTTCTTTTGCTGCATTAGAATTCTTTTGGTCTTTGATTTCAGACAGTTTTGTTATAATGTGTCTTGGAGAAAACAATTTTTATTGTAATCTTTGGATGATGTATTAACTTCATGAACTTGGATGTCCAAATCTTTCCCTAGGTTTTGGAAGCTCTCAGCCATTATTTCTTTAAATAAGCTTTTTACCTCTTTCTCCCTCAGAATCCAGTGACACATTTTTTTTTTCTTTTTAATGGTGTTGCATAAGACTTGTAGGCTTGCTTCATTACTTTTATTCTTTTTTATTTTTGTTCCTCTGACCTTTCAAATCATCCGTCTTCAAGTTCACTGATGCTTTCTTCAGCTTAGTCTAGTCTGATATTGAAGCTTTTTACTGAATTCTTCACTTCGGTCGTTGTATTTTTCAGCTGCAAAATTTCTATTTGGTTCTTTCATGTTTTCTTATCTCTTTGTTGAACTTCTCATTTTGTTTTTGTACTGTTTCCTTGATATTGTTCAATTATTTATTGGTGTTCTTTTGTAGCTTTCTGAGCATCTTTAGAACAATTATTTGGAATTTTTTGTCAGGCAATTTTTGAATCTCCATTTCTTTGGAGCCAGTTACTGGAGGTTTACTGTGTTTCCTTGGTTAGTCATGTTTCTCTGATTCTTCATGATCCCTCTAGCCTTGTGTAGGTGTCTGCACATTTGAAGAAGCAGTCACCTCCTCCAGACTCTATAGACTGATTTCCGTAAAGGAATACTTTCACCTGTGGGTGGGGGCATGCCGGTGCATACTATGACCCCTGAGTCTAGTGGTGCAGGGCATCAAGTGTGGGAGCATGTGATAGCACCAGGTGTTGTGGCTCATTGGCTTAGGGCATTGGGGTCCACAATATCGACTACTGCCTGGTCCTTGGTGAGTGCTGCAAGGGGTCTGAAGATACTATACAGGCTGTTAGAGTTCTAGGGCCCAGGTAAAGCCACGTTAGTGGCTGGAGCCAGTGGTGTGCATACACTCAGCTGTAGAAACCAGCTGCAAGTGCCTGTGTAGTGGTAGAGGCTGATTGCAAATACACATGTAGTGGTGGGGGCCAGAGCAAGCAGCAAAGGCTGGTGCCAGCTGTGGGTTCGCTCACAGCTGTAGGGGCCCTGGCTGTCAGCATAAACTACTGGCACTGCTGGGTCTTGCCACAAGTGCATGACAGTGGAGGCTGGTGATGGGCCTAAGTCCAGCAGTGTGCAAGTGCACAGCTGGAAGGGCTAGTTCTGCATGCCTGCATGGCAGTGGGGGGTCAACCGTGGGGATCTAGACTGGCATCCTGCACTCGTGCAGCTGCAGAGGCCTGAGACAGCTGCTAGTATAGTTCCTGGGCTCTGGCAGGGTCAGGAGGGCAAGGAAGCAGGGAGGGAATCAGGCAGCTGGTGTCAGGGAACACAAATAACCTGTGGGGCAAAAAGCTGGCAAAATCTGCAGGGTTCATGGCATTTGTTCTGGCCATTGGTTTCTTCAGTGGTAAAGGTGCTGAGATCATAAACAAGGTCACTGGGAACTGTGGTTGCTTACACTCCATTGCTGATATTGGTAGCCCCCGCTTTTCTTCTTTGTTCCCATCACTGTGTATCACAGCTTTGTTGATCCACTTGGTTGGGTGAAACTAAAGCAGGACCTTTCTGTGGTGCTCCAAAAGGCTGGAGCAGCTGGTCACTCACCCCATTCTTCCTTACTCTATGAGGAGAACTGTTTCTAGCTGCGTTGTTCCCTCTTGGCACTGAGCAATGCCAGCTTGGGGGATGGGATGATGCAGGCAAAATGAAGCTGTTTTTCCTTCTTATTTTGTGCAGTTATCCTCAAGTTTTTTGAACCACTGAAATGCTGAAGTTTCTTACATGGACTCCAGAGCTCTCCCAGAGCTGTTTTTGTTTGTGCATAGCTGACTAATTTCTAATTATTGATCTTTGTCGGGAGATGGAGGCTAGGGTCTCCTCCTCTGCCATCTTGGTGATGTCACTCTCCGTGTTTATTCTTACATGATAGTGAATACCTAGACATTTGTAGGTAATTATGTAATTAAATGTCTTTTTTTTTTTTTTAGTGTGTGTGGCCCTATGCAATCCAAACATGACTGAAAATTTGTTGGATACAATCTTTTGCTACATCTATGGAATTAAAATTATTGGATTACTCTGGTGTTTTGGGTTGACCTAAGAGGCAACTCAAGCTGTCATTCTGTCAACTGTGCCATTTAAAAGAGCTTACTAATCCTTAATGTGACCAAGAAAATAGTGATTTCACTCATTACACATAGAAAGAGACTACATCCTTTTCACTAACTTCTCAAGCTAGTTGGTTTTTTTGGTCTACTGCATGAACTATCTTTAACAGAAAATGAGTTGTTTTTCAGAGTACGCTGCACTAACCTCTTCAAGCCACCTGGGCATTGTTTTATGTAATGAAGCAGTAATTTCCAAAATGGTGCAGCAAATCATTAATTCACTAAATGATATCCAATGACTCAAAAGGAAAAAACATAGCTTTCCAAAGATCCTAATTAATTCCCATGGTATAGTTTATGTATTAGTAGATTAGCTTTTTATACACCTTTGGATAGGTCATCATTGCATGCCAAAATTTGTCTCCATAAAAATCCCTATAGTGAAAGGATATTGAAAAGAGAAGTTATTATGTTCAAATTTGAAAACTGCTTTACTGTCATTTTCATTATGATTATGCAGGTTTGTATTAATCTCCTAATTTTACTGTTGAATAAGCTGAGACATAAAGAGGCAAGGTTACTTTTCCAAGTTTATATAGTGACTTGGTAGCAAAACTGGAATTATTTCTGTGGAGTCCCCAGTCCATTACTTTGCTCACTGAATCACTTTGCATTTCTGCTTTGTGTGAGGATTGTTTTACATTAATTAAGGAGCCTGACAGTAAACACTCATTTACTCATTTTTGCTTTTTATAATGAAAAAATGTTGTTGAATTGAATGCAAAAAAAAAAAAAAAAAAGAAGTCTTTACTTTGGCATTCACAGTAGCCCAAAACAGCTGAACTGGATGCTTGTCAAACTTGGCAAGGACTAAAGTCTGACATAGTAAAATCATGCCAAGTTCCATTTGAAATTAAATGTACTGCCAAAGTTATAAGCTACTGAAAACTGGGACTTCACATTAATCTGCCATTCCAATATACTCTACCAGTGTCTCATAAAAATCCTTATTCTAATAAGTAATGTTGATGTTATTATAAAACTTATGTGGTATGGTAAGTGTTAGACTTCCCAGAGAAAAAGACTCTCCTAAGTTTAATCATTTGGAGACTCATTCGATTTCATTTATATTTTATGCTTTCTACTATTGCTTCCCTCCTATGCAGCTTTCTCTTCACATGTATGTTTTGACCCCATTTCCATATTTAAATCTAATTTTACTAGGACTCTTGCTTTCATTTCATTTTTGGGTGAAAAGCTTTAGAAATATATAGGCATTTGTCTCTTTTGAGTAGCTCCATATATGTGTAGGTTTATGGCGTATGCCTTGCTGTCTACAAAAGGCAAAATTTAACAAGGGTCTCCTTCCCCTGAAAGCTTTCTTCTCTTTATTACAGGAAAGAACATATTTTCACTTGAAACTCTCCTTAGAAATGAAAAAGGGCCAATTGAATATAAGCAGTGTATTTGCCAAGAACTTTAAAACCAGAATACACTACTTGTAGATTTCTGGAAAAAATTAAAAGCCTAACATGTAAAGACATGTTAAAATAGTGTTGTTCTAATATCAGTTAAATGATTCACAATTAGGTTCTCTGGCTAATGTAGGCAATTACTTAATGACTTAAAGAAACTTGATTTCCTGCCCCTTTTCCAGCCCCCATACTCTAACCTGTTGTCCTAAAGCAGATATTGGGAGTCACTGTTGATTATTCATTTCCCTCAATCCTTACACTCCAAACCTTCCAATTCTACTCCTAAACGTTTCTTAATTCCTTTCCTTCCTCTCTATTTCTACAGCAATTTCCATTTTCTTAATCAAAATCTCACCTTGATTACTGCAACAGATGTGATCTATTCCTTCTATACACATTTCCCTCCAGTATAATCTTTTCATGCTTCTAGAGTGGTCTTTTAAATAGGAAAAATCTGATTATATCTCTCCCTTGATTAAAATCCTCCCGTAGTCCCTTCCTGCTTTCATGATAAAATCAAAACACCTAACTCTGCTGTATGAGACCTTCCACACTCTGGCTGTGGCTTCCACTGTAGATTAGTATCCTGACACTCCTGTATTAAACTTTACAATGTAGCTCCCTGTGGCTCTTGTAGATCCTGTACTATGCTACAGTGAACCTCCAAGCTGTGGTTATGTTGTAAAAGTCCACTTTTAAATTATCCTCCTTTCTTTATCTGATTAATTTATGTACATCTTTCAAGACTGAACAAAAACATTTATCCTCAAGGATGCCTCCTTCTCTGTTCATCCCTGGCCTTAGTAGGCACCTCTCTCCCTATGAGTATTTGCATCACTGCACTCAGCACACTAGAAATGTCTTGCACCCTAGCTGCTTCCCTCATTAGATTGTGTGGTCTTTGAGGAAAGGGAATGTTTTATTCAGCTTTGTAAACTTAGTATCCCCATAGTGCTTGGTACATGGTAGGTACTCAGTATCAGTTTGCTGAATAAATGAATGAATGAACCCATCTTTTTCCTCTGTGTGCTCCCCTCCCTTAAGTTCAATGGTCCTTCAATATTCCTTACCAGACTCAAAACAGAACTTCATGTGCTTCTTTGTGACAATTTATGAAATAAAATTATTAGGAAATAATGAGCTGTATCATAAGCAATAATTATTTTAGAGCAAATTATTTGGTGGGCCCTATTCCGAGCACTTTGCACACATTGTCTCACCTAATCATTACACAGACCCCTGTAAAAGAGGTGCCATTAATAACACCAATTTATAAATGGAAACCAAACTAGAACTTGAGAAGGTTAAGTAGCTTTATCTGATCATCCTCTAGCTAGAAAGAAGCAGAATCCATATTTGATTTCAAGCTATCTAATTATAAAAGCTATTCTCCTAAGAGCTACACTATTCTTATTTTATCCTAAAATCTCCTAGTATCATCTTGCTATTATTAAAACTATTGGTGTCAATACAATTTAGTTAGTTGGAAAAATCACTAAAAAAACACTGACAATAAACCTTTGCGATAATACAAATAACTTTTGTTTTATATATTTTATGATTTTTTTATAGGGCATGGAGAGGGGACAGTGCTTAAAAGCAACTCATTTGTTTGACTGATGTTTGTTTGTTTCTTGCTTTTTATTCATCTGTTTTGTCGACTTAGACTTTCTTTGTCTTAAGCCTTTGTCCACTCCTCTCCTCAATACTTTAAATGTTAAGCTCAGAACTTGAAAGAGGAAAGAAGCTGTTGAAAGAATCAGAATGGGATCAGTTGCAGTTTTAACATTCTGTTTTTGTCTTTTTGGGGTTTCAACAGCCCTTCCTTCCTCTCATGATGGTTTGAAAGATTACTTTTTAAGCTAGTTATATCACCATGGTGTGTAATAAAAAAAATGTTAGAAGCACTTTTATGACAACAGAATCTTTTTTGTTCCTTTTTGACATTAGCAGCTGTGATTGTTACCAAGAAGCATTGAGAGGAAAGAGGAGGAGGACAGCAATGATAAATACTCCCTTGGGGAATGGGGGAGATACACAGCCAATTTAATTCATTTTTAGTGACTCAGGCAGGCCCCTCAGGCTAAAATGGCTGGAAGATAACATGTTCCCTGGGATGGAGTGGAGATGGGGAGAAGGAGGCACAAGACTTCCTCCTCATCATGAAAACTTGCACATAATCTCCAAGAAGGTTTCTTTCTAGCCTTGTGACAGCTATTCTGATATTTCCATGTACGAATCATTCAAACAATTCAGGTGAACATTTGTTATACTAATTTTCTACCTTATGCTTAGGATAGAGTTGCCAGATAAATCAAATAAAAATACAGGGCACCCAGTTCAATTTGAATTTCCGATAACAGATATATATATGTATATATATATATTTTTAGTATTAAATATGTCCCATACAGTACTTATACTAAAAAAAGTATTGTTTATCTGAAATTTAAATTGAACTGGTTGGTCCTGTATTTTGTCTGACAACCTTAGTCCAGGAGCTCTTTCAGTTTATTTATATAGAATTATCATCCGTTTCTGTGAGGATACACAACATATAAGAAGGGGGAATATATACGAGGGATTTGGAATCTGTTTAAATTTTCACAGTTGAATTTTGGGGCCTGAATGCAATTGTGAGAGATGGCATTTTACCACTTGGTTTTATTTATTCATAAATTGAAAGATATCAATAGACTTTGCATTTTCTAAGAAGGTTGGTCTTGATATGTTTAGTTCCTGACTGATAACATAAAGTAAATCACAAGTTCTATTACATATAAAAAATTCAGCGCACCTAGAGAATGGAGCCTACTGAGACTTCATTTTACAAGGAGTGTTGCTAGCTGGGTATTCCCAGATTAACTACCAGGAAAGTGACTTCAAGAGTTAATTGGGGGCTTCCCTGGTGGCGCAGTGGTTGAGAATCTGCCTGCTAATGCAGGGGACACGGGTTCGAGCCCTGGTCTGGGAAAATCCCACATGCTGCGGAGCAACTGGGCCCGTGAGCCACAACTGCTGAGCCTGCGCGTCTGGAGCCTGTGCTCTGCAACAAGAGAGGCCGCGATAGTGAGAGGCCCGTGAACCGCCATGAAGAGTGGCCCCTGCTTGCCACAACTAGAGAAAGCCCTCGCACAGAAACGAAGACCCAACACAGCCAAAAATAAAATAAATAAATAAATTAAAATAAAGAGAAATAATTAAAAAAAAAAAAAGAGTTAATTGGACTCAGTCTGTTAAAAATGTACTTTTTAGATCCTAAAAGGGTTTGTTTTATTTTGGGATTTTATGTAAACAACCCGATTATTCTTTGACAACTCTATTCTTTGTAGAACTTAAGCCTGTTTAAACCTTTTGGAGATCTTAATAACTGATAATATTATGGTATGTCTTTACTTACTGCCCATTCAGTAATACACAATTCAACATAAAACAAAACCAAACTATAAAATAACAATGACAACATCCAAAATGTTTATTTTGTCACATTTTTAGAAATACCAAATTATTTCAGATTTGTTCAAAATAATTAATTTGATCACTCCACATTGCTGATGTCCTATAAGCGTATACTTTGCTATCAGACAATCCATCCCTGGTATTATTCACATTATGAAATAAACTACTTTTTAAGTAGTTTACAAATATAAATCAAAATGACTCGGAACAAATTATAAATTATACTTATTTATAACTAAAGTAACTGTTTACTGTTAATTATCTGTGGTAAATTTTTCCTGTGTCTACTTACCTAAACTGGAACTCTAGTTTCCAGAATTCTCTTCCCTGTGGGCATTGGCCGCAAGACATTTTATGCAAGATGTGGAGGGCAGATCTTAAGTTCCGAAGATTGATGTAGGTCCCCAGACACTGTGGAAGCTTGTTCACCTTGTTTCTGATCTTCTAGCTCACACTGATAGAGTGGGGCGACAGGGGACCCTCAGTTTCTTCGGCTCCGACTACATCTCCTGCTTCTTTAAGTTATAGGCCAAGTACAGTGCAGTGACATGTTAAAGGGCGCCTTGCTGTACTGCAGCCATCATGCCATCAGGGTTGTAGGTGGTGGCAGACAGCCATAAATTCCACTTTGTCCTTGTGTGTTCCTCATGGATTCCGATTCGTCCCTGCAGGTCTCAGCTTTTCCACTTTACTTCCTAACTGCTGGTCTGGCTGAGCTAGAGCTGGCGCAACAGACAATAAGCTGCATAAATTGATCTGCCAGCTCACAATGGCTTGAGGTCTAACTCCTATAATATATTAGTATTCAGATCCCTTTTTCTGTGTTTGTTTTTCTGATGGAACTCTGATACCCAGTTCTTATCAGATTATTTGGGGAAATTTAGATGAGGTTTGTTGTTACAATGTCCATTCTAAGTCACCTTCTCCTACCTCTTCCTGGTTCTGCATTTTTTTTTTCCTTCTAGATTCCTAAGCTTCCTGATGATCCATGTTTCATGTTACAACAGGACAGTCAGTAGCAAATTGTTACTTTTTTGGATCAGAACTGGATAAAAATAAATAGCAGTCTATTCTAATTTCTCTGTTTGTAGTTGGTATTAAAGAATTTGTTTAAATTCTGGTGTTAACTTTTGCCTCTGAGTGTCTTTTATGGTTCTAGAATTACTTTATCTTGGAATTTTGTTTAAAAACTCACAAAAGTATGAGTTAAGAATAATATACATCCCCAATAGAATAAACTACATAATAATTACTCATCACACAATGTGTCTTCACCAAGCTACTGTTAAAAACAAAACTACAGGCCCCAAATGGCATCACTCATGCTAAAGCCCATGTTACAAAACCTAGATTTAATACCTGATCTAATTGCAGTTTCTACCTTTCCCAGAAATGTAATTTTAATCAACCAAGCTGGAATTTTCCGGTCCTCACCAATGAGATAATCTGTCATGTGATCCCTCTCCGTCCCCACAGAGGAAGAAGAGGCAGTCTTCAGGATAAAATCCTTGTGGTTCCCTTGCCCCTACAAAAGAAGTTGCCCTGGCTCAAAATAACTCTTTTTCTTT
The DNA here is from genome assembly GCF_965194825.1 of Balaenoptera physalus. Classification (NCBI taxonomy): domain Eukaryota; kingdom Metazoa; phylum Chordata; class Mammalia; order Artiodactyla; family Balaenopteridae; genus Balaenoptera; species Balaenoptera physalus. The sequence continues at coordinate 10,905,478 of NC_138882.1, forward strand.
TATTAATACCTTCTTTCCCCACCCTCCTTCTGCCTATAAACCCTTCCATTTTGTACAATGCCTCAAGAGCCCTTCTAGTTGTTAAATGGGATGCTGTCCAATTCCTGAGTCATTTAATAAAGCCAATTAGATCTTCAAATTTCCTCTGTTGAATTTTGGGTTTTAACAGTACACTAATAGCTGAGCAATCCAGCAAGAAAATTGTACATTTTCCAGTTAATGTTTTTTTCCAGGAAGAGCTTTTCTTAGTTTTTTTTTTTTTTGCTTTCCTGTTCTGGTTCCAGAACTAGAGAAGATCTGTCCCTCACCTTGTAACAGATGCTGCGTGGTCAGGGTATTGTGTGACCTGATTCTTGCCCTTGGTTAGCAGGCAGCAATGACATAGCGAGCCCTTCAAACTGCTGACTTCTTCCCTGACTTGACTTTGATGTATCAATGTCTGATTTTAGTTCTTCTACCAGTGGGAGACTCTTCTCTGACTCTAAAATTCTCCTTCAGCTAATAAGAACAGGTTATTCATTGCTGTTTGAATATTCCTTGTTTCTTTTATATATGGGAGTTTAACATATTTGAACTATTAACTTTTTTTTCAGGATTTTTTTCACACATGCACACTTCCATCCCAGCCAGGCTCCTGGTGGCCATTACTCTTAGAAAATTATGTCACAGCAACAGAAAGCAATGAAAAGTGAATTCTTTAGTTTTGAGAGTGTCAAAAGATGAGACAAGAAACTAGATATTGCAGTGGATGCCAGCAAGGACAAATGTACCAAAGAATCAGATGTTCCAATTTCCCCATTATGCCTTAGAAGTGCATAAATCTCTTGAATTTGGATTCAACTTAAAGGAGAGAGGAAATGTAACATGAATATGGACTCTGTGGAACAACTTCTGGTATGGGGGCTGGGAAACCCCATCCGTGTTAGAGTTGCCACACTGCCAACAAGAAGCTATCATCAGGGAATTGATTACTGGCAGGAGAAAGTAGAGAGGGTGTAAAAGGAGTGAAGGAGTAGCACAAGGGGCTGAAAATTAACCTTAACTATTATGTAAATTTGCCTGTCATATATCAAGCTTGAATAGTATAAAATCCTATATTTGCAGGAAGTTAAAAAGTAAAAATAATAAGCAATAAATAAAATTAATACCATTTAATGTGTGTATACCATGTACCAGCTATCCGTTAGATGCTTTACATACATTGCCATTAGTGTTTTCACAGCACTACAGGATATACATCCCCATTTTATAAATGAGGTTGCTGAGTTCACAGAGGTGTTACAACTTGCCTAAGATCACATAGATGACAACTGGCAAACCTAAGATTCTACCAAGGCTTGTCTGAATTCAAAACACATTCCCTGTCTAATGGGGTACTATTCAAAAACCAATTCTCCTGAAGTGCAGATTTTATTTAATCAAAAAGACCTATAATTATTATTCTTGAATTTGTTCAATAAGCATTTATTGAGCACCATCTTCATGTAAGACTTAGGACCGTATCTGAGTTTATAAAAATAGAAAAACCAATACAATAACTGTCCTTAAATTATACTTACAGTTACAGAAAAACATATAATAACTGTCCTCAAATTACAGTTACAGTGCAGTGATGCTTCTTCTTAAAAATATAATCTGTAAATTCAACCGTGGCTGTACTTTATGGATTATATTCTCTTGTTCTCAAAAAGAAATTAAATTGTTTACAGAAAAATAGTAAAAGTATATAATAATATCCTATTGAAATTTAAAATCACAGAAGGAATAAGAAATTTAGGCACAAGACTAATCAAAATACTGCATTCAGATAATTAAACTGGCTCTAGATATTTTTACTACCAGTAGATAAAGATAAGTAATAAAACTATCATAAGATGTATTTTGTGGAATCCCTTCATCATCATCATATGAATTATTTCAGAAAAAAATGAATTTCTAGTGGGTTGTTTGGGTTCAGTTTGCTTTAAAATATAGATGTGGGTTCAAATTAACATTGAATTCTTCCTTTTTTTTTTGTAATAACAAGTCTACACTGTAGAGGTCAGCTTGTACAGTTATCTTTTTAGATATTTTTCATACAATTACATTTCTGCAGCACTAAATTGACATATTTAACCCAATCTCAGAATTAACCATCTCTATCCCATTTTCTTAGTCAATTAAAAATAAATATTTAATTTTTTAATGGAATTTACTTAAAAATGTTTACACTTTGCTTTTTCCTTTAAATGCTTATTGGTGAAATAAATATTAACTAGCAGTACTTTAAAAAATTTTTTTTTAATTTTATTTTATTTATTTTTTTATACAGCACGTCCTTATTAGTCATCAATTTTATACACATCAGTGTATACATGTCAATCCCAATCGCCCAATTCAGCACACCACCATCCCCCGCCGCCACGATTTTCCCCCCTTGGTGTCCATACATTTGTTCTCTACATGTGTGTCTCAACTTCTGCCCTGAAAACCGGTTCATCTGTACTATTTTTCTAGGTTCCACATACATGCGTTAAATATACGATATTTGTTTTTCTCTTTCTGACTTACTTCACTCTGTATGACAGACTCTAGATCCATCCACGTCTCAACAAATGACTCAATTTCGTTCCTTTTTATGGCTGAGTAATATTCCATTGTATATATGTACCACAACTTCTTTATCCATTCATCTGTCGATGGGCATTTAGGTGGCTTCCATGACCTGGCTATTGTAAATAGTGCTGCAACGAACATTGGGGTGCATGTGTCTTTTTGAATTATGGTTTTCTCTGGGTATATGCCCAGTAGTGGGATTGCTGGGTCATATGGTAATTCTATTTTTAGTTTTTTAAGGAACCTCCATACTGTTCTCCATAGTGGCTGTATCAATTTACATTCCCACCAACAGTGCAAGAGGGTTCCCTTTTCTCCACACCATCTCCAGCATTTGTTGTTTGTAGATTTTCTGATGAGGCCTATTCTAAGTGGTGTGAGGTGATACCTCATTGTAGTTTTCATTTGCATTTCTCTAATAATTAGTGATGTTGAGCAGCTTTTCATGTGCTTCTTGGCCATCTGTATGTCTTCTTTGGAGAAATGTCTATTTAGGTCTTCTGCCCATTTTTGGATTGGGTTGTTTGTTTCTTTAATATTGAGTTGCATGAGCTGTTTATATATTTTGGAGATTAATCCTTTGTCTGTTGATTTGTTTGCAAATATTTTCTCCCATTCTGAGGGTTGTCTTTTTGTCTTGTTTATGGTTTCCTTTGCTGTGCAAAAGCTTTGAAGTTTCATTAGGTCCCATTTGTTTATTTTTGTTTTTATTTCCATTACTCTAGGAGGTGGATCAAAAAAGACCTTGCTGTGATTTATGTCAGAGAGTGTTCTTCCTATGTTTTCCTCTAAGAGTTTTATAGTGTCCGGCCTTACATTTAGGTCTCGAATCCATTTTGAGTTTGTTTTTGTGTATGGTGTTAGGGAGTGTTCTAATTTCATTCTTTTACATGCAGCTGTCCAGTTTTCCCAGCACCACTTATTGAAGAGACTGTCTTTTCTCCATTGTATGTCCTTGCCTCCTTTGTCATAGATTAGTTGACCATAGGTGCATGGGTTTATCTCTGGGCTTTCTATCTTGTTCCATTGATCTATATTTCTGTTTTTGTGCCAGTACCATATCATCTTGATTACTGTAGCTTTGTAGTGTAGTCTGAAGTCAGGGAGTCTGATTCCTCCAGCTCCGTTTTTTTCCCTTAAGACTGCTTTGGCTATTCGGGGTCTTTTGTGTCTCCATACAAATTTTAAGATTTTTTGTTCTAGTTCTGTAAAAAATGCCATTGGTAATTTGATAGGGATTGCATTGAATCTGTAGATTGCTTTGGGTAGTAGAGTCATTTTCACAATGTTGATTCTTCCAATCCAAGAACAGGGTATATCTCTCCATCTGTTTGTATCATCTTTAATTTCTTTTATCAGTGTCTTATAGTTTTTTGCATACAAGTCTTTTGTCTCCTTAGGTAGGTTTATTCCTAGGTATTTTATTCTTTTTGTTGCAGTGGTAAATGGGAGTGTTTCCATAATTTCTCTTTCAGATTTTTCATCATTAGTGTATAGGAATGCAAGAGATTTCTGTGCATTAATTTTGTATCCTGCAACTTTACCAAATTCATTGATTAGCTCTAGTAGTTTTCTGGTGGCATCTTTAGGATTCTCTATGTATAGCATCATGTGATCTGCAAACAGTGACAGTTTTACTTCTTCTTTTCCAATTTGTATTCCTTTTATTTCTTTTTTCTTCTCTGATTGCCATGGCTAGGACTTCCAAAACTATGTTGAATAATAGTGGTGAGAGTGGACATCCTTGTCTTGTTCCTGATCTTAGAGGAAATGCTTTCAGTTTTTCACCATTGAGAATGATGTTTGCTATGGGTTTGTCATATATGGCCTTTATTATGTTGAGGTAGGTTCCCTCTATGCCCACTTTCTGGAGGGTTTTTATCATAAATGGGTGTTGAATTTTGTCAAAAGCTTTTTCTGTATCTATTGAGATAATCATATGGTTTTTGTTTTTCAGTTTCTTTCCTTCTACTAACTTTGGGTTTTGTTTGTTCTTCTTTCTCTAGTTTCTTTAGGTGTATGGTTAGATTGTTTATTTGAGACTTTTCTTGTTTCTTGAGGTAGGCTTGTATAGCTATAAACTTCCCTCTTAGAATTGCTTTTGCTGCATCCCATAGGTGTTGGATCGTCATGTTTTCATTGTCATTTGTCTCTAGGTATTTTTTGATTTCCTCTTTGATTTCTTCAGTGATCTCTTGGTTATTTAGTAACGTATTGTTTAGCCTCCATCTGTTTGTGTTTTTTACGCTTTTTTCCCTGTAATTCATTTCTAATCTCATAGCGTTGTGGTCAGAAAAGATGCTTGATATGATTTCAATTTTCTTAAATTTACCGAGGCTTGATTTGTGACCCAAGATGTGATCTATCCTGGAGAATGTTCCATGCGCACTTGAGAAGAAAGTGTAATCTGCTGTTCTTGGATGGAATGTCCTATAAATATCAATTAAATCTATCTGGTCTATTGTATCATTTAAAGCTTCTGTTTCCTTATTTATTTTCATTTTGGATGATCTGTCCATTGGTGTAAGTGAGGTGTTAAAGTCCCCCACTATTATTGTGTTACTGTTGATTTTCTCTTTTATAGCTGTTAGCAGTTGCCTTATGTATTGAGGTGCTCCTATGTTGGGTGCATATATATTTATAATTGTTATATCTTTTTCTTGGATTGATCCCTTGATCATTATGTATTGTCCTTCCTTGTCTGCGTTGTAACATTCTTTATATTAAAGTCTATTTTATCTGATATGAGTGTAGCTACTCCAGCTTTCTTTTGATTTCCATTTGCATGGAATATCTTTTTCCATCCCCTCACTTTCAGTCTGTATGTGTCCCTAGGTCTGAAGTGGGTCTCTTGTAGACAGCATATATATGGGTCTTGTTTTTGTATCCATTCAGCAAGCCTGTGTCTTTTGGTTGGAGCATTTAATACATCCATATCTCCATTTCATTTAGTTGTTTTTCTGGGGTTTTATCTTGTTCCTTCATCTGGTACATAGCTGTCTGCTTTTTCATCTTGTCTATCTTTCTGTGAATGTGGTTTTTGTTCCACAGGCTGCAGGATTGTAGTTCTTCTTGCTTCTCTATATCCTGTTTCTTGAGGGCATCTTGCAGAAGCTGTGTGATTCAGGTCCATTTAATGTCTTTGAGACTTGTTGCCCTCCTGCTAGTGTTGGAGGGTCTCCTGCAGAGGCAGGGGGTGGCTGTGCCTCACCATGAAGACAAGGAAACTGGCAGTAGAAGTTCTGGGAAGTACTCCTTGGTGTGAGCCCTCCCAGAGTCTGCCATTATCTCCACCAAAGATAACTAGCAGTACTTCTAATAGAGATTTTATAATTTGGATTTAAACTGAGTGCTTAGTTGAATCCATTTACAGTAGCTAAGGATTGATCAGTGATGAAACCTGTCCCAAAGCTGATTACCTGAAGAAAAGCACGCATGGATTCTTATTACTGCATAGCAGCCCTGCGTGGGCTTTTTTCTTTTTTTTTTTAACACTGCTCCCTCCCAGTCTTTTGTAAGGCCATTTTCTAAACTTATTTCTGCGTGTAGTCTCGACTTAAATTTGTATAATACTAAAATCATGAGAACACCCTATCTAAACAGCAACAACAAGAGTCTCTTGTGGTATGCATTTGATGAAGTTGTAAAATGTTAAAGAAAAATATTTCACATGAGAAATTTTTATTAAGTTTTATAATGGTATAATTATTACTGAACCCAGGTTCAGCTGCTTGAGCTCAGAAGCCAATAATTCAAGAGGCAAGTGTCAGTAGAAAGGAAAGGTGCTTTAATCATAAAATCCGGCAATCTGGGGAGATGGTGGACTCGTGTCCAGAGACCAACTCTGATGATTCTGCTCAGCCATGACAGTTTTCAAAGGGAAAAATGGAGTTGGGGAAAGAATCTCAGTGAATCATCGAGGCAGGAGGTTGGGTTCTGCATCATTCTTGGACGTGAGCAGACTGGCTGACTCTCTCTTCAGATGTTATCTTGCCTGAGTGATCTGCCTGCAGGATTGCTAAGGGGAGCTGTTGGGAGTAGAACTGGTCATTTTTTTTAACCACTTAATTCTTCATTCTTCTTTTTATCTAGGAAAAGAATCAACATGTTAGGCAAGGCATGGTGTGCATTCAGGAGAGCATAAGTCAGGAGTTAGGTTAAATTGTTTAGTGATCTCATTCCTATAATTAGGTTCTTTGAAGGTTAGAGGGGAACAGAAATGGGCAAACAGGAAAGGGGCAGAATAGCTGCTTTCAATTCCCCACTGTCAAACATCATTCCATTTCTATAGGGTTAGGGGTTAAGATCCATCTTCTGTAACTTCTTCAGGCTGACATTCTCAGAGTGGACGATGTCAACATGGGTCTGTAGCATCTCTTTGCTGACAATTTCAGTTGCCCTCTTACGTATCTGGGCAGAGCAAGCTACAATTATTTTGATACCCACAAAGATATAGATTATTATGAGCAATGTTAATCCCATTCTTTTGAATCAGTTCTTGGAATTGTGCTAGCCATAGATTCAGTATTGCTCAAGTTGGAGCAGCTTGTGTCATGGCTGCAGTCTGGTCATCATACAGTTAGCTTTTTTTTTTTTTCCTCCCCTCTGGTGGCAGTTATAGTATCTGTAAAACGACTCAGGAATGTGCATCAGACACTGAGTCTGCTGCTTGGTTTTGTACTTGGGGTGTAGGGTAGGGGGCTGCAGTGTTCTGCTCGGTTCCATAATTTTAAAAAATAAACATAATCACACAAGAAAAAAAAAATAACATAGCTAAGGCTAGAAAATGTCATAAAATGACAGAAATATCAAAATATTAGAGAGGAACTAAAAAGAGAAATAACGTAACCTCATGAGGGAATAATCTAAGGATAGAATTGTTTAACCTGCTTTTATGTAATATTAACAAAAATAAAAAAGATTATTAACATAATCTTTTGGAATTTTTTAAAAATGAAAGCACTGAAAGTATTAAGAGAGTACAATGCTAACAGTATGTTAAGATTCCTCTACAATTAGCAGGATTCTTTGTCATTTCATCAGAGCTGAAATAATCCCTCACAGGACGGTTAAACTCATGTCAGCAGTGGTGCTGGGTGGGGGGCAGGGGGTGTGTGTTCCTGTAATCAGAATCCTATATAAATGTTAAACAGGGGCATCAAGCTTACAAGACCATGGCATCAGCTGATTCATCGGAGTGTTCATCCTATAGAAACACTGTGAATTATAAAAGTTATTTCAACACCTCTTTGATTTTAGCCCAAATTACTAATTGTGAGAGGTGACACATTGTCTGCTGCATAGCCATAAACACTGAGGTGAACCAGAGCAATAAAAAGAGACAGGGCAGTCCTGTTGTGAGAGTTCTTGCCTCGGAGTTGGAAATTACTCCACAGATTTGCTACGCCACTTTAAATCATCCACTTATCTCTCTTCATCTTGGCTTCTTAGTAGTTAAAATTATGAGAACATTGACTTTATCATACCTCTGTTGGAAAGAGTCGCTAATAAAGTCACAGTAAAGTTCTCGAAAAACACTGAGTGCTTAAATCATACACAGAGATGATTTTTTAATCTCCTTACATAATAGTGTTTTTAGTCATAGTGTTTTGAAACCATAGTAAAAATAAGTGTTGGAAAAATGACTTCTATAGGATGTTTTCCTCTATTAGAAAATGAAAAGCCCAAGTGGCTTGAAGAATGAGACCCTCTTATCTCACATAACTGGCTGTCTGAAGAAAAAGGGGCTGGAGGGTTGATTAATTCAGTGGCTCAATGATTCATCAAAGATATGGCCACATTTATCTTTTTTCTTTGTCAATTTCAGCATATTTTTCTACTCACAAAACAGTGGCTATAGTTCTAGGTATCACCTGCAGATACAACTAAAGAGAGCAGAAAGAAAAGCATCATTTTTCTTTTGTTTATCTCTTCTTAAAAATTAAACATTCCCAGATGCCTGACACTCTGCATCCCCTCAGTCCCTTCACATCTCTCTGACCTCCTCTAAGACATTCTCATACAAAAAGAGTGGGACAATATGATTGAAGTAGTCTACTTAGGGCTCACGTGGGTCAAGTAGAGGTGGGGTATCACAATACTGAGTTATGCCGATACTCCCTTTTCCTCTCCTGCACTACCATGCTGTGGACTGTTGTTAGTGTCCCCGCAACTTCATGGTCTTGAATCATAATTAGGCCTTAAGCGCTGTAGAAATTCTTCTAGTTCCCTATTTGAAATATTAGATTCTTTCAAAAATATTGATGTCCACCCTCTATGGGCGTCCTAGGGTTTTCTTACTCTGCCTTTTCTGTGATCCGGCGTAGTCTCCACTCTTAACGCTAGATCTCGTTTGCTTGAGTCTCCTCATGGGTAATGGTGTGTCTCACCATTGCCGTAGCTCATAGCCCAACTGATTTTGTATACTTTCACCTTCGTCAAGGGCAAAGTTTTTCCTTAATTGCGTTTTCCCACAATTTCCCCTGACCCTATTATTCAGGAGGTTCCAGGGGTCTAAGCCTGTTGGATGGTGGATGGTCCACAGATGGTAGATTAGCATGTTTCATATTTGATCTCAGCTCAGAATCACTGAGTTCTTCATACTGCTTTCCCAGGAATTTGAGAAGAAAAAAAAAAAGTTTTTTTCTTTCAGTCACTTCAATGGCCTGAAGTCCCAATATAAAACATTCTCTCAAGTCCTGGTTACCTTTTCTTTACTCCAGACTCAATCCTATCTTATAGCTGTGAAAAAAAAAGGCAAAACAAAAAAACTCACACTGTAAGCATGCATCCAAAGCCTTTTGGCCTGTGGCTTTTTAAAATTTCTGCTGCAGGCTGGAGGAGGTGAAAGTAGCCACTGGGACACTCATGAGACAGAGAGAGGGAATAACAAATTAGTAACTCATGTTATAATTCTGCCACATGGGTGAAATATAAAATTTCAAATTCTCTCAAGATTTTAGGTCCTCCTCAGAAACCCATCGCCTTATTTATGCTTCCTCCTCTGAACATGTAATATTTTTATCATCACTGGCTCTTTTGCATCAGCATGTTATTCAAAGAACTCATGTTTTACTTTCTGTATCAGAAAACCACAATAATACTGCCGCAACAAACTGCCCATAGCCCATATGTTTAACTATTACATGTCTTCCCAAGTTAAACGTGCAAATATTTTTGCAGGGTTGTCCACACTAACTGCTTTTACTTTTCTACTTTTAGTTCTTAAAATCAAAAACCTGAAGTCTGATTTATACCCTCACTATTTTCACTGAACATGCTCTAGTCAAGATAATAGATCACATTTAGTTGCTACATCCAATCATATATTGATGGTCAGCTCTTTTTAAAATTAGGCAAACCTTACTAAGACTCTTTCTTCTTTGCCTCTCACCGTATCATGTTCTCCTTGTCTTCCTCCAGCATATCTGGATATCATGGGTACACTCCCCTGCCCATTCCTTAAGAGTATATCTTCTTTAGAGCTTCATTCTGGACCCTCTTTCTCTTGTACTTCTTCCTTTGGTGCCTGTCTTAGCTTGATCGAGCTGCTGTAGTAAAAATATAAACTGAGTGGCTTATAAACAACAGACATTTATTTCTCACAGTTCTGGAGGCAGGGAAGTCCAGGATCAAGGTGCCGACAGATCTAGCGTCTGGTGAGACCCCTCTTCCTAGATGGCTCTTTTCACTATGTCCTCACATGGCAGAAAGGGCAAGGGATTTCTCTGGGTCTCTTCTATAAGGGCACTAATCCTGTTTATGAAGGCTCTACCCTCAGGACATAATCACCTCCCAAAGGCCCCAACTCCTCATATCGTTACTTTCAGGGTTAGAATTTCAAAGTATGAATTTGGGAGGAACACAGACACTCAGTCTGCAGCAGTGCTCTCTTGCAGTTCCAGGATTTCATATTTCATGAAATCATGTTTATAGCTACATATTAACCCATTCCTTTGAGCACTAGCTCCGCATATTCACCTGCCTATGGAACTTTCTTTGTGAAAGAACTAGGAATAATCGGGACATAGCGTAGCACAAGAAGTCCCTATATATTACCTTTTGCTGTTTTCCACTAGTTGTCAATCTAGTTTCCAAATAATCTGAAGTCTTAACAATAATAAAATTCGCTGGTATCTCTACTCACCAGTAAGAGACAATGGCGCTTGACCCAGTCATTTACAAGAATCACAGTAGCAGCCATCCTAAACATTAGTGACAAGTTAAGGATACATACAGTTTACAACAAAATCATACTGAAGTATTAAATTTGAAGTAGTGGTGTGGATATGATGTAATAAATAGAATCTTGACAACTTTTTCTATGAAATACTTTCCAAAAGAGAGGCAAAACTTGGCCTAACTTGATTATGTTTTGAATTTCAACATGGACCATCCAAAGAGAGACAGAACTACACATTGAGCTGGGAAAAAACCCTGTCTTGATTTCCACCAGGTATTAAGAGGTCGTCTCAGAGATTTATCACGGGGAATTCCCATTTAGTAAACAAAGGCTGAGAAGGCAGGCTTCAGCTGCACCAGGAAGGGCACTCTTTAATTGGTTTGTATGATTATCTCAGTGCCATAGTTTCCAAACCAAGGTATGCTTAGAAAATAACTGGTAAGTTTTCTGGTTTCTATGGCAAATTTACTGAAAACAAAAACCTGTACTTAAAAAAAGACCCCTTTCAGATTTCCGATGATGCTTGTCCTTCAGCGTTTCTTTGGCAACCATTTTGTTCAACATATTTTTACAGTATTATGCCTGGGACATATATTTTCCCCTGAAATCTTGCAAATATCATGCAGCTGGATGATGGAGACCACTATAAATGCCACTTCACATAGCTCAGTGGTCTCTATCTTAGCATTTTCTCAGTCATTTTTCTGAGTTTTCTATATGAGTGAATAGTAGCTGGCATTATTTTTTCAGTTGCGTAAGACAGAAATTTGGAATTGCCTATGATACTTCACTTAATTGATACATTAAATCAACTACCCAATCTTATTTAACTTTCATATCAGTAATGTGTATTTATTCCACTCTTTCTCCTCTTCCACTTCCCTCCACCATTATCTTTCCTTTTGGTTTACATAAATGTCTTATTAAATCATTCGTATTCTTGTGCATTTGAACACTCAGCTTCATTCTCCCCACTGTGCAATAATATTGTCAACCTCTTGATTAATGGGTCCATACAAACCCATTGTCTCAAGATATAATCCAAAAATTTTCAAATGATCTTTCCAATAAGACCCTTAATGGTTTAAAGATTTCAGTAGTAGAATGAAATTCTTTTGTGAGTCTTTTTTTTTTTATCTTATGGTTTTATTTTTTGTTAATATGATTATCACAGCAGACATAAGATAGAGATAGTGGATGTGATATATGTTCTCTTACACTTGTTTGAAAAGACCATCCTAATCCAGGTTGGTCATTTACTATTCATATAAAACAAATATCTACCGTGTCTATGCCGTATTACAATTAATTTTTGAGGGGAAAGTAATTATGAAGAAAAACAGAAAATTAAACCACGATAAATGGGACCACTATGAATTGTAAAAGTGTGATTAAGATGATTTTGAAATGTATTTAAAATTGCAAGCATATTCATGTTACTGTGTCTGTTTTAGGAAGCAAGGTCCTTAACTGCCAGGAATAAGTCTTTAAAATTACCGTTTGAGTTTTCTCAGGTTCTCTCTTACCCTCTACTGCTGTCCTTAGTTATGTCATGCCTGTGCCATGGGGGCTGAGGGGTCTCAGTTAACATCATGGGCTTTTAATTAAATGGTGGAATTCACAGTAAGTACGATTTATCATGGACACTACCAGAAGTGGGTTCTGACTGTGGTGGTGAAAAATATTGGGTTGGCCAAAATGTTCGTTCGGGTTTTTCTGTAAGATCTTATGGAAGAACGCGAACGAACTTTTTGGCCAGTCCAGTAAAAGGAGTGCCTCCTTAAGCGAACTTTCCTTGAAGTGGCCACAGCCCTAGGATATCATTATCCTGGTATGTGTGTGTGTGTCTGTGTCTGTGTGTGTCTGTGTGTGTGTGTGTGTGTGTGTGTGGCCACTGCCAGCGTCAGTACTGATGATACTAAATATGAAGCTTATAGAGACAGAGGTCACAGAGAGATAAGAATGTCTCTCTCTTGCTCTGTTTCTAGGTGCAAATGATAAAGAGAGATAATGAGGCATCTTGATCTCTTGGTTGACCACCTGCCTGTCCCTTTGTATCACATTCATCCATGTGTTCACAGTACAGTCTATAACGTGACAATGTGCCTATCTTCTTCCAGGGTAAGAAAAAGAAGAGGGAGAGAGAGAAACTACAGGAATCTACATCAGGTAGGCACCATGTGACTTTCCAACCGATTCTCATGTTTCTGACAAACACCTTTTAAAAGGTAGAAAGTGTGCATCTTTCTACACACTGCTTTATTCTTCAACTATAACGTGTGATTCTTGAACTCTGCTTTTCTTCCTGCAATTCTTTAAAAGATTTTCATGAGGTATGTGGTATTAATAGTTTTAAAGAAGTCAATTTCCTGACCCTCAAATTCCATATGTATTCTTTACTAACTTCATGTAAATTTTTCTTTTTCACCTTCCATGTCATAATTTCTCTTTCCCTACTTTATAGAAAAAGATGCATATAATTCACTCACCTAGAATTTTATCATGGTGCATTCCTTAGTTGTATAAAATGTTTTAGGGCACCTAAAAATGGAAGATTTTTTTCCCATCAGAGGCCTTACTGCCTCTCCTTATCTCAAACATATTGCTGTGACAGCAATTAAGCTTATTGCTATGCAGCAGAAGCTTAGAAATGAGTTGTTTTGGCAATTGTTTGGATGCTCTGAAACCACATGTGCTCGTAGAGTGTATGGGCAGGGAGAGTGATGGTAATATTCTTTTAAGGATCCTACGTCTTTCATCCACTGACTTGCAAAAAAGGCAGAGATCTTATGGGGAGAGTTTGATGAGGCAAATCAAGAGGAGTATTTGCTTCAAAAAATTAAATGAAAAAATGGCCTTTCTCTCACCTATCATATGTATGCAATTTATCTTGAATATATTCATGCCCCTTAATTGGAAAGGAAAGTACCTTCAAGTAGACCAAGAAGTACATGCCGTTGACATTGATATATTTCAAAATAACTGGAATGTTTTCAGGGACTACTAGAATTTTCACGTTACACTGGAGAAGATCCACAGACTAAAATGTTAATATGGTTTCTTGTCAACTCAGTGTGTGTGTGTTTTACAAGTAGTCAATGTCCTGAATTGTGGAACACCCACTTCTGTAAGGCTGGGAACTAGGTTTTCAGGAAATCCCTTCATGATATGTTTAAGTGTAAGAGTGGCCAAAAGAGGAACCTGTGCACAATTGTGAAGGCTGAAGTGAAGGAGACACTATTGCTCTTGGAAAGTTGTCAGCCTGACAAGGTGACAGAAAGACGCCCCACCTTGTCCTTGCTCTCCTCTGCTCTGCATCTCCCCCACTGGCTCCGCTGACCACCAGCAGCCTAGCCCAACTCGAGGTGCCTGGACCCGGCAGCCCAGGGAGCTACTGCACAGAAGCAGCAGTTTCCTGAGATGGCAGCTTCTATGGTTGTCTCCATCAGTTGCCCCTTCCCAGTATCACTCAGGCAGTCAGACATCTCAGGTTCTTGGATTTTCCAGCAAGCTTGGAGCTGCCCACTTCAGTGCTTCAGGAGGACTGGTTAGTGACAGTTTCTCTAATCTTCATCTTCTGACTCTTCTCTTCCAGACGTTCATTTTCCATATTCCTCCCACATTCATGTAAGGTTTATTAATTCCTAATTTCCTTATTCTGTTATTCCTTCTAGAGCCTCTGTTTCCGTATTGAACCCTCACTGATACAGTCAGCTAAAAGCCTATTTTATCAAGCATATCATGAAATCTTGTTTTAGTATTAGTCATCATTTTATTAGCCTTAATAAGTGATTAATATTAGACTTAAATGATTAATATTTTCTTATACCTATTATCAAAAATAAAGTTATATATTAGATGTTGGATGGGTTACTTTTAAGAGTATATACATTTCTGCTTTATTAAGCATATGGGGAGAGTCTAGTCATGATAATAATAACATTAATGAAATTAATTATGAACATTATACACGGTTCCTATTTAATTTTTCTTTAAAATTATGTACAGACTTCAGTATACTCACACTTTTATTAAAAAAATACAATACCTTTTTGTCAGACTTCTCACATTGTGAATAACATGATTTTAGCTATAAATTACATTGCTTTGTTACAGATAAGCAATAAGAAATAGCATATAGAATAAATATTATTATGGCTTCTTATAAAGGCAAGTGAATTAATAATAGTATCTTCATATTGTTTTAATCTTGATTTGATTGATTTTTGCAACAGATCCTTAAAAGAGTGTTTCATAATTTTTTTCTCACTGGCTTTTATAATATTCTGAAGAACTTGTAACATATATTTGAATCAAAAAATGAGGTTAGGCTTTTTCTGAAAGTAATCTGATTTGGCTAATTTATTTATAGGAGGACTGCTTTTGATAATTAATTCATATGTCAGACATTATATGTATGTTGAAAGAACTGAATATGCAGCTCCAAAGTTGTTGACAAAATTACATTTAAAGCACCTAATAAGATTAAGGCATTTTATCAACAATTATTGTTGGTAAAGTTGTATTAAAATTTAACAAAATATTAATTTTCTCATATTTTTTGAATAAATTGGAATATGCAAAATGCCGCTGTGTCCAATTTTATTAATTGGTTAATGGAATTGATGTTGTTATATCTCATTCTAGCGTTCAATAAAATTCATTTATAGAAAATGAATTAATTGGAAAAACTTTATCACATGAAAATAATTTTAGTAAAATTAGTTGTTTTAAAAAATCCAGTAAAATACTTACTATATTCATAAATTGTGTGATAATTATAACATATATATCCAAAAACTGTATTTCATGTAGTAGCCTTATAATCACAGTAAGAAACAATTTAAAATAATTTTTAATTGATTTCATATTTATTTCGGAAAAATGTGGTAGATGATCAATAGAAGTGTTTGAAGCATAAAAATTATATTAAGTAGAAAATCTGTGAATAAAGTAAAATTGAAAATTAACTTTAAGGAGAAAAATAGAATGATGTCTATCTTCCTGTAAGAAGAGCTTGTTCATGTATTTTCTAAATAGATGATGATGGATGACTCACCCTGCTATTTGGATTCCATTAGGTACTACCGTGATGTAACTATTTTGTTTTAAAATATCATTTATTATGTACACTGGAAAATTTTTGCTTTGTATCTTTTTCAATTTGATTAAAAGCTTTAGATGGCCATCTAAAAATGTGCATAGCCTTTCAAAATTCTAGGATATACCTAAACATAAAAGTTGAATAACAACTGATCTATCCTTTATTTACTTTTTTCAGACATATACCTCATTATTCCTCATTAAGTCTATCTCTACTCCATCCATACTGAGCTTCTTATGTTTCAGTATTGCCATGTATTTCTCTGCCTACAAGGTACTAAACATCCCAACTTCTCCCTGCCTCTCCCTATTCTCAAATTCAAGTTGCTCCTTTCCTATCACATGCAGTTTTCATCTTTCGTACCAGAGGGAAAATACCGTCATCCTGCGTACTGTCCAAAGTAGATCAAGTGTTCTCCTAACTGCTCCCAACAATCTCTGTGTTTGTTGAAGCAATTGTGCTTGCCTGTTTACTTATTTGGCATTTCTAAAAGGTCATCAATTAAGTTCCCAACAGTTTTTGGAAAAAAATAGAAGGTACTCAATAAATGTTACTTGAGAAAACAATTGACTGACAAGGAATGAATCAGTGAATAAATAAGCAAATTGCACAGGAATATTTAATAGAGGAAATGATGGACTAGGAATTAAAAACCATAGAATCTAGCCCTAACTCTTATTTAAATCACTGGGTCTCTATATTTAAATTGTGTCTAAAATACTACTTGCATTCAAGTCTAGAAAAATGTTATTTTATTCTTAGAAATTTTACTGCCTAATTTTAATTATCTCCTCTTTTTTTGTGAAGTGAATAATGTAAAGACTAGAAGGTAATGCCTAAATAAATAAAGACTATTGTTGGTTAAGGGTAAGGTGATTTTTAAATGACCTGCTATATTATGGACATATGGCTATATGTAATACTATGTATTATGAAATATATGGCTCAGTTTTATAAACTCAAGTAGCTCTGTAGTTCAGAAAATATTAGAATTGGCTTCCTGTGGAAGCAGTATCATATATCCAATGGTATTTATTATTTGCAATAATAAAGACTGATGATATTTAATAGGCTACTTTCATTGGTCCTGCTGTGATTAGATGTATTACTAGAAATGAGTATCAATTTATATTTTATAACTAACAAAAGAGAAAAATAAGAGAGCAATAGAAGTGAGCAATATAGGGCAATTATATACAGATTTTGAATTCAATTAAAATTAACACACAACCAATGATATCTGAAAACTGTTTGCAAGGCAAACATAGATTAAGAATAAAATTTTTATGAGTGTGATGAAATAATCAAAATCTTTTCTCTAAGTAGAGATAACACTTAATTTTGTCCTAGCAAAATTGTTTCTTAGGACTCCATGGCCATAAAATTATAAATACTTATGACTCAGTGCTCATAAGATTACAGATTTGTGATATTATCTTAAATCAAGTTATAGAGTCATATTGTTATCACCAGTCCCCTACAGTTACTTAAAATGAATCTGTGAGATTCTGTTTGGTCTATCTGTTAGGTTTGAAAGGGATTTGGCCTCCATTAGTCCCTAAGTAAAGTGACTTGTGTTGGAAGGCATATGCTTCCCAAAGGGTCAGACCCTCCACAGGGATTCCTTCCCCTACTTCTTTCCTTACCTCTGCTGGAGATAACCTGTTTCTTGATTGCCCCACAAAGTTTCCAGGGAAAAAGCAGCATGTACCCCACATTTGGCCAGTTAAAGCAAGAGTCATAAGCTTCCACAAGCACCTAGATTACTTGGAGACTGAGTTCTTACTGATCAGGGACTACCTCTTCAAAGTCAGCATTACCTAATATCTTTTTACTAATCATCTTTCAGTGTTTCTGTAGAATGTGGATTGAGGAATATGTATTCTACTTTGTCTCCGAGTATATGCTTGCAGTTAGTACATTGCTCTTTGGTATAAAGATAATGAGGAACACCTTAGAAAGAGCCTCCTAATAGGCAATAAGAGGCCTAGTGTAAGGATGCTATTACACTCACTTCAGTGTTCTTTGTTAGAGTATTCTTTTAATAAGGTGCTTTTTAGTTCTGGAATTTGGAAATAATTGTCTTCCTTTGAAGATGTGATTTGAGATTTATATCACAGCCACTGTGAATCATGCATCTGATCAAGATCTCTTTTTTATCTGACAGCTGGAAATCAGAATCCAGTTTGTAGATTCCCCCAGTAGTGAGAGTAAAGGATTTTATGATATGCATATTTATATCCGTCCCTTATTTGGCTATGCTTTATATTCCTACATTTTTTTTTCATTTCTCACCTACTAATAATTTATTCTATTTTGTTACACATTATTTTGTGTTTTTAAGCTGTCAATTTATTTTGAGAACAAGGTGTGATTTAAATTAATGAATTAATAACTTTATAAAATTATTTTGATGCTTCATGTTTGTCACTTGCTAGGATCCCTGGTGTGGGAATTTGTACCAAGCTCAAATTATTTTTTCCATAAATCCTAAAACCACTACTGTAATGCATGTACTATACCTGTTCTAGTATATGCATGTTCTCTGTGCATATAGTACAGAGAACAAATAAGATCAGAAGCATATATACTCCAGCTACCTATCACAGAACCACAGGTCTTTCTATTGAAGTTGGAACAAAACAAATATTTTTGGAGAGGAATAACAGCAGATAGCTAAGATAAGGTCTCATAAGGGGTAAGTCTGTTTTATTGTGAACATTATCAAGGAGCTGATTCCCAAACTTGTTTGTACACAAAGGTTTCTTATTGTATCCAGAAGCAATTGAGTCAAGAGGACAAATTCACCTTAAAATATATAGAAGGACACATGCATAAGCCGAAATGTAAATGTATTAAATATATAGTTGTCATACTGATTATAAATGTACTAACTTACAAACTTACACAAAATAATTCTGGTAATCTTCTCATGCTAAAAACTAATTAAATGCCTAAAATAGTTTCCCTTATATTGTCAGCATCACTCTTGACATATAAATTTGACCTTCATCTTGAGTGTGCTGGTTTGTATTCATATAGGCCATAACATAACCTCTCTGAACATTTCCTGGATATTGTTCTCTGAGTAGCCTGGTTACTACCATTGACCTTATCTGGAGAGATTAAGACTGTTTGGTTACAAGTAAAGCCACTGGGGATATTTAAACAAAAAAGGAGGCGAGGGATAGATACGCTACTAGATTTCAGAAAAAAAATAAAACCAGGAAATACAGTTCTAGCTAGACCAGCTATACTAAGATTGAGATCTTATTTCCAAATTTTGCTAAAGAAGAGGTTCAGTGTCTGTTTAGGTCACCTTAACTATGGGTAGGGAAGAGTCATGTTGTCCAAAGTGTAATCGTATGGAGGATTAAAAAAAAAAAAGATACTCATTCTTAGACTGTTTAATCAGAACAGTGGGACTAGAGTTAAAAAGAGGTTATGTCCAATATAAATGTTTGGAAATGATACTCATATTGGGGAAAACTGAACCTGTAAGAAGTCATGAGATGGTCATTGGAGATAAACATATAATTATAGGTAAATTAACATGTGATTTTTAATGTAAAACTAAGATTGATCTATAGTGCCTAGGAGTTTTAAAATGAATTTTATTGAGATCTTATTTACATACAATAAAACATACCCATTTAAAATGTAAAACTAGTTTTGATAAATGTGACACCTGCTTCTACTGTGAATACATGTCCATCATCCCAAAAAGTTCTTTCTTACAAACAGTAACCTCCTTCAAAACCTGGCATGAGGCAAGTTCTGACCTGCCTTCTTTTATTAAAATTTTGTTTTTTTTCTAGGACTTTATATCAACACTTTGATATACTATGCATTCTTTGAGAGTCCGTATTTACTCGGTACAGATTTTTGACATTCATCCATGCTGATATATGGATCAGTAGTTTTTTCCTTAATTGCTGAGTAGTATCATCATATGGATGATACCAGAACTATTTATCCATTCTCCTATTGATAGGCAGTTTGGTTGTTTCTAGTTTTGAGTTACTCATGTTTTTGTAAAGTCTTTGTGTGGGCATATGTTTTTAATTCCCTTGTGTAAATAACTAGGTGTCTTATGGTAAAAGTAAGTTTGCTTAAATATATAAGAAACTGATATACTGTTTCACAAAGTGGCTGCATTATTTTATATCCCACCAGTAAAGTGTGAGTATTCTAGTTGCCGCGTATCCTCACCAATAATTCATATGGTCAGTTTTTAAAAATTTTAGATATTGTGATGAGTGTCTAGTGATACTGCATTATGATTTTAACGTACATTTCTTTAATAGATAATATTATCAGTCATACTTTAACATGCTTATTAACCATTCATATGTTTTGTTTTTGAAATATCTGTTCAAATATTGTGTCCATTGACTTGTAAAAGTCATTTATATATGAAGGATACATCTGTTTTTATAGATATATTTGAGTGAAGATTTCTGTGAATCTTATTTGGCTTGTATTTTTATTTTCTTAGCAGTGTCTTTTAAAGACCAGAAGTGTTTGATTTTGATGAAGTCCTATTCATTATTTTTTGTATAATGATTCATCTTCTATGTGTGACATTTAAGAAATCATTTCCTATGCCTAAGATCTCAAATATTTTCTTCTATTATTTTTCTTTCCAGAACAGAGATTCTCAACCTCAGCCTCACTGATATTTTGGGCCTGATATTCTAAGTTGGATTTTCTCTAGACATTGTCAAATATCTATCGGGGGCAGGGGCAAAATTGGCCCCTGTTGAGAACCACTGTCCTAGAAGTTCTACAGTTTTAGCTTTTTATTTAGGTCTGTGATCCATTTTGGGATAATATCTGTGTTTAATTTCAAGATAAGGATTGAGGTCTCTTTTTTTCATATGGATAAACAGTTGTTCAGCACCTTTGAAACATGGAAAAGACTGTCCTTTACCATGGAATTGCCTTGGCACCCGTGTCAAAAAACAACTGACCATATACATGTGGATCTAATTCTGGATCCTCTGTTTTGTTCCATTGCTACGTATGTCTGTCTTTAACACCAATACTACACTGGCTTGATTATTGTACTTTTATAATGAGTTCAAATCAGGTGGTAAAAGTTTTCCAACTCTATTCTTCTTTTAAGAGTTGTTTTGGCTATTCTTGTTCTTTGCATTTCTATATGCACTGTAGAATCAGATTGTCAATTTATACTTCCTCCCCTCAAAAAAATCCCTCTTGGAATTATGCTCCACATTGCACTGAATCTGTGGGTCAGCCTTGGGAGACTTGATACCTTAACAATATTTAGTCTTCCAATTCATGAACATGGTGTATTTCTCCATTTAATATAGGCTTTAAAATTTCTTTCTCCTAGCAATATTTTGTAGTTTATTTTTTTTTATTTTTTTTTATTTTTTTACAGATCTGGCACCTATGGTTAGCTGGTTAAATCTACTTGTACTTATTCCATGTTTTTGCCATTTTAAATTTTAGTTTTCAACAGTTTTTGATTAATCTATAGAAATATAATTATTTTGTGTATACTTCATAATTTTGAACCTCTTTAAATTCACATATTAGTTCCAGTAACTCTTTATAAATTCCTTAGGATGGTCTATCAGCACAGTCTTACCATATGCAAATAAAAACATTCTGCTTTCCTTTCTAGTCTGTATAGCTTTTGTTTCTTTTTCTTGCCTTATTGCAATGACTAGAAAATCTATGGTGCTTAGTTGTTTTTTCTTTTCTTTTTTTTTTCTCCAACTCAAACCTGAGTTCTTGAATACCAATCTAATTGACTGTTTTAGACTAAAGAAAATAGTCTGATGTGGATTTCCTAATAATACTCCTTTATGGCCTGCAATAAATGATAGCAATTTGATATGTAAAGAAGAAAGAACTTGCCCTTTCCTTCATTCATTCACAATTGAATGGCCAAACAAAATATCTTAAGAAATATGTGGCTAGCCTTTTAGGTAAGAGGACAGGCTGTTGAGGCTCATTACTTAACTTTGGTGAAATTATACAGTAGTCTGCTATAATATGAGACAAGGACCTTATTTGCCCTTTGTACCATTGTATCTCTGTTACTTAGAATAATGCTTGGCACAAATGGAAATTAAATGAATATTTGTTGACTAAAGCAATTACTAGGGTCTCTGAGTTGAACATCATTCAGAAAGAATGGGTAAGGATGTCTGACTAAAATATTCAGTCATTATTTCAACATAATTTTGTAAACAAATAAAAGGCACTGTAGTCGGTAAGTTCATTCTTGAAACACTTCCGTGACCACACAGGTACATAGAGAGTACCATTTATATATTCTTTCTGTGCATTATATTTTAAAGCTGCGAAAATGTTTTAAAACATGAGAGGGCATGAGTGTAGAAAATTGATAGTCTCTAGACCGATTAGGAAAGGGTTTCATAACTCAGCAGTGAGGCACAAGCTTAGCTGATAAGATAAACTAAAAAAGCTGGGAACTAAAGGTCAAACTGTTTAGGCAGAAATAGTCCCAAAGATGCAGGTTCCAGGAGGCCTTTGAACAGAACGCCACAGAGATATGAGAAATTGAAAAGGATGAAGATAAAAGTACTGCCCAAAGGAAGTAGAATAAATAAATGTGTACAATGAAGAACAGCAGGTCAGGAGAAATTTTTTGAACTGTGTTTAATCTGCTTTTATTTGTTGTTGACATGGGAGTATGTAAGAATGCTTTAGTATACTTACATATGGTGCTTTATAATAACTCATTATTTTGTTTATATAGATTTGTTATATTAATGCAGTGTAGGCCTTTTTTGCCACATGATATTTTCTGTATGTTCTACAGACCATTTGCTCACATTAAAAGAAGTTGATAAAATGAACTGTCATTAAAATAATAGATGTGCCATATTTAATGACTCTCTTCAAAATGTTGACAATTCTTCAAGCCTGGAATGGGTAAATGGAGATTCGTTGTACTTTTAACTTTTGTATATTTATACAAGTTTTCAAAATATTTAAAAATGACTCCCTGCAAGTCTTTCAGTCACTCATTCTATAACTACTTAGGGAGTACCTGCTCCGTGACTCACTGGCACTAATATATGAAGTGGAGATAGAGCAGTGAACAAAACTGTCTTCTTTCATGAATCCCTTCCCAGGGAAAGAGACAACAGATACACAAATTAATATGGAATGTAATGTTATACAGATGAGTGTTGAAAAAAACATGAAGCATATGGGGCATAAAATAATACTGGACACTCTTAAATCAAAGAAACTCTAATGAGATGATTTTGGTATAGCCACTTGGGAGATAGTTCGGCTATTTCTTAAAAATGTAAACATAAATCTTATCACATGTTCTAGCATTTGCATTCCCTAATATTTACTCTATTGTAAATAGAGCTGCAGTGAACATTTTGGTACATGACTCTTTTTGAATTATGGTTTTCTCAGGGTATATGCCCAGTAGTGGGATTGCTGGGTCGTATGGTAGCTCTATTTTTAGTTTTTTAAGGAACCTCCATACTGTTCTCCATAGTAGCTGTAACAATTTACATTCCCACCAACAGTGCAAAAGGGTTCCGTTTTCTCCACACCCTCTCCAGCATTTATTGTTTGTAGATTTTTTGATGATGGCCATTCTGACCGGTGTGAGATGATACCTCATTGTAGTTTTGATTTTCATTTCTCTAATGATTAATGATGTTGACCATTCTTTCATGTGTTTGTTGGCAATCTGTATATCTTCTTTGGAGAAATGTCTATTTAGGTCTTCTGCCCATTTTTGGATTGGGTTGTTTGATTTTTTGATATTGAGCTGCATGAGCTGCTTGTAAATTTTGGAGATTAATCCCTTGTCAGCTGCTTCATTTGCAAATATTTTCTCCCATTCTGAGGGTTATCTTTTCATCTTGTTTATGGTTTCCTTTGCTGCGCAAAAACTTTTAAGTTTCATTAGGTCCCATTTGTTTATTTTTGTTTTTATTTCCATTGCCCTAGGAGGTGGGTCAAAAAGGATCTTGCTGTGAATTATGTCATAGAGTGTTCTGCCTATGTTTTCCTCTAAGAGTTTGATAGTGTCTGGCCTTACATTTAGGTCTTTAATCCATTTTGAGTTTATTTTTGTGTATGGTGTTAGGGGGTGTTCTAATTTCATTCTTTTACACGTAGCTGCCCAGTTTTCCCAGCACCACTTATTGAAGATGCTGTCTTTTCTCCATTGTGTATTGTTGCCTCCTATATCAAAAATAAGGTGACCATATGTGTGTGGGTTTATCTCTGGGCTTTCTATCCTGTTCCATTGATCTATATTTCTGTTTTTGTGCCAGTACCCGACAGTCTTGATTACTGTAGCTTTGCAGTATAATCTGAAGTCAGGGACCCTGATTCCTGCAGCTACGTTTTTCTTTCTCAAGATTGCTTTGGCTATTCGGGGTCTTTTGTGTTTCCATACAAATTGTGAAATTCTTTGTTCTAGTTCTGTGAAAAATGCCACTGGTAGATTGATAGGGATTGCATTGAATCTGTAGGTTGCTTTGGGTAGTATAGTCATTTTCACAATGTTGCTACTTCCAATGCAAGAACATGGTACATCTCTCCATTTATTTTTATCATCTTTAATTTCTTTCATCAGTGTCTTATAGTTTTCTGCATACAGTTCTTTTGTCTCCTTAAGTAGGTTTATTCCCAGGTATTTTATTCTTTTTGTTGCAGTGGTAAATGAGAGTGTTTCCTTAACTTCACTTTCAGATTTTTCATCATTAGTTTATAGGAATGCAAGAGATTTCTGTGCATTAATTTTGTATCCTGCTACTTTACCAAATTCATTGATTAGCTCTAGTAGTTTTCGGGTAGCATCTTTAGGATTCTCTATGTATAGTATCATGTCATCTGCAGTGACAGCTTTACTTCTTCTTTTCCGATTTGTATTCCTTTTATTTCTTTTTCTTCTCTGATTGCTGTGGCTAAAATTTCCAAAACTGTGTTGAATAATAGTGGTGAGAGTGGGCAACCTTGTCTTGTTCCTGATCTTAGTGGAAATGGTTTCAGTTTTTCACCATTGAGGACGATGTTGGCTGTGGGTTTGTCATATATGACCTTTATTATGTTGAAGTAAGTTCCCTCTATGCCTACTTTCTGGAGGGTTTTTATCATAAATGGGTGTTGAATTTTGCCAAAAGCTTTTTCTGCATCTATTGAGATGATCATATGGTTTTTATCCTTCAGTTTGTTAGTATGGTGTATCACATTGATTGATTTGCATATATTGAAGAATCCTTGCATTCCTGGGATAAACCTCACTTGATCATGGTGTATGATCCTTTTAATGTGCTGTTGGATTCTGTTTGCTAGTATTTTGTTGAGGATTTTTGCATCTATGCTCATCAGTGATATTGGTCTATAGTTTTCTTTCTTTGTGACATCTTTGTCTGGCTTTGGTATCAGGGTGTTGGTGGCCTCGTAGAATGAGTTTGGGAGTGTTCCTCCCTCTGCTGTATTTTGTAAGAGTTTGAGAAGGATAGGTGTTAGCTCTTCTCTAAATGTTTGGTAGAATTTGCCTGTGAAGCCATCTGGGCCTGGGCTTTTGTTTGTTGGAAGATTTTTAATCACAGTTTCAATTTCAGTGCTTGTGATTGGTCTGTTTATATTTTCTGCTTCTTCCTGGCTCAGTTTTGGAAGGTTGTGCCTTTCTAAGAATTTGTCCATTTCTTCCAGATTGTCCATTTTATTGGCATATAGTTGCTTGTAGTCATCTCTCATGATCCTTTGTATTTCTGCAGTGTCAGTTGTTACTTCTCCTTATTCAGTTCTAATTCTATTTATTTGAGTCTTCGCCCTTTTTTTCTTGATGAGTCTGGCTAATGGTTTATCAATTTTGTTTATCTTCTCAAAGAACCAGCTTTTAGTTTTATTGATCTCTGCTATTGTTTCCTTCATTTATTTTTCATTTATTTCTGATCTGATCTTTATGATTTCCTTCCTTATGCTAACTTTGGGTTGTTTTTGTTCTTCTTTCTCTAATTGCTTTAGGTGTAAGGTTAGGTTTTTTATTTGAGATGTTTCTTGTTTCTTGAGGTAGGATTGTATTGCTATAAACTTCCCTCTTAGAACTGCTTTTGCTGCATCCCATAGGTTTTGGGTCGTGGTGTTTTCATTGTCATTTGTTTCTAGGTATTTTTTGATTTCCTCTTTGATTTCTTTAGTGATCTCTTGGTTATTAAGTAGTTTATTGTTTAGCCTCCATGTGTTTGTATTTTTTACAAATTGTTTCCTGTAATTGATGTCTAGTCTCATAGTGTTGTGGTTGGAAAAGATACTTGATACAATTTCAATTTCCTTAAATTTACCAAGGCTTGATTTTTGACCCAAGATATGATCTATCCTGGAGAATGTTCCATGAGCACTTGAGAAGAAAATGTATTCTGTTGTTTTTGGAAGGAATGTCCTATACATATTAATTAAGTCCATCTTGTTTAATGTATCATTTAAAGCTTGTGTTTCCTTATTTATTTTCATTTTGGATGATCTGTCCATTGGTGAAAGTGGGGTGTTAATGTCCCCTCCTATGATTGTGTTATTGGCGATTTCCACTTTTATGGCTGTTAGTATTTGCCTTATGTATTGAGGTGCTCCTGTGTTCGTTGCATAGATATTTACAATTGTTATATCTTATTCTTAGATTGATCCCTTGATCATTATGTAGTGTCGTTCTTTGTCTCTTGTAATAGTCTTTATTTTAAAGTCTATTTTGTCTGATATAAGAATTGCTACTCCAGCTTTCTTTTGATTTCCGTTTGCATGGAATATCTTTTTTCATCCCCTCACTTTCAGTCTGTGTGTGTCCCTGAGTCTGAAGTGGGTCTCTTATAGACAGCATATATAAGGGTCTTGTTTTTGTATCCATTCAGCCAGTCTATGTCTTTTGGTTCGAGCATTTAATCTATTTACATTTAAGGTAATTATCGATATGTATGTTCCTATGACCATTTTCTTAATTGTTTTGGGTTTGTTATTGTAGGTTTTTTCCTTCTCTTTTGTTTCCTACCTAGAGAAGTTCCTTTAGCATTTGTGTAAGGCTGGTTTGGTGGTGCTGAATTCTCTTAGCTTTTGATTGTCTGTAAAGGTTTTAATTTCTCCGTCGAATCTGAATGAGATCCTTGCTGGGTAGAGTAATCTTGGTTGTAGGTTTTTCCCTTTCATCCCTTTAAATATGTCCTGCCACTCCCTTCTGGCTTGCAGAGTTTCTGCTGAAAGATCAGCTGTTAACCTTATGGGGATTCCCTTGTATGTTATTTGTTGTTTTCCCCTTGCTGCTTTTAATATTTTTTCTTTGTATTTAATTTTCGATAGTTTTAGTAATATGTGTCTTGGTGTGTTTCTCCTTGGATTTATCCTGTATGGGACTCTCTTTGCTTCCTGTACTTGATTAACTATTTCCTTTCCCGTATTAGGGAAGTTTTCAACTATAATCTCTTCAAATATTTTCTCAGTTCCTTTCTTTTTCTCTTCTTCTTCTGGTACCCCTATAATTTGAATGTTGGTGCATGTAATGTTGTCCCAGAGGTCTCTGAGACTGTTCTCAATTCTTTTCATTCTTTTTTCTTTATTCTATTCTGCAGTAGTTTTTCCAGTATTTTGTTTTCCAGGTAACTTATGCGTTCTTTTGCCTCAGTTATTCTGCTATTGATTCCTTCTAGAGAATTTTAAATTTCATTTATTGTGTTGTTCATCATTGTTTGTTTGCTCTTTAGTTCTTCCAAGTCCTTGTGAAGCATTTCTTGTATTTTCTCCATTCTATTTCCAAGATTTTGGATCATCTTTACTCTCATTATTCTGAATTCTTTTTCAGGTAGACTCCCTATTTCCTCTTCATTTGTTTGGTCTGGTGGGTTTTTACCTTGCTCTTTCATCTGCTGTGTGTTTCTCTGTCTTCTCATTTTGCTTAACTTACTGTGTTTGGGGTCCCCTTTCGCAGGCTGCAGGTTTGTAATTCCCGTTGTTTTTGGTGTCTGCCCCCAGTGTGTAAGGTTGGTTCAGTGAGTTGTGTAGGCTTCCTGGTGGAGGGGACTGGTGCCTGTGTTTTGGTGGATGAGGCTGGATCTTGTCTTTCTGGTGGGCAGGTCCACGTCTGGTGGTGTGTTTGGGGGTTTCTGTGACCTTATTATGATTTTAGGCAGCCTCTCTGCTAATGGATGGGGTTGTGTTCCTGTCTTGCTAGTTGTTTGGCATAGGGTGTTCAGCACTGTAGCTTGCTGGTGGTTTATTGGAACTGGGTCTTGACATTGAGATGGAGATCTCTGGGAGATTTTCGCAGTTTGATATTACGTGGAGCTGGGAGGTCTCTGGTGGACCAGTGTCCTGAACTCGGCTCTCTCACCTCAGAGATTACAGGCCTGACGCCTGGCCGGTGCACCAAGACCCTGTCATCCACACGGAAAAACACAAAAAGGAAAAAAATATATACATTGTTGCTCTCAAAGTCCTCTGCCTCAATTTGGGATGATTCATTGTCTATTCAGGTATTCCACAGATGCAGGGTACATCAAGTTGATTGTGGAGATTTAATCCGCTGCTCCTGAGGCTGCTGGGAGAGATTTCCCTTTCTCTTCTTTGTTCGCACAGCTCCTGGGGTTCAGCTTTGGATTTGGACCCGCCTCTGCGTGTAGGTCACCTGAGGGCATCTGTTCTTTGCTCACACAGGACGGGGTTAAAGGAGCAGCCGATTCGGGGGCTCTGGCTCACTCAGGCCGGCGGGAGGGAGGGGTACGGATGCGGGGTGAGCCTGCGGCGGCAGAGGCCGGCGTGACGTTGCAGCAGCCTGAGGCGCGCCGTGTGTTCTCCCGGGGAAGTTGTCCCTGGATCACGGGACCCTGGCAGTGGCGGGCTGCACAGGCTCCCGGGAGGGGCGGTGTGGAGAGTGACCTGTGCTCGCACACAGGCTTCTTGGTGCCGGCAGCAGCAGCCTTAGCGTCTCATGCCCGTCTCTGGGGTCCTCGCTGATAGCTGCGGCTCGCGCCTGTCTCTGGAGCTCCTTTAAGCGGCGCTCTGAATCCCCTCTCCTCGCACACCAGGAAACAAAGAGGCAGGAGAAAGTCTCTTGCCTCTTCGGCAGCTGCAGACCTTTTCCCGGACTCCCTTCTGGCTAGCCGTGGTGCGCTAACCCCTTTCAGGCTGTTTTCACGCAGCCAAACCCAGTCCTCTCCCTGCGATCCGACCTCCGAAGCCCGAGCCTCAGCTCCGAGCCCCCGCCCGCCCCAGCGGGTGAGCAGACAAGCCTCTCGGGCTGGTGAGTGCTGGTCAGCACCCATCCTCTGTGCGGGAATCTCTCCGCTTTGCTCTCTGCACCCCTGTTGCTGTGCTCTCCTCCGTGGCTCCGAAGCTCCCGCCTCTGCCACCCACAGTCTCCGCCCGCGAAGGGGCTTCCTAGTGTGTGGAAACCTTTCCTCCTTCACAGCTCCCTCCCACTGGTGCAGGTCCCATCCTTATTCTTTTGTCTCTGTTTTTTCTTTTTTCTTTTCCCTACCCAGGTACGTGGGGAGTTTCTTACCTTTTGGGAGGTCTGAGGTCTTCTGCCAGCGTTTAGTAGGTGTTCTGTAGGAGTTGTTCCACATGTAGATGTATTTCTGATGTATTTGTGGGGAGGAAGGTGATCTCCACGTCTTACTCTTCCTCCATCTTGAAGCTCCTCCTCCTATGTTGTATTTTGACTTAATCTTTGTAAAAGATGTTAGATCTCTGTCTAGATCTGTTATCTTCAATAACTTTTAGCAGCTGTGTAACAAACATGTAGAGAAAGTATATAGAATGGGAAGAACAGAAGCTGGGAAACCATTCTGCAGTCTTTTGAAGTCATCAGTGAACAAGAAAATGAAGGCTTGAATAGAGGGCAATGGTGGACTTTATAAGAGGTGGTTGTATTTCAGATATTTTGAAGTTTGAGTCAGTAAGCTTTTATGCGGAATAAATATGGGAACCGAGTAAAAAGAACGGAAGAAAGTCAAGGTTCTAGGTCTGGGCAACTGTGTGAATAGTGGGGCTATTATTCAAAATGGAGAGCACTGGACAAATAACGTTTTCTTGTGGGGCTGATGTCATAGAAATCAAGATCAGTTTTGACATGTCATTTTTCAGGTTTCTATTTAAGTATCCAATTAGAAATATCAGTGATGAAATTGGCCTATGAGAGACCTCAGGGGAAAATATAAATTTGGGAGTTGTCAGTATGTAAATGGTGTTTGAGGCCCGGAGACTAGGATGAATGTACCAACAGAGTGACTGCAGAAATAAAGAGAAAGAGATCCTGGAAGCCTGGGTGCACCAACATTTAGAGTTCAGCTGAAAGTGGTGAATCTAAAACTAGAGACTGAAAGACAGTTGCCAGAGCCCTAAGGAGAAATAGGAAGGGGAGTGGGGAATATGTTTTCAAGAAGAAGTGAACAACTGTGTCAAATTCTTTTGAATTGAGAAAAATAAAAACTGAGGACTGACCATCAGATTTGGCAGCATAAATATTGCTGGTGGCTCTCATGGGAGAAGCATTAGAGAGATGGGGATGATGTTGGAATAGGTTCAGGGGTAATGGGAGGGGTAACAGTGCAAAGAGCTGGTTTCCCAGAGCTCTTTCAGGGAGTTCCAGAGGCAGGGGGAAGCAGGGTCAGGTTTAGGAAATATTAGAGTCATTCACAGTTTTGGAACAACTGGATTAGCTCTTACTATAGAAAATACACTGAGACAAATTAACTCACATACTAACATATCGTAAAGTGATACACACACAAATTCTACTGCCTTCCTCTTGGTGCCCCCCACCCACCCCGGAGCCCCCACATTATCCCATAAAGTCGTATTTCATTTGGCTCCAGAAGCAAATGAATTACCAACAGGTGAATTTTATTAGATACTGCTATCACATGGCAACATTCGGCACTTCCGATGGATTGTACGGACTACCATCTCTTCTGTGCTCCTCTTAACTTTATAAATCTGTTCATATATTGTCCCTTATTCTGAATGGCACTTTTTATTTATACACACTTGTCTCTTGCTATAAAAGTATGTGGAAAGATTAAGTGGGAATATTTCTGGGACCTAAGACCCTAATATTTGAATCCTCTCCTGAAATGGTTGTCTGCCTGCAACTTGGGACTTTCTCCGAAGGGATATATGTACAGAGGACAAAGCTATACAAAGGGATGTGTTATTACTAGTGACTGTTTTGGCTCCACAGACCCCAAAGCAGTTTTCAGTTGAGCTCAGGGTTAGAAAGTGGGCCTAAAACCTAAAACTAAAATAGATCAAGCATTATCTTTTATGCTTTCTCTTTAATTTCTCATCCGTATCTCAGCTTCTGTATCTTTCAATTCTGATTAGGAAAAAAGAGAGTCTGAGAAGATCACGTCAAGGGGAAAACAAACAGAAGGAAGCCAAGAGCAAAAGAGTTTGGTCTTGTGTAGGCTCTTTAAAACTACAAGGCTCTTAAAAATAAAGTCTAGTTGTAGTCCTTAGACTTTACCAAGCCCAAAAGCAAACTCCTTTCCTTCTTGGAGATGGTGGGTGATGGCAGGGAAGGAGCTGTGTGCTTTCTGTTGGCAGTAGCACCACAAAACTGTGAAGTACTCAAGAACAGAGACCAAATCCTCATTGCTTCCCCAATAGAATGGAACTTTCTAGTCTACTGTCTATAATTTCAGAGATTAATGATCATATACAGGCATACCTTGTTTATTTGCACTTCACTTTACTGAGCTTTGCAGATACTGCGTTTTTTACAAATTGATGGTTTGTGGCAACCCTGCATCAAGCAAGTCTATCAGCACCATTTTCCCAACAGCATTTGTTCACTTTGAGTCTCACATTTTGTTAATTCTCGCAGTATTTCAAACTTTTCTGTTATTATTATATTTGTTATTGTTTGTGAACAGTGATCTTTGATGTTACTATTGTAATTATTTTGGCATTATATAACAATAAAGTATTCTTTAAGGTATGTACTTTTTTCGACATAATGCTATTTCACACTTAGTAGACTATAGTATAGTATAAATGTAACTTTTATCTGCACTGAGAAACCAAGATATTCATGTGACTCATTTTATTGCAGTATTTGTTTTATTGCAGTCTGGAACTGAACCTGTAATGTCTCCAGTCTGCCTGTTCATATTTTTAGTTGATTAAAATTTCAAAAAAGGTATTTACCAATTAATTATGATTATTTTCTTTACATGAAGATGTCTTATAATAATCTTTTCTGGAAATACAAGGGTAGCATTTCAGAAATATATACTGTTATCAAGATTTTATGTCAGCACTTTCAGTTGGTTCTATACATGAATGTTTTATTAGTATTGGAAAATTGGTATTCCATTATTCTTATTAAAAGCTGTTTTCAGTAAAAAAATGAGACAAAGTCTAGAGATGGGGTAAAATAAATCTTGGATTTCTTAAGTCTTTGATAGATTTCATTGTTAGTAATATCTACTTTTTATAAGTAGTTAATAGATTATTTTGACACTATATTCAAAATTTTGGTCTTAATATATCTTTTAAGTGTTATGAAATGCACTCATTTTAAGCATGTTTAGATGTATTTATAAATAATAAATTCAAATGTATTTATACCAGCAATAATAATAGCATAATTTAAGTCTCAGTGTTACTCTTTTTCTAATGGTTCCAACCTCTTTGCCAAATATCAAGAAACATATGTGTGCATGTGTTTATGACTTGATCACAGATGGTTGGTCTGCACATTGGCAAATGTGGATATTTATAAATAAATATTTTCAATTTGTATTTTGATGTAAAATACTGTTCCTCGGCTAGGATGTTGGAAATATGTATATAAGCCAAATATTGGAGAGATATATATATTTTAATATAATATATATTTAAAATACACATACATCTGCACACATTAGTTAGCTTACTAGTTTGCAAATTATTAAAAGATGTTCATATCTATATTGATAAACAAAATGGCCTTTAATTTTTATTGTTATGGTGTCTTTGATTAGTTCTGATCTTGAGTTATGCACAGCATGAATTAGGGAATATTCCATTTCTTCCTATTGATTGGAAGAGTTTATATAATATTGGAACAATCTGTTCTGTGAAAGTTTTTTAGAAGTAGACTGAAAGCCGTCTGTGCCTGATGTTTTCTTTTTGGGAACATTTTTAACCAGTGCTTTATTTGCCTAGGCTCCTAATAATAGCTTTTATATCTTTGTGTATCTGTAGTAATGACCTGTCTTTCAATCCTCTTATTAGTTATACATACCTCTTTTTTTTTTTTCTCTTTTTAAATGGCAAGAAAGAAGTATTATTTAGTAAATGACAGTGAAATTCACATTGCATCAAGATATGTTGCCTCAAAAGAGGGGCAAATGGGGTCAGGCTGGGTGTATGCATTATTTCCCTTGGTACCAGGCCCCATTTCCAGTAATTTAAATGAGATTATCCACAAAATTTCCAGGTGTGTAAATATACACACTAAGTGTGTATTATCAGGCACAAAACCAGCACAGTTCTGTCACTTATACAGGCAAAGTTTGGCATCCAGCTCTGGTGCACTGGTACCATGCAAGCCTTTAATGTTTTTCTAATTATTTATTGTTTTTTCTACTCTGACTGGAGGATTATTTAGAAGTGTGTTGTTTATTTTCCATACTTTGGTGACCTCTAGCTGTCTTTCTGTTACTGATCTGCTTTATTTCCACTTTGACCTTAGAACGTATTCTTTATGATTTCAAAATTTATTGAATCTTGTGTTATGTCGTTTGTATTGGTTGTATATTGCTTTGTAACAAATTACCTCAAAACTTGGTAGTTAAAACAGCACTTATTATTTCACAGCTTGTGTGGGTCAGGAATCCAGGCATGGTTTTACTGGGTTCTCTGGTTCTGAGTTTCTTCCAAGGCTGCAGTAATTTTAAAGCCCAAATGTGAGATATTGGGCAAATATTCTAAAATTTCTGAGTATTAATTTTATCATCTTTATTATCAAATATTATCACATATATGTTTTATTAATCAACTTGGACACTTGCTACGTGATCATCAGTATGTTGTGTGATTAAATAATATACCATAGTTACCCTTCATTGAGTGCAAATTATAACATGCTTAATAAATAAGCTTACTGTGAAATGAAAATGAATAACATAATAGAGGTAAATACATATTAGTTTTAATCTTCTGACTCATTTGTAGATGTATCTTTAATGCGGAGAGATTTTTAAAGTTTCTTGCATTCAGAAAATCTGAATGCTTTTATTCTCAACATTGACTGGTTTCCTGTCTATGCTTTCTGTCATCTACAGTAATCCCCGGAGGTTGATTATGATCATATGGAAAAACAATTTTTCCCTAAATGGCCAGTGTGTTTATTTATATTTCACCGTTTGTTTCTACTAAATTTTAGTAAATTATTAAGATTCATGACATGATATAAAGCATAAGATTTGTTGTATGAAAACTTGGGCTAGAGTTGTGTCTCTACAGTTTATGAAGTATATGAATATATTTTTAAAAAATGTCTTCTGAGCAACTACATAACAGTGGAAAAATAGCGATGATGATGATGATGTTCGAGAAAAACAACCATACTTTTGCTTCAGAGAGTTACTGTGAGAATCACTTGAATTCATATACTTGAAAAGTGCTTTGCAATGCATACATTATTGTTAGTAAACGAAGGGTAATTTATGGCACCAGTATATCTATAATATTGTAATGTTTTAGACATACTTATATAATCAGAAATACTATACTTCAGATGTCACTTACATGTTGTTTAGTTCTTCCATTATAGGAGATTTACACAATTATGAAGCATCCCTATATAGATATATCTCTGATGACCACCAAACTTACTGAAGCAGCCAGGATAACCTAATATTTAGGCCAAGACCCCTTTACCTGTTTTCTTCCTCTCCAGATGTCCATGTCATTTCCATTACCAGTAGTCTTCTTGTTAAAATTGTCATATTTTATTATTTTTACTACAGTTTATCAGAATGATTTTAGCTTTGGTATCACTGGAAAGAAGCAAAGCAGCATTTACATAATGAACATTTTATTTATCACCAGCCTACTTAAAGTCCTTTTGCAGAGGCTGTTCTTTCTGCTGTGAAATGTTTCTCCCTTTTCTTCTTTAATCAATTCCTATATAGCTTTTACAGATCAATTTATGTCTTACCCTCTCTTAAAAATTCATTCTATTAATAATTAACTTAATAATGGTAACATTCAAATATAATTATTATAATTATATAATTTATATATGATGTTTATATTATACATAGAATATGATTATTATAGAATATGTAATCATTAGAATAATGTAATCATTCTAAGTCACCATAATGTCTCTGTCTTCTGAAATCTGTAACATTTATTTAGATACTTCTTTGTGATATTTGCTTGTATTGCTGTGTAAACTTGGAATCAGTTTTTCATGTTTTTTATCTCAAAGTAAGCTAAAACTGAAAAATAGTCACAGGTCTTTGTGTGTATATGTGTGTGTGTATCCAATTACATGTAAATTTATAGTACTACTTACTTGAATAGAATTTGTTGAAAGATAGAAGACTGAAAATTTTTTTTTTGTCTACTGAGTCATTTGGACACCATCTGGAGCTTCAGATATATCAAGTTTTCAGTCCCTTGTGTGGAAAAATAGCTTCAGAAAAGACAAAGTGGGGAAGACGTGTATTAGTTTTTCACATAGTGGTGGCCATTCAATTGAGATAATTCATTTATGTTTAGACAGTAAAAATAAGCAGAGAATACTGTCATTTTCCAGTAATACATACTGCTTAGTTTTACACGTCTCCAAAAGAAAGAGAAAGTTGTGAATGTTTGTCAGCAAGTATCACTATAGGTTTTGAATTGTGTAGAGTAATTTATCTTGCTGTCATTTGATGCTTTAGTTCTATGAATCTGTAAAATAATGTGTGAAAAAATAATGTGTAAAACAGACCAGGCTTGGAGTTCATTTTTCATGACCAAATACTGGATGTTTCCTTGTTAACCAGGGGAAAATATAAAACAAGCTCTAGATATTTCAGGAACAAAAAGTCAGTAAGAGGAGCCATTGGTTTTGGAACAGTCATTTCATGTCATATATTAATATTTAGATATGACAGGTTACTTGTTAATTGGTGTCACCAGCAGATGATCATATTTTACTGCTTTTTCATCTGTAGTATCATTTCCTCTACTATTGTCTTAGTTCTAGCCCTTAAACATCTTTCACATGCTCTCCTGAAATAGTCTTATCACTGGTTTCCCCCCTCTGGTTGAGCAATCCACATCCCACATTGCTCCAGAATCAGCTTGGAAACTGAAATCTGATCATTTTACTCCTCTGATAAGCACTTCCAATAGTGTCCTGAGCCTAGAGAATACATTTGAAACTCATTTTAATGACACTCAAAATATCTTTATGGTATAACCTCTCCCCTCCTCTCCAGGCATCATTCCCCATGTTTTTTCCCCTTCACTGTAAGCTCAACCCATGCTAAACCACCTAAGTGTGCAATACTGTTTTATATTCCTGTGTCTTTGCTAGGCTTCTTTCCCCTCCACCACTAGATGAATACATATTTATAGTTTAATATTTAGCTCAAGAACCATATCTAACAAGATTTTTTTTTAATCCCTCAGGGTTCCCAGGTGGAAGTGACCGCTTACCACTGTGTGGCCCCCTTGTACTAGGTCCACATTTTTATCCACATAATAGTGAAATATATTTATCTATGACTTGTGTGTTAACCTACTCTGCACAAGTGGCCCTTTCAGAACAGGAACTATATATATGTTAACTATATTGAGTGCTTAGCTTTTAACAACCATCGCTCAATTGATATCCCTCATGTTATAAACCAGAAAGAAAGACAAACTCAGCCTAAAATAATTTAAGTAGCAGAACTGTAGCTCTCAGCAGGAATGAAATTCAGATCTAGGTGTACTTTGATCCAAAACTCACAGTCTTTGGAAATGCTGACATTTCAATGTTTAGAACCTCAAAATACTAATAATTTTGAAAAAGAAAAAAAAAATTAGGCACTGAGAAAATAAAGCAGGGATTTTTATTTACCTTTTTCCGTTTTCCTCCCTCATTATTACAGTGCTTAGGAAGTGTATCTCTTTACACTGTTCCAGTCACAAAAACCTGTTCTCCAAGGACTCAGCTCTCTTAAGGATATTAATGCAAAATGCCAGGAAAAATGAAGTTCCTGCAGCCAGGCCAACCTGGTAAACGGAAAGATTTTGAAGAGAGCAATGGCTGAAAATATAATACATATACTCTACAAGAATGACTTTTGTTTCCTTTTTTGCTGTTGAACTCCCAAGACCTGAACTCTAAGGCAGCATTCACCTACCTTCTTGCTTTGAACAGTTTAAGGCTGAGGAACGATGAAAACCCACTCCTAT
Source organism: Balaenoptera physalus (assembly GCF_965194825.1). Lineage (NCBI taxonomy): Eukaryota > Metazoa > Chordata > Mammalia > Artiodactyla > Balaenopteridae > Balaenoptera > Balaenoptera physalus. Next base: position 10,942,776 of record NC_138882.1, read on the forward strand.
CTCTTATCTCCTACTTATGCTTTATACTTTGATCGATTGTTTCCAAGACAGCTTCATCAATTACTCCAGTGACCTTTTGCAATATGGCTTTGTCTCTCCTTCCAACAAGAGGTGGAACCTATTTCTCCTTAAACCTGGCCTTGTGATTGAGTTTGGTCAACACAGTGCAGCAGAAGTGACAGCCAATCTGGGGACTAGGTTTTAAGAGATCTTATAGATTCCAGTTTGGGTCTGCCATGTGAGAAGGCTGATCCAGTCTACTGAAGGAGGAGAGACCCCCATGGGAGAGAAACAAGGTAGCCTGATGGCCAGTACCAGCTGCTAGACTTGGAGTCAAAGCCATGGAGGATTGCTAGCCCAGGAGACTCTTTAGATGAAGGTAGCACATAAGTGAGCCCAGATGAAACAAACAAAAACATCCCAGCCAAATATAAAATCATGATAAAGAATAAATTGGTATGGGACTTCCCTGGTGGTCCAGTGGTTAAGACTTCGCCTTCTAATGCAGGGGGTGTGGGTTCGATCCCTGGTTGCGGAGCTAGGATCCACATGCCTTGTGGCTGAAAAACCAAAACATAAAACAGAAGCAATATTGTAACAAATTCAATAAAGACTAAAAAAAAAAAGAAAAGAATAAATTGGTAGTTTAAGCTACAGAGTTTGGGATTGGTTGTTACCCAGAAAAAGATAGCTGAAACAGCTACTTCAGTTTCAATGCCTAAGATAACTCAATGATTCTATACATAATAGATCAATGGGGGAAGATTGTGAGACATACTCTCTTAATGATGATTTTAAAACATTAACTTGTTTTCTCTCCTTGCCTTCCCATTTAGTCTTCAGGCAACCAAGCCCTTTCTCTTTCCTTCCTCTACTGTTAGAGCAGGAAAAACTATTTTGTATTTCAATGTGAAGATACTTCCTAGCCTTGGGATGAAAAGTATATTAAAAAGGGCCATGGATGGAGAGTAGGGATGGGTATGACTTCTCTGAGCCTGACAACCAGGATATTGAATAGAACTTTTCTTGCCTGCACATAGACTTCGCAACTTCCTTCCCCCTTAGTTTTCAACTCAAGAGACTTCGATGCTAGAACTCTAATACCTGATAACCAAATCATTTATAAACCAGGCGCCATTGCCCTTCACTTGATTCCTCTTTGTTTCCTTCTCTGTGCATCCCCTCTCCTGAATATGCAGGTCATGTTTTGCTGGCTGTCCACAGTACTGAGCCACGCAGTGTAAGTCCTTTAGTCCTCACATCGACCACGGCTAACGCTTGGTGGACAACAGCAGTCAAACCACTCAAGCGGGGAAGGTGGAGGAGTAGGGAAGGGGGATGACATTTGTTACCTTTTCACATACATTGTGACAACTATATTCATTAAAGCTTTACAATGGGAAACACGGAGGCCAAGAAGTACTTTCTTAGATGTTGCCAGCTAGTACTTCTTAAGTGTGAAGATCATAACAAGTGTTTTGTTCTAAAACATTGTTGGAACTTCCGGCAGCGTTTGGAGGATGGAAGGAACGAAAAGTGCCCACGGAACTGACAAGGTATCTTGAGACTGAAAAATGAGGCAAGCAGCTCCATCTAATCAATGGATCTGTTGGTTATAGGGTAACTCACTCACAGGGCGGGACTGGGCAGAACAACGACCTGGAAGCATTCACAGCTGCACTGCACACTGACAAGGGGCCATTGAGAGAATTTTATGGTTAACCTCAGGTACGGGGGTACATGCTTGGTACGTGGGTGCCAGGAATACATCAGCAAATATTCTCATCATTGGGGACTAATAGAGCATGGAGGTCACCTGGTTCTAATGATTATTAAACAATATCTATTAACTCAAAAGCCCTTGACGACAAAGAAGTGATTTACCACACAATAAAGTCCTGGGTAGGGTCAGCAGAAAGACAGGAGGAACTGTATGGGCCCAAGATGGTGTCTGTTACACTGTCAGCCATACAAGCATCATAACAACTCAGCCTGAGTTAACGTGTGGCAGAGGAATCCCAGATATTGAGCAGTTCTATCCGGACTTCCAACTATATTCCATGAGTATTTATGTTAGAGTGTATGTAGTTACAGTGGATGCTATTGCATGTCCCTGATTCCCCTTCAGAACCAAAACACTCATGTCTCCGTCTACCAACAGTGTTGGCTGTAGATGTCTTACAGCTTGTAGGTAGCTTATATCTCTGTGGCATTGCCTTTGGCCATAAGAAGCTGCTTTACCCTAGATCACACTCCTTCCCTGAGGGCAGCCTATAACTAGTGAATGATCAGTGTTGAAGGACAAAGGCCCAGTGCTCCTTCCTCTATTCAGCACAACTCTCAAGGGTCATCCTGACTCTAGAGTTCCCACCATATTGGATTTCAACCTTTCCATCTGCCCAAACAGATTGGTGCTTTTCATCCGTTTTGGAAAGTTCTCAGCCATTCCTTTTTTTGAGTATCTTTCTCTTCTGTTTTGTCAATTTTTTCCCCCTTGGAAAATCCATTATATCAGATTGTACTATGGACATTGATGTATATGACTTTTTTTCTTTTATTTTCTTTTACTTTTTTTTTTTCACCAAAATAATTATTGGCTCACAGTATTTACCAAGACATCCATACTTTTACTTTCCAAAAGATTATTCACCAAAAAGTATGTGTTATCCATAGCCAATTCCCTAGAGCCAATTCCCAATTATTACAACAAATTAAACAAAAATTATTGATTGTAATTTTCAACTATAAATCCTTGTTCCTTGAAATATTACCGACGAAAAACCTTTGAGATTTGGATCCAGAGAGGATTTTCTTTGATTATGTCAGGTGCCTAAGAGAAATTGTAACTTGAGATCACTTTAAAATATAAAGCATTGGCTTTGAGTGCTATGGGCCACTTGGACAGGCTGATTTCTGCTCCCATTCAAAACTAAAATGAGTATGTCAAGAGTTCTCAGAAGAGACATATTTTCCTTTTCTGTTCCTCCTAGAGCCAGAGATGGACACTGAATTTCTCCCATCATACATCTGTGGGAGTAGAGAGTGATTCTTATTCCCCCATTGAATGATCTGGGGGTCTGATTCATGATTGGGGGTGGTTCTTGGCTTTGTGTGCTGGTCACCAACCCCAGCTCAGCCTCAGGTTTTGTCTCCTGTTAATCAGAGAGAACCAAATATGCAAGTCTTATAAATATATTTCACATGTCTGTTCATTGTGTCTTTCCTCTCTGCTAGATTATGAGCCCCTTGAGAACAAGGGCCAAGTCTTATTCACTTTATGTTTTAAGGGTTCAGTGTCAGCATGCATTTAATATATGTTTACTGAATTGGAATAAATTATATTTTGATACAGCTTGACTTCTCAGGGGAGAACTTTTAACTTTCACCAGGGCAGATTTTGTTATTCCCTTTTGACCCCAGTAATACTGTAGGCGTTTGTCCATTGTAACATTTTAGATATGTCATTATAATTTTTTTTTAAATGTGTACTTCCTCCACTGGATTATGATATTTCTGAGGGAAAGAAATGTGTCATTTTTACAATGTTATCTCCCTTAACACAATATTTGACGCACTGTGAGGTTTCAAAATTATCCATTAAATGTATGTATTTAAACAAGGAGACAGAAAGAAAAAGGAGCTAAGGAAAAGTGATTCAAGAGAGTGGTAGAGTAACAGTCTCCACACCTACCCCACATGTACTTCATCATGAAATGTTTTTATGTTACTCTGACTCACATAAAGGCTGACCTTTAAGAAGTTTAGGTCTCTGAATACTCCAATTCCATGCCTTAGCCTGGTCAACAAAATAAATATTTGACTTACCATCACTCAAAAATCTACTAACTGTAAGCCAGCCAAAGGGCCTATACTCCGATTATTTAGTAGTTAAAATTTTCCAAATACAATTCCTCCATCTCAAAATGAGCAAAGTGAATGTTACATGTTTAAACGACCAAGTCATGAGATTGAACAGGACTGGAGTTCCTGAAACACTAGTTGGAGGAAAGAAACTTGCTCGTCAGAAACACGCACAGTACGGCTGGAAAAGCTTACTTCAATTGGGTGGGAACAATTTTGTAACTGGAGTTTGTTACAGCAGCTTGTTTGTTAGTACCTTACCTAATATAACTGATGATTAACTTTTAATAACTAATAACTACAGATTCTCCTATTTAGGTAAATTGTTCATGCAAGCTTACATGGCAATAATAAAAGTAAAATACATTTTAATGGATAAGATAGAAATTATAAAAATAACAAACACATATTCAAGTAAATTTTATATCACTTTCTAACATCTAAAATTTACCTTTTGAAATATTAATTTTACTGAGGTAATTACATCTGGAAGGGTGTTTTGTCTAAAAGTCTATAAAATAAGACAAGATTAATATTTAATGAAAATAAATCCATGTCCTCTGACTCCTAAATAGGACCCAAGAAAAATGTTAGCCTTGAGGCTAATGCTTTCATTTATGATTGATGCTCTTTCTGAGAAAAATAAAATACCTCTTGGCAGGCTTGTATACTTTCTTGTTTCTTTAAGATTAATTTATATACAATGCATGTCAGTTTGAAAGACTGATTCTTTGCAAAGGTAATTAACAGAGGAAATTGTTAAGCAAAAACTATAATTGCTTTTGTGTTCTTGCTTATTTTTTAGTCTGGAGATGAAAAACTCAAATGTTAGATAATGAATGTGTGTTACTAGCATCTAATTCTCAGGTGAATTTAGCTAAAGAGATTGATGTTAATGAATTCCTCTGAAGATTAATTGTTTCAGGATAGATGAATGAGTAGTTTCAAAATCTCTTCCTCACTTTCCTGTTGCCATTTATGGTTGTAGTAAGTTCACATTTTGTTACATGCTTGAAGATGCCATTTATTAATCAAAGCCTTAACAAAAACAGGGCTGAGTTAAGTTTACTTGCTTGAAACAAATGTGGTTATTTATTTATTTTCCTATGCTAGCCAGGTCCACATCTGCACTTAAACTAGTATCCAACATTTTGGCAAGTGTTCTATTACTAAAGTACAAGCCACAGTATGTCACTCTTGTTTTTGAAGTCAGTATTCTAGTTGAATGTCACCTAAGGGGACACCAGAGGCATAGTGCTGCCTTTCACCAGAGAAACATTGCATTTTGCAAATGGTTTCTCAAGCCAGCATTCACTTTTATTTCCTGTATAAAATTATTATTTATGTTTTTCTTTTAATATTTAATAACTACAGTAGTTACAGGTAATAGTACTTTGTAAATTTTAACAGATCCTATATTAGGTAATAAAATTGTATTTTCCATTAAGCAGAACTGCATGAGAAATTGACATCATCCCTGGCAACTGACCTCATATTAAATCAATGTCAAGAGATGAAAAACTGATTACTAACCATTTCTTGTGCTCAAGTCATTCATTTTATTTATTAATATGTAATTATCAATAAATGCATATTTACTAGTTTGGGTTGGTATGAAAGATAATCACATGTATTTATATTTAGTATATTTTAATATTATACGTATACACATAATATATTGGTGAGCAGTCAAGATTGTTAGAATGATTCAATTGTTATTAAAACTTTATCCATGACTTGAATTTTAAAATAGACTCTGAAAAAAATTATTTATTTAGCATGATGTCTAATAGAAAATGGTAGAATAGAAGGCGGCTTGCTAGTTAAATAGATTATTTTCAACATTGGTGGCACTAAGCATTTCTTCTGTAAGTTAAATCTATAAAGACTTTTCTAAAAAGTCAAATTTAAGTGAAATTATATAATAACAAAAGTGAACTTACATTTATATGATACATATTTAAGATTATATGACATAAAGCTGTTTCTGAAATTATAACATTTTATGGAAGGTTCAGGTGTGACTGATAAGGACAAGTGCCATCTCAAAGGATTCTTTTTAAATCTATGTAGGAAGATAGAAAATTAGTTTGACTGTCAACATTATCGATATTGGTTCTCCAAAAATATTAGTACATTCGTCAATTAATTCATAATTTATTAGAAAACACGTTCATAGTGGCAACTATGTTCTAGACATCTAACTACATATCCTATAACCATATTATGCTTTAATAAATATTCTCTATATTATTTCATGTAGTCCATAAAAATGACTAAGTACTTATGATGTTAAAATTCAAACGTGGAACACAAGTATTGTCCTCCGGGGATATTCATTCACTTTTCATTTGAACTAATTAAACACCTACAGTATAACGGGACCCTGCTTATTTGCTCATATTACCAATATAAGGATGATTATGATGATAACTATAATGATTATGAAAAAATAACATTTACTAAGCGTAGATTCTAACTGAAGTAACATTAATCTCATTCTAATAGAACAATCCAATGAGGTGTTTACTTTTTCTTTTTTTTTTGTAGCCAGACTCAGACAATTTATTTTACTGAATTTAGATTCAAGTTCAACTAAGCATTCTAGCAGGTAACAAGATTCAAACATCAGAGAAACATCTCTTCAAATCACAAGAAAGCAAGTTCACACAGTCTATGGGCCACCAGATGAACTTACATTTTATTCTCAACACCCATCCGTGTGGAGTGTGGCAACGTGAGGTTGCCAAATATAGAAAGTAATATGACACCACAACAGTCCCCCAAAGATAATTATTCTTTGAATGGAAAACATCATTTAAATAAAAAACATTTAAAGGTGCTCCCTTAGTTTGTATAATTCCTAACCGTAAAATGTAGTCTTAGTAACAGAACGAAGAATTCTCCAAAAATATGGAACGCTTCACAATTATTATTCCTATTTTATACATGAGGAAGTTGAGATTTAGAGAATTTTAAGTACTTTTCCTGATATCACCTAGGTACAAATTGGCTGATAGGGATTCAGCTCATGACAGTCCGATGAGGGGGCATCTTAAGTACTGAGCAAAAAAGGAATCCACAATGTCACAATCTAGTGGTGGGACCAGCTACATACAGATAAATTATCATACTTATGATCACATTTCAGAAACAGTGGTGGAGGCCAGAAAACTGGGACAGTGGGGAAAGTTTCATAATGGGGAGGGAATATTTCCAAAAAGCCAAGAATTAGCAAAACTTAAAAATCAAATGATCCAGAGTGAAAAGAGTCTTAGATAAATATTTCTAGTATATAAGGACAGATAAGCAGTCTCTTCAAGTGCGGCAATGAGGGCACTATTAGTAATAATACAGAAATCAGTTTTAGTAGAGGAAGGGAAAAAAACCAGGTATGTATGAAATTAATGAATGATTGAAAGATGAGAAAGTAATGCTATTAGGCATATAGAGTTATTTCAGAACGATTGTGTAGAAAGAGAAAAATATGACATGCTCTTAAGAGAGATGTGAGTTGATGTTCTAGTAGGATATTATTTTAATATGTTCATAAGAAGCTTTTCAAGACCCAAATCTGGGGTTAGTCCTTGATTACTCCTCCTTCTTTACTCTGTGAATTTAATTTTATAGAGTATTTCAAGCCTATCACCTTTCACTTAATATAGCAATAACCTTCTCATCCCCCACTCCCTGTTTGTACAGCTTTATTTCTACACTGGAGCTAAAGTGACTTTATAAAGAAAAAAAAAAGTGAGATCATGTTTCTCCATTGCTGAAAGCCATTATAAACCTTCTCACTGTAGAAATTCATGCCAAACCCCTGACTGGATCAGTCCTACATTACTCCTTCAATTTAATTTTGTACCATATGCCACTGACTTTCAGCTTTTTAAGATTCTAAAATATCCCAAGCTGTTCACTAACTTCAGGTCTTTGCACATGATCTTTCCTCTACCTGTAATCTTGTGCCCCATGCTCTTCTCATGGCTGGTTTCTCATCCATCAAGTCAGCATAAACACTACTTTCTTCATGGCACCTCCCCTGACACTCAAATTAGGTCTCTCTTGTTATTCTGCATCTTAGCAGTTGCTTCTTTCATAGCCTTTCACATTTTATGACGTTTACTTGTGCATTGTCTTAATTTCCAGTTTTATGATGGCAGACATCCAGCTTCATTTGATGACACATCCAGTACCAAGCAGTCTTTCTGTCACATGGTTGGTGCTCAATTTATACTTCTTTAACAACTGAACAAATGATCAAGTGAATAAATGAGCCAATGGCTTGAAGATATTAAATGAAAGAAAAGAAATATTGCTGTAAATTAACTTCAGGAGTCTCAGGGGTTGTACGTGTCGAGGGCTGTAATTTATCTGTCTGGAAAGTGTATTGTTGGTACATTGGAAATTATGTTTCCTGTTCACGTTGCCTGAGACAGGAGTGGCATGAGGCCTTTCTTTGTCACCAGCAATTTAGATCTAGACTGATAGCCAAGCTTTAGAGGATACCATGGTATAGTAATATTAGAAACAAGTCAAGGACGCGCTCTCACAACTCTCATTCTCCTCACTATAGTTCATTTTGTAATCAATAAAAAAGTAGTCCTTTTAAAAAGACTTTTCTTTGCATATTTCTAGCCATATAAATAGTTGAATTAGGAACATTAGAAATATATGCTCATCTAGTCCACAGAATACAGCAATGCTGTGCTCTCGTATAGTTAGGATCATTTTTTTCAAAGTTTCCCTAAATCAGGTAAAATTTTGATTTCTTAACACATTAAAATTTTCATAAATTAGAAAGTTTTTCGCATGAATCACCTAAATAATCTTCTTTGCTCTAATTTAGACCAGTTTTCTATTACAACAAAAGATAACAAAAATCCTGCTAAAAAAATAAATGGGTAGATTTTCAGAAAAAAATATATCTTAAAACATTCACAAAGTATTAAGGATTAAAAAGGGGAAACCCCTAGTTTCCCCGTCTCTATTCCAAAAGGCCACCAAACTATTTTTACCCTTTCAGAGGTAAAAGCATTTAAAAGGATGCTTACTTTGTTGATAATGTTTTAATGACCCGTGAGTGGAGGTTTCAGGAATGTAGAAAATGTGGGGTCTGAAATATTGTCATGTGGTCCATTTATTTGATATATGCATAAAGGATACTTAAAGTTTATTTCCTGTTGACATGAAAATAGAAACAGAAAAAGCTCTTTTCGTGTTTGTAAGCACATTCACCAATATATATGCATCATCCAACATTTAGACAAATTACTTCTCTCACACAAAAATGTTTCAGAGGAAAAGAAGGAAGCAAACAAAAAAATGGCAATTTTACTAGTGACAATCTCTATAAACCTATTATATACACATAAACGTGGGTAATATTTGTGTGAATATAAACAAGAATTCGATGGGAAACATACAAACACGCAGTTGAGTTTTATAATTAAGTGAGTGATTATTTTTAGATGACAAATTAATAAACAAGCAGCATTATGTTTTGTGGGATTGTCACTTGTATTAAGAGTTCACCCAGGGAAAGCTGGGATAATGAGACATATAAACATAGAAGCAGCAGACATGCAATTAGTGCCGGCATGAAAAGTCAGAGGTTGACATTACGGAGATTGGATAATAAATTTATTTTTCCTCATAAAGCCTACATGCACAATGAAGTCAAAAAGCCTTTAAAAACGGCTGTAATTTTGTCTAGTTAAGGAAAAATAATGATTCAATTCACCAAAGGGTGTGTTATACTATTCCCAGTCATTATTATATTTATTTTGATCATTACAATCTTGAAATTGTTTCGTCACACAAACATTAAAGTAGAATCAAAAGTGTGTATAATGCTGATGAAATTATTCTAAAAGTCAAATATATACATTGAGTATCTTCCTGGATTTATTTATTTTTCTCTTCTTTTAAATACTACTAATAATGATTTTGATCAAAGAAATGCTCAGAATATCTTCAAGTAAAAAATGTTTTTTATGAAGACAAGCAATTACAAATACTCTATATTTCTGAAAAATATAAAAGATTCTTATTTGTGACACGCTAATATGCTTCTAGAGACTAAATCAGGAGTTTCCAATTTTTTTGGCATTTCAACATCTTCCATGGCAATATGTAATCTACCAATCCTTTAAAGATATTAAAAATAATTTGATTATTCTTAGATATAAATATTTTATTTAGAATACAAAATATTTTCATTGTTGGTTACTATTTTATTAAATTATATATAATTCATTCAATTGAATGAAATGCATAAATTGTTAGTCATATAAAACCAAACTTGGACTTTTTTTCATTTAATAACAATGGTATGTGATAATTAAATGTTTAAGAAAATTATAATTTGTTTCTAAATTAATTTTTAATTGACATTTTGTGTCATACTTGACTTTAGGACCAAAGGGATATTGAAAGATAGGAGGAAATTTTATTATGCTTGTTTGAGGAGGTCATTGAGAAGACGTGACACAGGTTGACCCTCAAGTTGGATGGGGCAATCTGAGGCTCGTCACCCATCTCCTGTCCTGGGAATGTACATTCTGCCCACCATTCCTACACTAGGAGCTGTTCCAAGGACACATTCTTGAGAGAGTGAGGTGGTGTTGAGACAATCTGGATGGTTGATGTGACTGAACCCAGTTAAAGCCGCTATATAAAATTTTAAGATTGTCGTTGGCAGTTGCAAAGATCTACTCATCCAGTAGACACACATGTAAGTTCCCCTGTTTATTAAACCTGCCACCTACCAATCTAGGGTGGCCTCCTCTTTCTTTGGTCTCTCCCTCCTTGCCTTCCGTGTAAGGGGCCCAGTTTCAGATTTTAACTCAGGAACTCCTGCAGTTGTGAACCAATGATGTTTTAAAACATCAGACAAAGCCTGATTTCATTCTCTAATATTCGTAATTGCATTTTCATTTAAAAAAATCAAATGTTTTATGTTAACATTTTGTATTCTAAGTAAGATAAGTTCCAGTTTATTTTAATATTTAAAAAGCCAAATTGGTTTTAATCATCACTGTATTTACTCTTTTAAACACTTGCTTATTATAGTATTGAAAAACCTTGAAGTTTTGGGTTTTTTAAAAATCAAATGTCAGTAGATGAAAGTATCTCAAGATTATTTGGAGGAAAAGTTGCAGAATTATTATCATTGTACTTTCCTCAGTGTATTATGTTACGATAATAGGGTTTCCTATGTTTCCTATTTTTTTATCGATTATAATAATGACTAAGAACTTTGAGAATAAAAAAAAATTTTAAAGATTTTTTCAAAATCTTCATTTAAGTTTATCTTACAATCAGAAATGTAACAATCATAAGCATACATCTTAATACATTTTTAAAAGTCAAGCATACTCAGGTAGCCAACATTTGGAGCAAGAAACAGAATATATTAGGAATAAACAAACCTCTCTCATACTCCCTTCCGTTTATAGTTTTTCCAATGTTAAACCAACTTTGCTTTCCTAGTGTAACTGCAGTTTAGTTATGGTGGGGGTTTTGTTGTTGTTGTTTGTTTGTTTTTGTATATGCTGCTGGATGCAATTTCCTTAATTCCTGCGTAAAATTATTGAGTCTTGTGTTCCTGAGTGAGATTGGCTTTGATATTTCCTTTTCTCATACTTTTTGTTCAATTCCAGGGCTAAGATTTTTCTAGTCTCATAAACTGAGTTAGGGAACAGATTCCATTCTGGTGTCCTCTGAAAGTGTTTAAGATTAGAATTGTATGTTTTCAAAGTTTATTCTAATTTGCTAGTGAAACATCTGGCATAGGTGTTTTCATTTATTTCCCCATCGTATTGTGGATAATTTAAAACATAACAAAATCTACCAGTCTTTGAGACAGAGCAGGACCTTATGGTCCTTTCCCCCATATCCTCTGCCTGCCTTTTGTCTGTAAAAAAAACTTTAGTCAAAGAATAAATTTAATCAGAGAAGTGAGAAAATGCAGAAAAAAATAAAAACAGTCAAGTAAGAGAAAATAATAACAGTTTAGCCATTAAACAAAATCAAGGACCTTTAGTTCTTCCTCAAACGCTATAGGTAATATTCTGAGCCATGTCCTTTGAGCTGTTTTGCAGATACTGAAACCCCCGCCAGGTGGAAGAGGTTAACTGTCTGCTGCCCACAAGCACGGAGACCCCAGACTGGTTGGAACCTGAAGTTTGATGATCTTGACTCCTGATTACCTCACCACCAGCCTATCAGAATGTCCATTAGCAGATCACACACCCCCAAAACCCCCTCCCTCACCCTGTCTTTAAAAACTTTTCCCTGAAAGCCTTCGGGGAATTTGGGTCTTTTAAGCACTAGCTGTCCTGGCCTCCTTGCTTGGTGCCCTTCAGTGAACGCTGCACTTTCCTTCACCAGAACCCAGTGTCAGTATATTGGCTTTACAGTGCGTGGGCAAGCGGACCCAAGTTTGGTTCGGTAACATCTTCAGGTGAGAGCAATTGACATGCCACGGTTTGGAATCATTAGCCTGGATCAGAATCACCTGAAGGGCTTGTTAAGTCCCAGAGTAATGGGCCTCACGTGCAGAGCCTTTGATTCAAAATAAATAGGTTGGGGGCGGAGCATTTGCTCTTCTAACAAGTTCCGCAGGGAGGAAGGTGCTGCCGGTGCAAGGACCACGCTTAGAGAACAGCAGAACAAGAGAGGTTAGCGCTTATAAAGATTTCTATATTTTCCAACTTAAGCTACTAGCAACCTAGGACCAATCTTGCTTTATGTATATCCCTACCCCGTCCTCCTCAGCAAATTGTTTTGAAATGAATATCAGAAATTGTTATTTTGTTTGTAAATATATCAGTACTTATCTCTAAAATATAAGAACGTTATTTTCTTCATTGTTTTATGTTAATATATAGAAATGCGATTGATTTTTGTGTGCTCATCTCGTATTGTGTGACCTCACAGAGCTCGCTTACTTGTTCTTGTTTTTTTCTTTTGGTGATTACTTGGGTTGGTCTACCTGGATAATCATGGACACCTGCAAAGAGAGAGTTTTATTTTTTTCCTTTGCTATCTTTGTGCCTTTTATGTCTTTTTCTTGCCTACTGTAGTAGCCGGAACTTCCTGTAGTGAGGAGAATGAGAGTTGTGAGAGCGCATCCTTGACTTGTTTCCAGTTTTAGAGGGAAAGCTTTGTGTCTTTTGCTACTAAGTAGGATGTTGGTTTTAGTGGTTTTTTTGTTTGTTTTTTGTAGATTTTCTTTATCAAGTTGAGGTAATTCCTCTGTAACTTTCTGAGAGTTTTTATCGTGTTGGATTTTCTCAAATACTTTTCTTTAGCATGTTGGAATCGTGGATTTAATTTGATTTTCAAATGTTAAATCAACTTTGCATAGTGGTTTTTTGCAGAGGGGTCAGTTTGTTTTTTTGTACTGTCTTTGGTGTCGGGATAATACTGGTCTCATAAAATGAGTTGGGAAAACTGCAAAGGAAGCTTCAAATTTGGCCATGGCATGGTAATTAGTGACCGGAGAGCAATGTAAATGATTAGAACAAAACTTTCACTAAGCTTTGGAGTTAACATGAGGTTGAATATTGTCAACGTCAATATTATGAAAATTATTTTTGTTAAAATGAGCCTAAGCTGGGACTGAGTGTGAGATTTTAGTAAATATAAGTGAGTTTGTATTGAAGAAAAGCAGCCAGTAAAGATGGCGACTGTGGAGTAACCCAGATTAAAGACAAGCACCTGGGAGTGCTAAGTGGAAAAGAACCAGATTTGTAGGTGGAAAGATGTTTGTGGTTTTTTATTGGTGTTGTGGGTTTGGCTCACGCTGGCTCAGGAGGGCCCATTGTTAAAATTTCAGGAAGTTTGCAAGACAGTTGACTTCACGTTGGTAGCTTAAAATTAACCAGAGTAGGAGTATTTACACTATGGAAATTGGAAAATAGTACAAATCAGGATTTGAACTTCCTGTCCCTGCCAGAGCCTGTTTTAAATATTTCCCAACATATCTCTGATTAGAAGACTCAGCTGATGGAAACACTATCAAATTAGATAAAACATTTAACATGAAGTTTACAATTGTAATTGTCTCTATATGATGGTAAACAAGTCTCTAAAATTTCACCTTTAAAAGCAACAAACTGATGTGTATGTACCAAACACATGCCAACTAAGTACTGGGAGGCTTGGGGAACTGGTATAAATTTTAGTAACATTTAGATATGTGGTTTAGGATTTGATTTCTTTGTGAAAGCATCATAAGGAAACAGAGCTATATGTATACTTTTAAATGCAAAAACTGTGTTAGATGATGCAAAAATTGGCTATATGATTGATGCCAGTACTGCAAGTCAAGAGCCTAGATAAAATTGTTTAATACAAGGTAAGAAAGGAAAACAAATGTTGCATTTCTAAATAAAAATGTTTTATGTAATGTTATTTAAGATAGTTGTATATAATTGTACTAACAATTATCAGTAGATTTTTATTTCGTCTAAGTTCCTCAGTGTTCATATATTCAAACTGTTGCAAAGACTTTTAAAAAAAAATTTAGATTTGGAAAATAAAGTATCACATTATTTTCAAGTTTCCTTTATAATTAGGAATGCATGCTGTATTGTACAAAAAGGATCATGAATAAATTGTATTTTTAAACCTGATAATTTTTTGCAAAATGGAAATATAAATCTTTGTTGGTTAAAGCATGAAGTTAGATTCTCAAACTTCCTGTAAATATTAATATGGTGATAGATTGATAGTTACCATAAATGCCATGGAAACGTTCATTTTGTTTGTAACAATTTGGAATCTTGGTTATTAGAATACTTGGGTGAAGTAAAATGTGAAAGATGGAGAACTACATCTTTGTACCTTCTAATCCTAGAAAAACAGGAACACATAAATGTATTATTTCTACTAAGCATGGCACTACATATAGATAGTGGTAGAAATTGCATGTAGCATTCACTAGATACTGGCTTAACAAGACATATTTTCTGCAAATTGTTTCTATTACAAAGCATTTAAAATAAAATTCCATTTTGGGTTGGCTTGATTCAATCTATATTGATTATATCAAATCTGTGGAGCAATATAATGAACTCATGTAGCCAGTAGTTAGAGTGTTTTCTAAATGCCGTTTCTTTTTGTCAGTGCAGTGACCTGAGCTGTTTGACATCACTCTGTATGTTTTTTTCTAAATAATAAAAATTACCGTTTAAAATAGACTGAGATATAATCAAGCAGATTTAAAGAGCTGTTTCCTCAGCCTTCAGCCGTTATCCTCCAGGCAATGTGCAAATGTTCAGCTGGCAAAAACGTGGGCATTCTATCACTAACAATATTTTTTAGTATTTCAGCCACTCCAGAGATGATTAAAAAATCAAACTTCAGCTGGCATAGCTTTTTTCAGCTAACACTTTAAAAAAAACAATATGCTACAAGTGGAGCATATTTCGTAATGGAAAGTAGAAGGGTAATTTATTAATGAATTTTCTTATACAGTTAGCAATTTATATGGATCAACAGAATTCCTTATCCATCTGCAATGAATTTTGTGATGCTCAGGTTCCCTAGTAGGATGGCCCAAAGGATGCTATAGCCAAAATATTTTTTCCATATGTGCTAGAACTTTTTGCTTTCTCCTTAACCCTATCAATAAATCCTAAATACCTATCTCCTTATTTTAATATCTCTACCTTGATCATTACTAGTTCTTTACAGGCAAAGATTCTTCCAAATGACAATCCTTCCTCAATCCAAGTGACAAAAAAGCAATGTTAAGAAAAATCTCTCCCTTACCAAAATATTTAAGAACTTGAAATACTTAAGAACCCATAATAATTAAGAAGGTAAAACCTATGGGTTAAACTGGTGCTTATGGTATCAGACCCCACAAATCAACCCCCAAACTTAACAAATGATGATCAAACACCACCAAAAAGACCCCACAACCACTCCCGACCTCCACATCTGCTCATCCCTCAAACTGTGCAGCTGCTTTGAATTTGCTGCCCGACTGTCCATTTCACATCTTGCTGGCTTAAGATGTATGTTCTTAGAGAAGGGAATTGGTAGCATTTCCTTCTGGCCCCGACATAGAATAGGGTTTCTGGGGTCTTTATATCTTTCCTTGCTCTAATTTAGTTTTCTCCTTCTCCCATTGGTCAAATTGAATGTTAGAATTTCGGTGGTCTTTTAGCCCTCTTATCTCTTTTATCTCGGTGGCTTCAGTGCACAGACCAGGAGAGAGTGGGTTCAGTATACATCATCCTCTGTCATACGCTCCTGTCATGAAAATCTATTTTCATGAATTTCAAAATAAATTATTAAAAGAGAAAATATGAAAAAAAAACAGAAGAAAGGAAATAAAAACAAAAAGTTTTCTTAAAAATCACAAGCAAGTTGCTGAAATATATTTATTTCATTTCTTGAAAGGGAATTGCTGGATCAAAGGATATGGGTAATTTAGAGTGTTCAAACTATATTTTGAACTTAAACTCCAGAAAGTGTATGCAATTATGGACTCCCATTCTTAGTGTATGAGAACTTGTACTACTACACTTCTTATATCATAAATTGCATGGTGTAAAACCATGTTTACTTGTTTTTTAGTTTATGAAATGTATCTCTGGTAGGTTACATAATGACCCCCCCGAAGATGTCCACATCCTAATCCCCAGAACCTGTGAATTTGTTACCTTACTTGGTAAACAGACCTTGCAGTGATTACAGTAAGGATCTTGTGATGGAAAAAATGTCCTGCATTATCCCAGTGGGTCTAAATATAATCACAGGGGCTCTCATAAAGAGTTAGGCAGGAGGGTCACAGACACAGAAAGCAATATGATTGCTTCCCACAGGAAGCAGAGAGGCGGAGAAGAGATGTAAGGATGGAAGCAGAGGTCAGATAAAAGAGAAGATGCTATCCCTCTGGCTTTAAAGATGGAGGAAGGGTATACAAACCAAGGAATGTGGGCAGCCTCTTGAAGCTGAAAAAGTGGAGGAAATGGTATCTCCTCTAGAGAATCTAGAAAGGAAAGGAGGCCTGCTAACCCCTTGATTTTTAGCCCTGAAACTGATTTTGGACTTCTGACCTCCAGAGCTAAAAGATAAAATTGCTTTGTCTTAAGCTGCCGAGTTTGTGGTAATTAGTTTTAACAGACATAGGAAATTAATACACACAAAATGTATACATACAGTTTGAGGGAAAACAACACTGTTTACCTATCATCTGATTAAGAAATAGTATATTACCAATATTCTACTTGAAGTTCTCATTAGCTCTTCTCTACCTAGAAATTAACACTTCTCTAAGTTTTATTTATTATTCATTTTTCTTGTAATTTTAGCACACATGCTTAGATATAGGCATACCTTGTTTTATTGCACTTTACTGTATTGTACTTCACAGGTATTGGAATTTTTACAAACTGGTTTGTGGCAACCCTGTGAAGCAACTCTGCACCATTTTTCCAACAGTGTTTGCTCACTTGGTGTCTCTGGGTCACATTTTGATAGTTCTCACAAACTTTTTCAAACATTTTCATTGTTATATTTGTTACGGTAATTTGTGATAGTGATCTTTGATGTTACTACTGTAGTTGTTGTAGGGTCCCACAAGGCAAGGTCATATAAGACAGCAAACTTAATTGCTAAATGCTGTGTGTGTTCTGACAGTTGCGCTGACCTACTGTCTCATGTCTCTCTCCCTTCGGCCTCCCTATTCCCTGAGACACACAGTACTGAAATTAGGCCAATTAATAACCCTATGATGGTCACTAGATGTTCAAGTGAAAAGAGTCACCCATCTCTCACTTTAAATCAAAAGCTAGAAATGGTTAAGCTTAGTGAGGAAGGCATGTTGAAAGCTGAGACGGGTCTAAAGCTAGGCCTCTTTCACATATAAAAATTTCTCATTTTTAATGCAGTCAAAGTTTTAAATCTTCATGTTTAATCCTGGAGTAAACTTTTATATATGTTGTGATGAATAGATACAATTTGTTTTTTTTTAATGTGAAAAGCCATATAAACCATGAAGCTAATTTCATTGGAGTACTTGATATTTACCCAGTTATCTGTAAAGACACCCAAGATCCCAAATATGCTCTGAATATTTTCTTGGCTCTAATTCTGTGCCACTAATGTCTGTCTACCCCTGCACAGCTTCTTAACTGTCTTAAATAGTAGGGCTTTATAACAGCCTTGATATCTGGTAGGGCAAGTGCCCCACTTGTTCAAAATTGTCTTGGCTCTTGTTTTTGGCCCATTCACTTAAAAGTAACGTTAAAATTAGATCTTCAATTTACACACACACACACACACACACACACACTCACACACTGGAATTATATTGATTAAGTGGAACAGCATGGGGAGACGTGAAAATTTTGACCGTGAATTCTGCCATGAGTCTGGCATATCTCTTGATTTTTGTTAACTTTTCTTCAATTAAATGGCAAATGCATTGTTTTCTGTTTCTGCCTTAGGTTAATTTTAATATGTATTTGTTAGCTACAGATGTATCTTTTGGAAAAAAATTTCCTAAGTTACAGCCACAAATACCCAGAAATACAGTTGATTATTAATCATGTATAATCAGGAACCTTGATAATCATTACTAATTTTATTGTTTTGCTTATATACTTTAGTCTTTTTAGTAGTAACTTTACATTTAAAGTACTTGTGTGAAGAATAAATTTTGCTTTTACCTTTATGTTGGTAAATAGTCTATTCCATTTTGGGGGAAGAAGTTCTTATTTCGCTGGCAAGTTTCTCCATAATTAATAGCAATTGGCAATTTGGGCGTCAGGTTGATTGCAATTGGAATACTTCCAATGCCTCCCCACCTAGAAAAATATTTTGAATAAATTTATGTAGACATGCTTTTCCTTGTAAACAATGTTTTCTCTCCTTTTGGTTATGACAGTGTTTTTTAATGCATAAATGATTAATTTAACTTTTTTTCCCCTGCAACCAAGATAATTGGTATTTCCTTATAAGCTGTTATGTGGTGGATTTATATTTTCTAATGTTGAATCATTCTTGAATTGTTCAAAGAAAACAAGTATTTTCATATATATAGATATATAGACTCAGTTTACTAATATTTTGTTAAGAAATTTTGCATCTGCTTTAATATGTGAGATCAGACTCTAATTTTTTTCTTTAGATGATTATTGTCTGGGTTTAGAGTTCAGGATATATTGGCATTAATGGCATAAAATAAGCTGCCATATATTCCCTTTTCCCCCTTTCTCTAATAATTTTTTTTCTTTTTTTAATTATTATTTATTTTTTTTATACAGCAGGTTCTCATTACTTATCCATTTGATACATATTAGTGTATACATGTCAATCCCAATCTCCCAATTCGTCACCCTCCCTCCCGCCACTTTTCCCCCTTGACGTCCGTATGTTTGTTCTCTACATCTGTGTCTCTATTTCTGCCCTACAAACCGGTTCATCTGTACCATTTTTCTAGGTTCCACATGTATGCATTAATATATGATATTTGTTTTTCTCTTTCTGACTTGCTTCGCTCTGTATGACAGTCTCTGGATCCATCCACCTCTCTACAAATGACCCAGTTTCGTTCCTTTTTTATGGCTGAGTAATATTCCATTGTATATGTGTACCACACTTCTTTATCCATTCGTCTGTCGATGGGCATTTAGGTTTCTTCCATGTCCTGGCTGTTGTAAATAGTGCTGCAATGAACATTGGAATGCACGTGTCTTTTTGAATTATGGTTTTCTCTGGGTATATGCCCAGTAGTGGGATTGCTGGGTCCTATGGTAATTCTATTCTTAGTTTTTTAAGGAACCTCCATACTGTTCTCCATAGTGGCTGTATCAATTTACATTCCCACCAACAGTGCAAGAGGGTTCCCTTTCCTCCACACCCTCTCCAGCATTTGTTGTTTGTAGATTTTCTGATGATGCCTATTCTAAGTGGTGTGAGGTGATACCTCATTGTAGTTTTCATTTGCATTTTTCTAATAATTAATGATGTTGAGCAGCTTTTCCTGTGCTTCTTGGCCATGTGTATGTCTTCTTTGGAGAAATGTCTATTTAGGTCTTCTGCCCATTTTTGGATTGGGTTGTTTGTTTTTTTTAATATTGAGCTACATGAGCTGTTTATATATTTTGTAGATTAATCCTTTGTCCATTGATTCATCTCCAAATATTTTCTCCCAATCTGAGGGTTGTCTTTTAATCTTGTTTGTAGTTTCCTTTGCTTTTCAAAAGCTTTTAAGTTTCATTAGGTCCCATTTGTTTATTTTTGTTTTTATTTCCATTACTCTAGGAGGTGGATCAAAAAAGACCTTGCTGTGATTTATGTCAGAGAGTGTTCTTCCTATGTTTTCCTCTAAGAGTTTTATAGTGTCTGGTCTTACATTTAGGTCTCCAATCCATTTTGAGTTTATTTTTGTGTATGGTGTTAGGGAGTGTTCTAATTTCATTCTTTTACATGTAGCTGTCCAGTTTTCCCAGCATCACTTATTGAAGAGACTGTCTTTTCTCCATTGTATATCCTTGCCTCCTTTGTCATAGATTAGTTGACCATAGGTGCGTGGGTTTACCTCTGGGCTTTCTATCCTGTTCCATTGATCTATATTTCTGGTTTTTTGCCAGTACCATATTGTCTTGATTATTGTAGTTTTGTAGTATAGTTTGAAGTCAGGGAGTCTGATTCCTCCAGCTCTGTTTTTTTCCCTCAAGACTGCTTTGGCTATTCGGGGTTTTTTGTGTCTCCATACAAATTTTAAGATTTTTTGTTCTAGTTCTGTAAAAAGTGCCATTGGTAATTTGATAGAGATTGCACTGAATCTGTAGATTGCTTTGGGTAGTATAGTCATTTTCACAATGTTGATTCTTCCAATCCAAGAACATGGTATATCTCTCCATCTGTTTGTATCATCTTTAATTTCTTTCATTAGTGTCTTATAGTTTTCTGCATATAGGTCTTTTGTCTCCCTAGATAGGTTTATTCCTAGGTATTTTATTCTTTTTGTTGCAATGGTAACTGGGAGTGTTTCCTTAATTTCTCTTTCAGATTTTTCATCATTAGTGTATAAGAATGCAAGAGATTTCTGTGCATTAATTTTGTATCCTGCAACTTTACCAAATTCATTGATTAGCTCTAGTAGTTTTCTGGTGGCATCTTTAGGATTCTCTATATATAGTATCATGTCATCTGCAAACAGTGATAGTTTTATTCCTTCTTTTCCAATTTGCATTCCTTTTATTTCTTTTTCTTCTCTGATTGCTGTGGCTAAAATTTCCAAAACAATGTTGAATAATAGTGGTGAGAGTGGGCAACCTTGTCTTGTTCCTGATCTTAGTGGAAATGGTTTCAGTTTTTCACCATTGAGGATGATGTTGGCTGTGGGTTTGTCATATATGGCCTTTATTATGTTGAGGTAGGTTCCCTCTATGCCCACTTTCTGGAGGGTTTTTATCATAAATGGGTGTTGAATTTTGTCGAAAGCTTTCTCTGCATCTGTTGAGATGATCATATGGTTTTTATTCTTCAATTTATTAATATGGGGTATCACATTGATTGATTTGCATATAGTGAAGAATCCTTGCATCCCTGGGATAAATCCCACTTGATCATGGTATATGATTCTTTAAATGTGTTATTGGATTCTGTTTGCTAGTATTTTGTTGAGGATTTTTGTGTCTATACTCATGAGTGATATTGGTCTGTAATTTTCTTTTTTTGTAGTATGTTTGTCTGGTTTTGGTATCAGGGTGATGGTGGCCTCATAGAATGAGTTTGGGAGTGTTCCTTCCTCAGCAATATTTTGGAAGAGTTTGAGAAGGATGGGTGTTAGCTCTTCTCTAAATGTTTGATAGAATTCACCTGTGAAGCCGTCTGGTCCTGGACTTTTGTTTGTTGGAAGACTTTTAATCACAGTTTCAATTTCATTACTTGTGATTGGTCTGTTCATATTTTCTATTTCTTCCTGGTTCAGTCTTGGAAGGTTATACCTTTCTAAGAATTTGTCCATTTCTTCCAGGTTGTCCATTTTATTGGCATAGAGTTGCTTGTAGTAGTCTCTTAGGATGCTTTGTATTTCTGCGGTGTCTGTTGTAACTTCTCCTTTTTCGTTTCTAATTCTATTTATATGAGTCTTCTCCCTCTGTTTCTTGATGAATCTGGCTAATGGTTTATCAATTTTGTTTATCTTCTCAAAGAACCAGCTTTTAGTTTTATTGATCTTTGCTATTGTTTTCTTTGTTTCTATTTCATTTATGTCTTCTCTGATCTTTATGATTTCTTTCCTTCTACTAACTTTGAGTTTTGTTTGTTCTTCTTTCTCTAGTTCTTTTAGGTGTAAGGTTAGGTTGTTTATTTGAAATGTTTGTTGTTTCTTGAGGTAGGATTTTATTGCTATAGACTTTCCTCTTAGAACTGCTTTTGCTGCATCCCATAAATTTTGGATCGCCATGTTTTTGTTGTCATTTGTCTCTAGGTATTTTTTGATTTCCTCTTTGATTTCTTCAGTGATCTCTTGGTTTTTTAATAACGTATTGTTTAGCTTTCATGTGTTTGTGTTTTTTACGTTTTTCCCCCTGTAATTGATTTCTACTCTCATAGCCTTGTGGTCAGAAAAGATGCTTGATACGATTTCAGTTTTCTTAAATTTACTGAGGTTTGATTTGTGACCCAAGATGTGATCTATCCTAGAGAATGTTCCATGTGCACTTGAAAAGAAAGTGTAATCTGCTGTTTTTGGATGGAATATCCTATAAATATCAGTTAAATTTATCTGGTCTATTGTGTCATTTAAAGCTTGTGTTTCCTTATTAGTTTGCTCTTTGGATGATCTGTCCATTGCTGTAAGTGAGGTGTTAAAGTTCACCACTATTACTGTGTTACTGTCAATTTCGTCTTTTATAGCTGTTAGCAGTTGCTTTATATATTGAGATGCTCCTATGTTGGGTGCATATATATTTATAATTGTTATATCTTCTTCTTGGATTGATCCCTTGATCATTATGTAGTGTCCTTCCTTGTCTCTTGTAACATTCTTTATTTTAAAGTCTATTTTATCTGATGTGAATATTGCTATTCCAGCTTTCTTTTGATTTCCGTTTGCACACAATATCTTTTTCCATCCCCTCACTTTCAGTCTGTATGTGTCCCTAAGTCTGAAGTGGGTCTCTTGTTGACAGCATATATATGGGTCTTGTTTTTGTATCCATTCGGCGAACCTGGGTCTTTTGTTTGGAGCATTTAATCCATTTACGTTTAAGGTAATTATTGATATGTATGTTCCTATGACCATTTTCTTAATTGTTTTGGGTTTGTTTTTGTAGGTCATTTTCTTCTCTTGTGTTTCTCACTTAGAGAAGTTCCTTTAGCATTTGTTGTAGAGCTGGTTTGGTGGCGCTGAATTCCCTTAGGTTTTGCTTGTCTGTAAAGCTTTTGATTTCTCCATCAAATCTGAATGAGATCCTTGCTGGGTAGAGTAATCTTGGTTGTAGGTTCTTCCCTTTCATCACTTTAAATATGTCATGCCACTCCCTTCTGGTTTGTAGAGTTTCTGCTGAGAAATCAGCTGTTAACCTTATGGGAGTTCCCTTGTATGTTAGTTGTCATTTTCCCCTTGCTGCTTTCAATAATTATTTTTTGTCTGTAATTTTTGTCAGTTTGATTGCTGTGTGTCTCAGCATGTTTCTTCTTGGGTTTATCCTGTATGGGACTCTCTGCACTTCCTGGACTTGGTTGGCTATTTCCTTTCCCATGTTAGGGAAGTTTTCGACTATAATCTCTTCAAATATTTTCTCTGGTCCTTTCTCTCTCTCTTCTCCTTCTGGGACCCCTATAATGCAAATGTTTTTGCATTTAATGTTATCACAGAGGTCTCTTAGGCTGTCTTCATTTCTTTTCGTTCTTTTTTCTTTATTCTGTTCTGCAGCAGTGAATTCCACCATTCTGTCTTCCAGGTCACTTATCTGTTCTTCTGCCTCTGTTATTCTGCTATTGATTCCTTCTAGTGTATCTTTCATTTCAGTCATTGTATTGTTCATCTCTGTTTGTTTGTTCTTTAATTCTTCTAGGTGATTGTTATTTAATTCTTCTAGGGCTTTGTTAAACATTTCCTGCATCTTCTTGATCTTTGCCTCCATTCTTTTTCCAAGGTCCTGGATCATCTTCACTATCATTATTCTGAATTCTTTTTCTGGAAGGTTCCCTATCTCCACTTCATTTAGTTGTTTTTCTGGGGTTTTATCTTGTTCCTTCATCTGGTACATAGCCCTCTGCCTTTTCACCTCGTCTGTCTTTCTGTGAATGTTGTTTTAGTTCCACAGGCTGCAGGATTGTAGTTCTTCTTGTTTCTGCTATCTGCCCTCTCGTGGATGAGGCTATCTAAGAGGCTTGTGCAAGTTTCCCGATGGGAGGGACTGGTGGTGGGTAGAGCTGGCTGTTGCTCTCTCTAATAATTTTTGATATATTGGAATTATTTCTTCAAATACTTTGTAGATGGTTTAATCATCTAGGTTTTCTTTCTTGTGTGTGTGGAGAAAGTCTGAAATATTGAAGCAAATTGTCTTTGAGTTTGATAGCTTGCTTTTTTCAATTTTTTTTATTGTCATGAAATACACGTTACATAATACTGTTATAACCATTTTTAAGTGTACAGTTAGGTGCTGTTAAGTATATTCATATTGTACAACCATCATCTCTGTCCATCAATGAGTAATCTTTAATTATAGGGTGCAGTGTTTTCTAAATCAATCAGATCAAGTTTGATTTTTTTTGTTTTGCATGATGAGTATGATTTAAAGAGGGATGTATTAATATCTCCCCTGTGGCATGTTTTCCTCAATTTCTTCTCCTGATTATGTATATTATTTGCTGTGTGTGTGTGTGTGTGTGCGTTAAGAGGTGAATGCGTTTAGAATTCTTACACTTTCCTAGTAAATTATTTTTTTAGTATGTAGTGGCTCTCTTAGCTGCTAGTAATGCTTTTTTTTGCTTTTAAGTCTTTGAGAGAAAATGCATTCTTATTCTCACTTTATATAACGAAACTAAATTCATTTTATTGTTCCTTTTTATTCCTTTCCTTCATTTTTTTCCTCTTTCACATCTAGTATTATTTTCTGTCATTTAAGTGGAGAGTTTTTTTTTAACTTAAATTTGTTATTATGATGGATACTTTAGAAATATTACACAAATTATAATTTTATGTCTTTTTAAATCTCATTTATTCTTATGTCTTTGCTTTCATAGAACATTTTATTTCTATTTTTTTTTTATACTTTTTTTTCCAAGCAAAAATTTTAGCTTTTACACTTAGGTCTATTTTTACTCTCAAACAATGTAAGAAATTTACAATTTTTTAACACATCATTCATCACAAATTATATGATTATCTTGTTCAGTGTCCTTACCCTCTAAATTATCATTGTTACTATTTATTTTTATAATAATTATTTAGTGCAACCCACATGTTTAATATTATTCTTTTCTCACCAATATATCTTTGATTTCAGACATTCTGGAGACATTTTTCTTGAAGTTTTTATTTTAGAGTTGTCTTCCCCTCCCCTGGTTTTATTGAGGTATAGCTGACATATAACATTGCATTACTTTATACAGCATAATTATTTAATATGTATATATTGTGAAATGATTGCCACAATTAGTCTACATCCATCACCTCACATAATTATAATTTTTTGTGGGTGTGCGGCAAGAACTTTTAAGATACACTCTCTTTGCAACCTTCAAATACGTGATACTATATTATTAACTCTAGTCACCATGATCGTCTTTAATGTGGGTCAATAGCGTGTTGTCCAATATGGTAGCCCCTAGCTATATGTGAATGTTTGTGAGATAGGGCTAGTGTGACTGAGGAGATAAAGTATTAATTTCATTTAATTTAAACAGCTACGTGTTATTAGTGGCTACCATATTGGACAATGCCAGGCTATTTTAATAGCGCTCTTTCATATTTTAGTCTTTTTATTGGCTTGTTTTTCTTTCTGTAACATTTTTATGAGATAATCTAATACACAGAAAAATATCCAGAGCTTTATAGTGAAAAACCGTATATTCTCTCCTAGATTCTATTAACATTTTCTGTACTTGTATAACCAGCTATCTATGTACCAGTCCTCTTAATTCTAATACATTACAAAAGAGATTGCAGATATCGGTAAACTTAGCCCTATTGTATTTAAAATTGACCTGACAAGCCTATTCTGTCAGATTCTCTAATGTGCCAGTTATTCTTACAAATAACACAAAAGATTTTCCTGACTCTAACCAAGCATTGATATTATGGGTATAATTTACTTGAGTTTGAAGATTCTCATCATCACTGTATTTATTTCTAAACATTTCCTAATCTACTAAGGAGTATTATCTCAAGAGTGGTGGGGTTATTGTCTTAATAGAGATGACCTGACATGTTTCTTGAGGAATGCATAAAAGTTAGATGAATCTTCTAGGACTGCATTAGACTCATTAAACACTTTTAGAAGTTCATCCATTTCAAATGAGTTAGGTTACTCTTACGGTGAAGTTAAGACCCATGGGTAATAACTCATTATTATTATTGTTTTTTTTCTTGCTGGGCCATAATTCTTGTTTTTTTAAGTGGAATTGAATTATATTTTTCATTTCTATGGTAGTTTTTGCTTTGTACTTGCAACATTAATTATAGTTTATTGGCATGATTTCATTTGGTTATGTCTTAAATTTTACTCATTAATGTTTTTCAGAATTTATTTTGGTAAATGAAAATATTTCAAAGTAGTTAGCATTTATAATTCAAACCTTTATCCACTAATAAGAGTATTTTTTAAAGTTTTACTAAATATTTTTTGCTTCTGTGTTTGTAAGCTTTGCCTATTGTTCATTTCGTTGTTAATTCTGTTCAATTTTCATGTATTAAGGTAGCATTTTCCAAACTGTGTTTTTGAAAAATTATTTCCAATAGACGATAGTAGGTGCTCCTAGAAGAACCTATTCCATTGAAAAAATGTTCTTTGGACAGCTTTGTATATTTTCTTTTGGGAAGACAACAAAATATTCATTTCGAAAATGTATTACTAATGTTATTTATCATAGGCCACCAACTTGAGAAACACAGTATTAAGAACTTTGATCTTTTTATCTGTCACTTATGTTTAACAAATTCTTTGCAAAGGTTTAATCCACACAGAAAACTGCCAAGCTATTTGTAAGTCTATTCTTTCATATAATGATATGTCTGTCACTGTGTACTATCGTACTATTATTATTGTGGGTTTAAAACATATTTTTAACTTTTTGTTTAGAAATAATTATATACTCAGTAGAATATGCAAAAAATAATACATAAATTTTTGTGTATTTTCACCTCAATGGTGACATCTTGCATAAATATAGTACAGTGTCGAACTTTTCAGCCAGTATTCCTTCAAATATAATTTACCTCTTAAAAAACTCTTTCTCCTCTCCCTCTGAAACTCTGATAATACATATGTTAGGGTTTTTTCTTGTTATCCCATAGATCACTTAACTTATTGCTTTTATTACTCAATTTTCTCTTTTGTTCAGATTGGGTAATTTTTATCAATCTGTCTTTGAGTTCACTAATTCTTTCCTGTGTCATCTCCAATTTACTTTTGAGCCTATCTAATGAGATTTTTTACAATTCAGTCATCTTATGTTTTAGTTGTAAAAGTCCCCTTTGATTCTTTTTCATATCTCTGTCTGCTTTAAAATTCTTATCAGATAATTCCATCTGAGTTATCTCACTATTGGCATCCTTTGGTTGTTTTTCTCATTCAAGTTATCCAGATTCTTGGTATGATGAGTGTGTTTTAATAGTATTAAAAACACATTTGGGGTATTAACTTGTGAGATTTACAATAATACTAATTCTTTCTTAGCTGACAGTCACTGTGTTTAGGTGTAGCACAAAGATCTGATTATTATCTCAGATTCTGGTTGGAGAATTGATGTTCAGCTCACTCTGGGCCCCACTCATACCACCCAGTGGAGATGGAGCACTGCCTGATAGCTCAACATTGTCCCTGAGAAGGGATAGAAGTTTGGCTCCCAACATTTTTATTATATGGCCTAAATATACCTCCGACTACTCATCTCAGTTAAAGCTCCCAGGCCTCTTCATTTATTCCATGAATAAATCTGGTCACAATAATATGTTTCTGGGAAATTAAAATAATTACCTTCAGAACATATGAAAAGAGCTTATTAATTTGGTGTCCATATAGAAGCTTTACTTAGTTCCTTCTCTACCTTAACTCACTCTCTTTTAGAACCCAATAATATACTCACTTATAATTTGGGCAGCTACAATCTCTGGTTGTAATGAAGACAGAAAGCTAAATTTTAAAAATGTATAGAAACATATACATCTAAATTCA